>NW_024543065.1:0-495000 GCF_018167655.1 Microtus oregoni | reverse complement strand
GTTGTGGTGACCACCAACCATAAAATTATTTCATTGCTACTTCATAACTGTAATTTTGCTACTATTATAAACCGTAATGTAAATCAGGATACCTGATGTGACCCCTCAAAAGGGTCGACACCCACAGGTTAAGAACCACTGCCCTAAGGGCTGTTATTAAAAACACAAATCTTAGTTGAAGAGAGGCACCACATTTGTCAAGTACCTAATTCAGTGTGCCTAGGGATCTTATCGTGAGAGCTGAGGGCAGATGGTTCCCAAGGCTCGGATGGGAAGCATACTGACCGCGCTTCCAGGGGTTACAGGACCCGCCTCCAAGTAACTAAGTTCCATTTCATCTTCAGGAAAGACGTGCCATAGAAGACAATTTTCAGGACACAAAGTCTAGTCTAAACCAAAGCAACTTGAACATGGAGGTGCTGTTTAAGCTGGTAAGCCGCCTGTTTCCTATCAGTGTTCTCGCTGACAGGGAAGAGCCATTATTAACCGTGGTTAGTTCTTTGTTTTCCTTGGACACATTCTTTAAGGAGAGGTACAACCAAGCAACTACTTGATTGAGCTGGAATAAAACCCAGTTGGTAGATTTCTCAGCCCCTGGTAACTATGCTATTGACTCAGAGCTTGAGTCACAGGATGGAGATGTGGCATCTGCGAGAAGACCAATCTGAATGTGACTCTTATGACTTTTTCATTAAAAAAAAAAAGGACACACGGGCGTGAAGGTTTGCAGGTTTAAATTGGCTCACCAACTTACAGGCTCACAGCAAAAGCTTACTCTAGTCAATATATGGGAAATGCTCTGCCCTGGGCTGATGGACAGCCTGGCGAGGGGATGCCAGACATGCAGAGGCTGTCCTAGCTGCCGACATGCACAGCATGCATTCATGATTTTGGAACATTCATCGTGGCTTCACATTTATTTACATTTCTTTTTCCAAAGACTTCAAAGAAGATGTTAGTATCCAGTTTTACAGATGAACACCTGAGTTAGAAAGCCTATGTGACTTATATAAGGTTAGACTCTCAGAGAGAGAATAGTATGAGTTCTGCAAGCCTTGAGCTCAGACCTAGAAAACTTTAGAGCCCCATCATGCCCAGGGAGGGTCCAGGGCAGGCGCTGGCCTTAGGGCAGGGTTTCTCACTCTCCTTACTGATTGATTGATCACTAGAAATCAGCATGGAAAATCATCACATACTGATGGTAGCAACCGCCACAGCCTTCTGAGCCCTGAGATCACACGCCTAGACTACCTACCTGGCTAGGATTGTTTTAAATTGCTTTTGGCCATGGTGATATTTTGTTGTGCTTTAACAAATAAAGCTTGCCTGAAGATCAGAGTGAGAAGCTAGCCACACTTGTTAGCCATAGAGGCCAGGCAGTGGTGGCATATACCTTTAATCCAAGCACTCGGGAGAGCAAAGTAGACAGTACAGTTCCTTCTGCTATCCCATTGGATGAGGAAGAAAGAGCAGAAGACACTCAGGAGTGGGTGGGCCACCACAGGCTGTCTGTCTCAGTTCACCAGGCTGCTGGGTGGCTGTATCTAGATCTACACCATTGTCACCTTCCCCTAAGATGATCTGTCTTTTGGATCTTGCCTCTTTCTCCTCTTTCGGCATCTTGCTATGGGCCATTGCTGAGGGCCTCAGCCATTACATTTCTCCTGAATTCCTGATGTTTTCTGCAGGAGAGAAAGCTCCAGATGGACTCAGTAGAGAAACGAACCCGAGTTGTGAAGGAACTTGTGCAGAGCGAGAGACGGTATGTGCAGATGCTGGGAATCGTGAGGGACGTATACGCCAGGCCCCTGAGGGCAGCGCTCGCCTCAAACAGAGCCATTCTGAGTGCTGCCAATATACACATCATTTTCTCTGATGTTCTACGCATCTTAAATCTCAACAGGTAAACCCAAAAGATGGATTCATTAACATGTACTCCCCAGAAAGTGGGAAGAGCACACTTTGTCTCCAAAGTCCCACTATGGCCCAGCCATTCTCTATCTTCTTGGGGATCCCATTACCTGGAAGAGCAGAGAGTCTCCTTTGCATGTTACCTGATAGGTACAACCAGCAGTGATGGCTTCCAGGGCTACCCCAGGTCCAGGTCACAACATGTGCAATAAAAAGAATTCAATGCCTAGACATTCTGTAGCCAATAGACTGCTCACACAGAAGTCCACGGGAATGAGTTAGCAATGTCTAACTGAATAACAGGACAGGAAGAAAAGGACTCAATAGGACTAGGAAACTCTGCTTTTCCATGGTGGGTTTCTTACATGTATCAAGAGATTGAGAAGAACAAAGGTTTCTTCATGTAGTAGGGTGAAGTGAGCCAAGTTCTGGTCTTAGTCAATCTCTACAGACCTGGGGAAGAGTCCCGCACCTCTCTGGGCCCAACCTAGTGACAAGGCTAATGAAACCTCCTCTCCTCAGCTTTCATGGCCTGAATGGCTGAGAAGGGTCACCTTGGATCTGTAGAGTATGTGGGCTGTATGCAAGCTATGGTTGTATGCAAGTTAAAGTTGAAGGCCAAGGCCTTGAAGCTTTTGAAGGTACCACTCTCCTCAGTGAACTGTGAGAATGTCCATAGCTCTGGCTCTCTGAGGGTAGAACATTCAGAAGTGGTTCTCTTGTGGGAAGCTGGATTCTGACAGGAAATTAATGTAAAAGATGGGCTTCTGGGCATCCAACCTCTTCCCTTACTTCCCAGCTTTCCCATGCTGTCAAATCCAGATTTCTTTGTGGTAAAGTACCCGGCTGGTAAAGATCAAGTTCCACCTCAAAACACTAGGCAGAAAAGCCTATAGCAATGAATTTGTTGCTTACGTTTGGAGCCTCTCACAGATTTCTATGTCAATATACAACCTTCTCATGTTGTAGAGAATTTCTAGCTAACCTAAGAGACAGACTACAGGAATGGAGCCCAGCCCACTGTGTGGGAGAAATATTCATAAAATTTGGAAGGCAGCTGAACACATATACCAATTTCTTCAACAACTATCCAGTTGTTCTGAAAACCATTGAGAAGGTAAGTGGTTGTGTTACACTGAGGTAAATAGGAAAGGGTGCTTCTCAGCTACTCCCTCTCAGGTTTCTTCCCATGTACTTCAAGCTTCTTGACGACAGGGACCTTAACATAGAGGCCAACACAGTAACGGACACACATCAGTGCTCAGGAACCAATACCGATAGCTGAGCTGTAGCATATACACTGAGCCTCCTCATATACACTGCCAAATCTTCACGTAGCCCAGTCACTTAGTGGCTCAGTGACAAGACATTAAACAACTAAGTTGGAGCAGGATTGTGGGCTCAGAATTGTGGGCAGGATTGTGCACTCAATGGCAGGGATGGGGACACACAAGGTCGACTCAATGGATACCTTGACCATGACTTTTGACCCAAGGACAAGAATTAGAGCAAAGAGTGTCATCAGAAACAAACTGGTGGCAAAACTTTTACAACCATGGCAAATACTGGTACATACTTCATGAGCAGAGTGAGGGCATACAGATGTTGACTACATTTAGCTATTATTATTATTTCTGCATCAAGTCCTTTTTTTTGGCTTTTCAAGACAGGGTTTCTCTGTAGCTTTGGAGCCTGTCCTGGAACTAGCTCTGTAGACCAGGCTGGCCTCGAACTCACAGAGATCCGCCTGCCTCTGCCTCCCAAGTGCTGGGATTAAAGGCATGCACCACCACCGCCCAGCCCATCAAGTCTTTTAAGACTTTTAGTTGTTTGCAAGTATGAATGGCCTTATTCCTTAAACATTCTTGGCGCTTGGAATCAGCGAATCTTGAACTCATACATTAGCTATATTGACATCTTTTTGACATGTATATACCAAATAGAAGGACATAATTTCATAGGTGTACCAGTGGTGATCAAATGAGTACGTTTGAAATGGACATTAAGTATAGTGGAATGCTTTTGTAATACCACTCTGGAAAACGTGACTGACAGCAGCATTAAAGGTGAATAGCACCAAAGAACTAAAGGTGAATAGCCAAACTCTTACAGGAATTAATAAGATTTATTGCATGGCAGACCCTTTATGGGTGGGATTCTGTCCCCTCACTATGAGCTGGGTCTTCTATCTATTTTACAGATGAGAAAGTCAAGTAACTTGACAAAGTCACCTACTCAGTGTATTTTAGTTCTAATCCAATCCTACCTTACGATAAATCTGTCACTATTTCTATTGATTAAATTAATAGATATGGGTAGGTGTGTGGTATAATTACAATACTAGAGTTCATGTATTAGAACACACACATAGTACTATTGATACCTAGCTGCTGCCTTCTTGCGTTGATATTCTGTAGATCACCACTTGCTGGTGGAACACAAGGCTTTAGAACTATCTGAGCAAAGATCTGATAATGTAATTCTCACCTTTCAGTGCAGAGAAATGACACCAGCATTCAGAGCTTTCTTGAAGAGACATGATAATACCATTGCTACTAAAATGCTCAGGTGAGTTCCCAGGGAGAGCACAGCTGGGCACTCAAGGACATGCCCCCTGTGACTTCCAAGTAGCAACCAGGGCACCCTACCCTATGTCCTGTCCAGCCTGCCAGAGCTGCTCCTGTACCCATCCCGGAGATTTGAAGAATATATACACCTTCTCTATGCTCTGAGACTCCATACTCCTGCAGGACATATAGACCGTGGGGATCTGACCGCCGCAATTGATCAAATCAAAAACTATAAAGGCTACATAGATCAGGTGGGTCGCTGATACACATGTGTGGGGACAAATGTTTCAGTATTTTTGTGGTAGTCTCATTTAAGGACCCTGAGAGGCCCTCTTTTCTGTGGGTGTCTTTACATCAACCTTTCATCCCTTTAAAGATGAACCCATAGTCCTGTTTCACACCTTTGGACATGAAAGTCATCTATTCCAATCCGAACAATGTGAGACAACACTTTTGGAAAACTGTACGGCCACAGTGCCCCTGCACACTCGGTTTTAGACAGGGTCTTATGTGTTCCAGATTAGCGTGGACTTGATGTGTAGCCAAGGAGCACCCTGAACTTCCAATCCTCCTGTCTCCCTCATTTCTGGAGTGCTAAGATAGAAGACATTCCCCAATACTCCCAGGTAACATAGGGCTTGGACTCCAACTGGGGGTTCTGTGAATACTAGGCAAGCACTCTGTCACCCAGGTCACAGCCCCAGTGCCACCTTTTCTAGTGGGAAAGTATGTAAAATTTGGATTTGTGTAGATAACCAAAAGAAGAGAAAAGCCAAAATGTAAAATTTTTGGCTTCCAAAGTTGATTGTTTTTAAGATCTCAAGTCACTTTAGAGACTCGGTAACCCTAGCACTCACTAGTCCCTATATACTGTGTTGGCACATCACACCCTAAAATGATTTTTTTTTTCCGAAGAGCCTTGTTTACTTGCCTTTGTTATTAAAACACTGGGTCCAGAAAATTGGTATTTTTATTAAAGAACCAAGCCCTTTGCCAGGTGTCACAAAATAGTAATAAAAATGTCATGACCTTTGTTTGCCTAATATAACCTTGTATTCTAGATAAAGGAAAACATCAAAATGAGAGAGCAGCTGACCCACGTACAGACCACCATCTCAGACTGCCCCGTACGTACGCTGATGTTTTTGCTGCATCTCACACTCATGAGTATAATCTTGTCACTGGCAAAAGGAGACAGACAGATCCCGAGGCAGCTAAATTCTGTGGCATGCTGTTACTGCCAAGCACTGCAGCTTCCATGTAACATATCCATTTTATGTGCATTATCTGCACATGCGTATGTGAGTTGTGCCCTATCCCATGGTTGGGGTCTGCAAGGTTGTATTACAGCTCCTTGTTTGCCATTGCTCTTTGAAGATACACTTTCTTCTCTGACATTGCCATTCTTTCCTGCTTCCTTGGTTAAGTGCTATTAGTCCTTTAAAAGCTAGGCTGGGGCTGTGGAGATACCTCAGCAGGCAAGAGCTCTTGCTCTAAAGGCATGAAGACGTCAAATCTCCAGGACTCACATACAAAGCCAGGCAGGCCACAGGCAGACACCTCTAACTTCACTGCTCTGAGGGGGAGACAATTGCTGGGGCCACCTTAGCTCCAGATTTACTGAGACAACAAGGCAGAACAATAGAGCGGGACAACTGTTGTCCTTTGTGGGGGGCACACACACCCCCTTTTAAATGAGATCAATCATAAACTCATTGTAATCATGATCTCATGATCTAAGTCCCTTGGTCTCAGGCTGGAAGCTCTTTCCCATGGTCAGTCCCTATCATGGGTCCCTGTATTCATCTATTCACAGACTGGGAGCCCCACCGTGTGTGAGCTTTGACTTGTTTTCTGGTGTCTAATGTTCAGCAGGAGCTTGGTATAAATGATGGATGAAAGTATTAACTAATTGGAGATACTTTTACGTGGTCAAATTAGAGAAGCAGGACAGAGTAGTTTTGTTCTAATTTCTATCTTCATATCTTTGTAAAGAAAGAAGTGTGGTTGATTGGACTGCAAAAGGATGATTCTTAGAACTCACAGAACTTCATCTTTGGATTTCTGTGCACACTGAGAAGGCCTGTGCCCCATGGCAAGAGCAATGCATGAGCCTACTTCTTAATCTTACTAATTAATTCATTTACCTCTTTTTCTTGACAGTTCCTTTTACCTCCTCTCTAACTTTTGTTTTTTGACATTAGGAAAAGTATATATCTATATCCATATATATAGATATATAAATAGCTTTAATATATCAATAGCTTTAAAAAACTGACAGACTCAAATAGTTTTCATTGTCACTTTAGTTTGCTAAAGGAAGCTTGTGTTTGTAAAATAAGAAAAGACAGACTTTTCTACAACCACACTAAGTTCTAGTCAACATCTGTGTAGATGAAGACTGCTTGTTCACTTCCCAACCACCCAGACCTAAATAATAACACAGAAACTATATATATAATTTTAAAGGTATTTATTTACTTATCTATCATGTACACAGTGTTCTGCCTATATGTATGCCTGCACACCAGAAGAGGGCACCAGGTCTCATTAAAGATGGTTGTGAGCCATAAAGTGATGACTGGGAATTGAACTCAGAACCTCTGGAAGAGCAGACAGTGCTCTTAACCTCTGAGCCACATTTCCAGTCCCCCATAGAAACTATTTTAATTACAACACTGCTTAGCCAATTAGCCCAGGCTTTCTATTAACTAACTCTTACACCTTAAATTAACCCATTTCTATTATTCTGTGTCTCACCACAAGAAAAGATACACTGGGGGTGTAGAACAGTTCTGCACCAGTGGGATTTTGAATAATTGTACATCCTGCTCTTTATTTTATAGACTCTATCAGAAGCAAACAGATACCTGATTAGGATCCAAGATGTAGTTCAACTTCACTGCTATGATGAGAAAATGGATTTCCCTTTAAGGTGAGCAGCTGTTAGCCAAGGCTCTGAATGCCTGCAAGGCAGTGACTGTTTCGCTCATTGCTCACCCCTGGCATTCAGTATAGGCCTGACCTTGTGTGCAGTCAAGAGAACCTTTGCACTGAGTCAAAGCCACATGCATGTGCCTGTCGGTGGTGTGGACACCTTATCATCTTGTTCGCATCTCAGCTGGCTCCTTGGTAGAATAAGAACAGTGTCTGCCAAGACTAGGACTGTACAGTCGACCTTCTCAAGGTCGGTCAGTTTCCCAATGAGGTCAGATCCAAGTATTGTGGGAGCGCACACCAATATCCTGCTGAAAAGTGAGAGAATCATTTATTATCTTCAGCTAGCTGTTCAAGTTAACACCGAAAATGACTTTACTATATTTGCATAACGCTCAGAGTGCACTGGAAAGATGCCAAAGTCCATAAATTAGACTTCCTGTTGCTCTTTTAGAACAAGAATGGACAAGTTTTTCCATGAAGTCCGAAGAGTAAATATTTAGCATTTGCTGGCCAAATGAGGTCTATGGCAATGACCTTTTCTGCTGCAGCACAGAGACATCTAGACAACACAACAGTATGCTATTCATAAACAGCTGGGGCTATGTGCCAATAAAACTTTATTTCCAAAACAGGTGATAGACTATAGTTTCCTGATCACTGCTTTAGAAAATGGCCAATGTTTTCAGTATTGAGGACAAAGACAAATCTTTCAATACATAGCAACCAAATGGAAAGGAGGCTCTTTTATTCCCGTGATTATTCAGCAAACATCTAGATGTGCCAGGGCAGTGGGGCAGATGGGTCACTCTTTGCACCTCCATCCCCACCTGGGAGATCCTCAATGAAAATCAAAGGCCATGAGTTTGAGCCCCAGAACTGACATGGAACGAGAGAACTGACCTCAGCAAGTTTTCCTCTGACCTCCCCACATGCTCTGTGGCACACCCCTCCCTGAAAAAAGACAATGTAAGCAAAAAAAAAAAAAAAAGAAAAAAAGAAAAATCAAATCACCACAGGTGTCTTTTGCCTCACCGACTTGGCATTCTTGTTTTTTTTTGTTGCATTGTTGGTTGGTAGCAATGGGTAAGAGCTTCAGTAGTAGGAAGCAGCTGGCTAAAGAAGCTGGCATGGTGGAGGCGTGGCAGCTGATCCAGGCTGGGTTACTCCATCTACATAGACTGTTTCTTGAACAGTCGTCATTTTTTTCATGTAAACTACTGGCAGTGTGTTCCCTTATTTTTGGTTTGAGAAATTGTCCATTATGTTTGAAGGAAAAAATTGCTGGCTATGGAATTTTAGGTTGCTGAAGTTTTCTTTCTTTCTCTATTTTCACATCATTCATTCTCTTTTGGTTTGGTCAGTTTCAAAGAGAAGCCAAATGCAGTTCTTATCCTTGTTCCTCTAGATGTTTTTGTTCTTTGTAGTCAAGTTTGTCTTTGAGTCTTTTTATTTACTTATTTCTATTTTATGTACATATGCCATTAGGTGTCGGGTCCCCCGAAACTGGAGTTACAGTTGTGAGCTGCCCTGTGGGTGTTGAGAATTGAACCTGGGTCCTCTGGAAGAACAGTCAGTGCTCTTAATCACTGAACCATCTCTCCAGCCCCTGTCTTCAAATTTCTAATAGAGTGGTCATTATGCCTATGTGTGGAGCTATATTCTGTTTCTGGAGCTTTCTGGAACTGTGGTTTGTTTGTATCCGTGTGGGGTATAAGCATCAGTTTGGGTGTACAGAGGTTGGAGAGGGTGTTGGATCCACTGTAGCTGGAACCACAGACAGCAAAGAACCATGATGTGGGTGCTGTGAATTGAACTCAGGTCCTCTGGAAGAACAGCAGACATCCACTGGGACCTCTCTCCATCCTTTAAGCAAATTTGAGTATTTCTCCTGTTCTTTTCTCTCTTCCTTATCTACATGCATGTTTTGTTTTGTCAATTGTCCTTACATGTAGTCTCCTTTCTCTCCACCTCAGCCTGTTCCTGTTTCTCAGTATGACTGACATTTCTCCTCACACACCACACCTTCCAGCAGCTAACTCAGCTGCAGTCTCCTCAGAGACACCAATGGGTTTCTTTGTGACAGCTGATCTTACCTTTACCATTTCCTTTGTAAAATGGAAATGGTTTCAAGTACTCTATTACCTGGTTTTCTTTTTTTTTTTCCTATTAGATTTCTTAGCATATTAACCATGGTTAAATTCCCAATTTGAATGTTTCAAAATCTCTGCCATATCCCAGTCTGGTTCTGATGACTGCCCTCTTCACTCCACCTTTGCCTTTCAGCATGGCTCAAATCTTATTGAAAGTTAGAAAAACAAAACCAAAAACCAGCCCCCCGCCAAAGAAAACAAATAGGCATTTTTAGTGTGAGGTTTATGCCCCCTACTTAGGTCGTGCTTACTCTGTCTGTCATAGTGAAAGGCTGCCATGTTCCTCACGTCTGTGTTTTGTCAGCAGGTCCAGCCTTAAGGACTCCTAAAAATATTCTGACTGTTTTGCCTGCATGTATGCATGTGTACCACTGTGTGCTTGGTGTCCATGGAAGCCAGAGGAGGGTGTCAGATCCTGTAGGACCAGGAGTTATGGAGGCTACATGTGGGTGCTGGGAACCAAATTCAGATCCTTTGTAATAGTAATAGTAAGTGCTCTTAACTGCCCCAAGACCCCTTCAACAGAGTCTGAGTTTTGTATTTTTGTCTATTGTAATTAGATAGTTGTCCTACTGAGGTGGTAGAAAGATGCGAGAGGAGGCACACATTCTGTAGCCCTCTGTGTGGCCTGGGCTGACCCCCAATTTGTGGATATCCTCCTCCTGCCTTAGCTCTCCCAAGGACCGGGATTATAGGTGGGCTCCCCTAAGTGATAGGGAAGCTGTGGCCTTGGAGTCAGTAAGAATTCCCCCTTCCCCAGGCTGCTAAAAGAACCCCTGAGGACCTTGTTAAGAACTTTGAGGTCGCATTTCAGAATGGCCAGGTCTGCCACCCTTGTGCCCCAGGAGAGTCTTCTCAGCTGTGTGAGAGCCTGGTGGGCTCCTGTGTGCGAGTGCAGCCATGGTCTGAAATTCTGGCTGCTCCATCACGTCAGTATTAGAGGTGAAATTACCTGATTTGCTCATTTAGAAGACCTCATAGAGCCTGTGGTGACTCTGATAGAGAGCACCAGGGGTTGAATTTAGGAAACAGCTTCTGCCAAGTGTGTGTAGGTGCCAAACAGACACACGTGTAGAAAAAGTTCCTTGCAATTTGTCTTTTCCTCCACTGTCCTTGAGCGGCCACACTGAATTAGTGTGCAGCTTCCTCCTTTGCCAGAGCCTCACCAGTTCAGTTACACAAGAACTCATGGCTGCTGCCACTCAACGCTGTCCATTCCAAAGGGGAAAGCCAAACATTTACTTCTGAAGCAAGCACCAACATCGATGGCATTTATTTCTTCATAGCGTTCTGTAGGGCTTCCAATTATAAAGCTATTTTTTTAACATTTTAAAATGTAAAAATTTGGACTCTTTTCTAAACTTAAGAAAAATTATTTTTCTATATTTATCAGTTATATGGCAAAACCTGGGAAACATGGTAGAATTCTTTACCTAGTGAAAGCAGCCTTTGCCTGCATGTGGTTGATCATTTCTGGCTTTCTCTCCCCTTTCTTCCTACTGCGGCCCCATCATTCTGAGAGAAACTCAATAACTTGATCTAAAACTGTTTTTCCCCCTCAAAATGTAAGTAAATATGAAGCAACCCATTCACAGCAGCATAAATCATAATCAAAAGAAGAAGGAAATGTTTAGATGCAAGAGCTGACTCTAGCGGCTGATGACCACAGTGATTCTATTTACTGTACACCCAAGCATCTGAAATGAACTTAGGGTTCTCCACCTGGATTTCCTAACTCTGATGGCAGCCTTTGGTCCAGCTCTTAGGCAAAGTTGTAACTAAAATGACTCAGATGTCTTATTTCTCAAAACCAGGCTGGAACTGTGGAACCAGAGTCGCCAGGGGCTTGCCAGAAATGCATAGGCCCCTGGAGGCAAAAAGTCTAATATGACAAAATCCTGGTCATATTAACTCAGGTCAGCACACATATAACATCAGTCGTTACGAAGTGAATTATTATGAACTACACTAAATTTTGTACACAATATAAAACTTTTCAACAAAAAATATCTGACAAATCACTTCTCACTGCAAACCCTCACAGATATAACAGCTCATGAAAAGAATTTGATTATATGAAGAGAACCATCTAGCAATCTGGCTCCAAAGCAAAAATCAGAAGGTCACAGATGAGGTCCGAAGCACAGCAAATTTTGCTGTTTGCCTATGGCTAACCATTATTAGCAATGTCAATGAAGATAAAGAACAATTTACATTTTACTTCCCGTAGGGGTGAAGTTACTGAGCTGCCTCCCTTCCAGTTTCTCTCCAAACGGAATAAGCAGTTCATTTGAACTACCAGTTCAATGGTTCTTCCCCAGGTTTCTACTTAGAGATGCCTGCAGTCACACCACCCTCTGATAGTTCTCATGAGTGTCACATGAGCTGAAACAAAGCAAACTCATATGGTTCTCAGGTCACCCAAATACATCCGGCACAGAACGCCACAGCTGACAAGTTATAAAAATAGTCATGATAGAATTCATCTAATAAAGGAGGAAAGGAGGGAACATTCGATGTTCATTTAAATAAGTTAGATTTACTCTTTTATGTGTGCCTGCATTATGTGCACCATGTGTGCGCTCGGTGCCCAGGGAGGTCAGAAGGTGGCATTGGGTGCCCTAGAACTGGAGTTACAATGGCTGTGAACCCGTCCTCTGCAACAGCAACAAGTGCTCTTAACCCAAGCCCTCTTTCCAGCCCTCACTGTTCATGTTTTGCACATTATGAAATACTTGACTAATGGATGGGATCAAATAACTCTATCAGGTACCTTGGTGGTCTACATTATGTCTAGACATGCAGGGTCACTTTACCAAGTAGTCCATGAATTACACAAAGGGTCTGTAGTGGGATAAGGTCTTAATCATGAAAGTATCAATTTAAAGATGGTCAATTGTTGAGCAAGGCGCATACCTGTGAGCTCTCCACTCTAACAGGCTCTATGAACAGACCCGAGACCTCAGCCTCTTCCTCTTCAATGATGCACTGCTTGTTACCCGTCGGACCACATCTCATACTCCATTTGAAAGGACGTCCAAAACAACCTACCAGTTCATTGCGTTAGTGGCCCTTCCCAGGATGTTCATAGAAGACATTCCAGACTCCAAATGTATGTATTTTCTTTCATGAGAAAAGCTATCTCACACCAAACTCATTAACTATACAAAGGGAAAGGGAAAGGCTGGGGCAATTTGTCAGCTTACCAATATTAAGATTTCATTAACTTCCCTCTGAAGAAACAAAAGTTGCCATTACCAGACACAAACCCAAACAACAGAAAAGCAACTTTTAGTCACAAGGTGGTTAAGTGCTGTATCATTCTGAGGGTTCTGTGAAGATGCTACAGGCTTGAGCCACTATTTCAGGTATCCATCCATCCATCCATCCATCCATCCATCCATCCATCCACCTTTGTACCTATCATCTACCTATTATTACTAGCAGTCCTGGAGATAGAGTCCAGAACTTCATGCATGCTAAGCGACTGTTCCACTGAGCTACTGCCCCAGCCCTCTTATCATTTTTCCTATTCTGTTTGAAGGAAGAAGCTATTCCAGACTTGATTGTCCTTTTCTTCCCTTAATTGGATTTAGCTAGTTCCTCTAAAAAGAGCCAGCATTTGCAAAGTGTGCTTAGTAACTAAACATTAGTTCACAAACTCCAATAGAAATAGGTCATAAAAGAACACAACTTAACCCGTTGTGCTTATTGTTAACTCTCCATGCTGTAACGCCTGTTTCTCAAGCTGCACAGGATCCGTCTCTAGTCTGCATTTCTGTTAGGACAGGCAACTGGAAGGTAACATTTCTCACTGCAATACTTGCCCCGCGTGTAGACAGGACCGCAGCTTAAAGAAGGCACCAAAGCCCAATTTAAGTTCTTGACTCACGGGTCTCACTCCACCTTTAACCGAGCATGGTTAGTATTGGAAATGCTCCTTTTCTTCAGCTCCCGTAGACTGCAGTTGTCAACTGTGCTTACACCAGGGCACGGGCACTCAGCTAAGACAGTAGTTGGCTGTGTCGTTCATACCAAGGCCACTCCAGGTCTAGCCTCTCTACAGCCACCAGTGAAGATTTTTTACTGATACCAGTTCTTTCTAGAGGCATTGAAACAAGGGATTAAAAGACTTCACATTATCATCTGGCCTTTAAAATAACTGACAAACAATTATAAAGACAGAATTTTTGATAATGTTGCAAGTCTGTTTAGAAGATAATCTTCTAAACTACGTTTATCCTTACCTGGAATCCTTGATTGTAGGCTTTAAAAAATTTTAAGATTAGATAGTCAAGTCTTAAACTTACTTGTTTTGTTTTGTATTTTTTTGAGACAGAGTTTCTCTATGTAACAGCCTTGGTTGTCCTGGAACTTACTCTGTAGACTACCCTGGCCTCGAACTCACAGAGATCTGCCTACCTTTGCCTCCTGAGTGCCGAAATTAAAGGCGTGTGCCACCACTGGCCAGTTGAACTGAAAACATTTTGATTTTTGCCTGTGAAGATTAAACATTAGCGTAGCTTCAGTGTAATACTGCTTGGCCATAAAGAAAACTTTGCCATACGTGAGCTCCCTGATGAACATGGAGGATATTATGTTTAAGTGAAATAAACTAAGCAGGAAAAAAAAATGATGTTCCTGAATCAGACAATGGTGACAATTATGTAACTATACAGTCAAAATCAATAAGTGGTATACTTTCAATACATGAAGAAAAGTAATATATCTCAAATGTTTTCACAGATGTCAAGAATGCGTTCATTCTTCAAGGTCCAATGCGTGAATGGATCTGTGCTACTGAGGCGGCAGACGACAAGTTCCTCTGGTTGTCTGCACTCCAAACGGCAATCAGAAGCAGTATAAAGTAAAACTAGACTCAAAACAGACAAGAGGGTCTTTGGAAAGTCATATGCCAGGTTTCCTGCTTCAGAACATCTAGTAAGAAGCACACAGGGAACAGTCATGGATGTGGGGAGATGACAGAGCTAGGACCGCCTGTGAGGTTTCTTCCAACTTCTAGGATGTGTGATTAAGTTTTGTGGAATGTGTAAGAACATGTCTAAGATTTTGAACTATATCTTTTGGTAGCCACTGCTCACAGGGGCTATTTAAAACAATTTGACCTATGTAGATTTTAAAAGCGAGTAATGAAAAATCAGAATGAACAATGTTTCTTTCACGAGCATTCTAGAACAATACTTGAACTTGTTTGTGATTCACAAATCAACATCAACTTTTCAAGAAGCAATTAATGATTTTTAAGGGTATGTCTGAGAAATATAATTGGCAGCCTTCTAAAGCAATGTCAAATGTGAGTGAAGTCCTTTTTAAAGCATTAGAATATGATATTTCAACATACCAGAACATTTAGTGGGTTTTGTTTGCTTTCTGTAATTTTTACTTTTTAAGACCAAATTCTTAGATCTCCCAAATAACCCTAATTTTTTTTTTTAAATAATACTATCAGAAATGCAGTGGTAGGAGAATCCAATTCTTAAATAGTGAAAATTAGTGAATGGGACTAGAGCTCCAGCTCACTGGAGCCCACATGTCAGAGTATAACCTCTCACTCCAGTTCTGGGGAAACTGATCATCTCTTTGGCTTCCACGGGTGCCAGGAATGGACAGTGCACAGAGATACTTGCAGGCAACACATACACACACACCCATAAAATTAAAATAACCTGTAAAAATGGAGATTGTTGCATTCCAGGCTCAGGACCCAGAGACTCCCGCACTGGAACGGGCCCGAAGGCCTCCTCCCTAAGGACTAGCTTTCCAAGTACCCAGAAGGTGCCAAATAAGCTTCCAAGGGAGGGAAGCAACCAAGAGTCTCCCTAGCAATGATGTCTATGAGATACAATGACCAGCATGGCATGATGACATTAGAGTGCAGCTTTGGCATGTGTACCTGGGCAGTATCAACAGCTCTCTAATTGTAGTTAAGACTACCTTAAAAAGAAGGAAACCATGGCCAATACCGGAAGCCTAATCAGGGCTAGTGACGTCATGAATCTTGGAGGACAATCTACAACCACCACTTTACTAAACCGGCATAATCCCTAGCTATATTCTAAATATTTGCCCTTCTAGTCACAGACAAGTGTGGTCATCCCTCAATAAGGAAACCTTTCTTTGCAACAACTGGAATCACTGTAGAAAACCACAACCAATCAAATAGCAGATTTATAGAACCCAGTCCCAATGGACTCATCTACAAAACATCCCCAGAACCTAAGGCTGAGAGAACACTGTGGAAGGCAGGGGTTACAAAAGCAGGGGTTTTAAGAGCCAGAGGATCGGGGAGTTTGCTATGTGAATGTGTCTCCCAGTAATGTCACAAGCTACACCCATAGTCTCACCAACATGACTGCCTAAACAGGAGCCGAACAAGGATGACTACAATAGAAGTGTCAGCGTGGGTGGGTGAAAGATCATCAGGCCCCAACCCTACACAAGAACTATAGACAACGGCGGGGTGCTGAGAGAGGGAGAAACAATCTTCTCCAGGGAAGACAACAATTGGATATCTAGTACCAACTGGTCAGCCCCGAAAACATGCATACAAATAACACAGACTGAGAAGACTGCATTTAGGAATATGATTGTATATACACATATGTATACATACACACACATAACAATTAATGAAAGATGAGGCCATGAATTTAAAGATAGCAAAGAGGGGTTCAGGGGGAAGTTTAGAAGGAGGAAAGGGGAAAATGATAGAATTATACCATAATCTCAAAAACTAGAAGTAGCCAGGCATAGTGACTGATGCATGACTAATTCTAACACTTTGGAGGCTGAGGCAGGAGGATCTCTATGAGTTTGAGGCCAGCTTAGTTTACAGAGTTCCAGGACAGATAGGGATAGAAACCCTGTCTTAAAAATAAATAATAAAGAAAAATGGAAAAAAACTTTTGCTACTTTCTGTTTCATAATGTATTATGGTAATTAAACCTATTGTACAGTATATGATTGTGAACTCAGGGTACTTAAATATATTTTACTGAAACTATAATTTCTAATTCTCAGAAGTTTAAAATTCTGGCTAAAATATATAGAATTTAAATATTGTATTTTCCTATTATTACACTAACCAGTTCTCATGTGAATACCCTCTGAAGTTTACAAACGTTACTTGAAACTGTTGTCTGTGAAGCTTTTGTGTGTGCCTGCACGCAATGTCAGAGGACAGTCCTGGGTGGTACTCTTCAGGTGCCTTCCATATTAGTTTTTAAAAGCCTGGGTCTCTCACCGGCCTGAGACTACAAGCGTCCAACCATGCCTGGCTTCAAAAATTCACAAACTGGGTTCTGTGAGTTAAGCTTCCTTGCAAGATAAGCACTCACTAGCTGAAGTGTAGGACCCTGGTCCTGTAAAAGTGCCAGCAGTGAGCACCTCAGTCCTGCAGAGAGCAGTAATGTTCTGAAATGGCTTTCTCACTCCTTATGTAATGCTTTCATCCTTTCCCTTCACCTCCAGGGAACAATGAAGAAAGACCTGTCTTCATAGTTCGTAAGCTTACACCACTCCTGTTGAATTACACCCTTACATAAACACACACAAATAGTAAGTCACGGGTGAAATTGGTCAAGAAAAACATGAACCCTGACCCTGAGTTGGCATGTGAGGAAGGAAAGCTTCTGAGAAACACACCAGGCTCCTGAATCAAACCCTGTATAAAATTCTGTATATAGGGAGATGTTGACAGGTTGATATCGTTTTCCCTTTGCAAAGTTTTCTGAGTTTGGGCTTGATAAGATGCCCATTTCTGCAAATGCAATCATGGTGTGGTTTGCCCACGGATGATGAGGGCCTGTATCACTGCTATGTATTGTTATGGCATAAGAAGGGAGAGGCACGCCAACAAACACAATGTATCCTCCAGAAAAAGTCCTCCTAACCCTTTTATTGTTGAAATTAAAAAATAAAAGATACTTAAATACAATGGTGAACATATAGGGCAAAACAGAATCATAAAATTTAATGTTCAATTAAGCAGTGAGCTGAATGTTTGGGTTTCCAAATAGGCTCTGAACCCAAAACTGCTTCCAAACAGGCATGTTCACAGTTAACGGCAATTGGCTTATAGGTGAGAGAACGGTCGAAGTTGTTCCAGTTGAACTTCCAGGGAAATTCTCTCCTCCAGAACATCCTGAAAAAGACGCAAAGTCCAAGTCATGTTGAAAGTAAAAAGAAATCCAATGTTATCTCTGCTTCGTGCTAACAACTGTATTTGTCAAGAGAAAGACACAGCGATTCCTTTTTTGAAACTAGTTCACCTTGGAAGGCAATTTGTACATTCATAATAGGAAAACACAAGCCTACCAATTCAAAGCCATTTCCGGTGACAGAACCAGGTAATAAAATGCTTTTAGGTTAATTGTTAGAAAAGCCAGTGATTGTAGCGAATGGGTATTATTACACAAATTCTGAATAAAGCCTTAACTGTATATAAATTTGTTAACATGAATTCTTTCCTCTGATGATGGTATTTGATTCCACAAAGATTTTGTTTTTCATTCAGAATCTTAAAACTTATTAATAGTGTATGTGTGAGCTCGTATGCCGCAGCGTGTGCTCAGGCTGGAGAACAGCTTCTGCGGACACAGGTAAGCAGGCTGGCAGCTTTCACTTATTAATAGTGTACGTGTGAGCTCGTATGCCGCAGCGTGTGCTCAGGCTGGAGAACAGCTTCTGCGGACACAGGCAAGCAGGCTGGCAGCTTTCACTTATTAATAGTGTACGTGTGAGCTCGTATGCCGCAGCGTGTGCTCAGGCTGGAGAACAGCTTCTGCGGACACAGGTAAGCAGGCTGGCAGCTTTCACTTATTAATAGTGTACGTGTGAGCTCGTATGCCGCAGCGTGTGCTCAGGCTGGAGAACAGCTTCTGCGGACACAGGTAAGCAGGCTGGCAGCTTTCACTTGCTGAGCCACCTCACTGGCCCATAAAATAGTACTTTAAGATTCATCTTTTTTTATATATAACTTTTTATGATTTATTTAACTTTATTTTATGTGAATTAGTATGAAGGTGTCAGATCCCCTGGAACTGGATTTTCAGACAGTTGTAAGCTGCCATGTGGTTGCTGGGAATTTCAGGTCCTCTGGAAGAACAGAGTTCTTAACTGCTGAGCCATCATCTCTCCAGCCCCTTCTTTTTTTCACACACAAGATGGTTTAAAGTTTCCCACTCTGTCTTCATTAGACTGGTTTAAATTCCTATTACTGAATCTGAGTTGTCTCTGATCAAAGAATAAACTGGTAATAGAGCAGTTGTCTATACATTACATGGAACATAGAGCTATGTATGTACTCTCGGAGGTATTGAAGTCCACTTTTCTTCTTGAAGTTTCTTCATGGAAGTTACCAATATACTAGGACTAGTGATGTCTTACATATGCAGGAAAAGACAATGTGCACCAGAACTGTGTTAAGAAATTCCTTTTAGTATTAAAAATCAACAGTTTACACACTTCTCTTCTGGGAAAGTTTCACAGACTGACATCTTGTTATTGGATCAGTTCCAATTCCCCAAAACTGCAATGTGTTACATTCACCAAAGCTAAGATTCAGACATGACATTACCTTTAATTGCTGCTGCAATTCACTATTCAATCTGGCCAGAACAGTGTTGGTTTCCTTATTGCGTCTAATCGATGCTTGGATAGCCTTTTTATCTTTCCCCACAGATCTGAGAAGACACAGGGACAAAAACACTCTTCATTTCTTTCCTGTCTTTAATCCTTTACTCCTACTTGCTATGGGATAATGCTCTTGTACACTGTAAAATTTGTCACTTTATTAGTTTAATAAAACATTGATTGGCCAGTAGTCAGGTAGAAGTTTAGGCATGGTGATCAGACTAGGAAATTTCTGAGAAGATGAAAGGCAGAGATGCAGTTGTCAGCTAGACACAGAGGAAGCAAGATGAGAATGCCTTACTGATAAAAGATGTATGTTATAAGAATTATGGGTTAATAATAAGCCTGAGCAATATGTCAAACAGTTTATAATTAATATAAGCCTCTGTATGTTTATTTGGGACTGAATGGCTATGGAGCCTGGTGGGACAGAAACTTCTGTTTACAGCCACTGACTTCCAAGCAGAGAAGGATCTTCACTTGCTGTTCCAATGATAATGAGAACATGTAAGCTACAGAAGCCCAAGACCATAGCTATCACTTTAGTTATTATAGTTATTCTGTTGAATTCATGGAGTGAAACAGCCTGGACCAAGTACTTATAGACTCTTTCTATAAACAGCCAGGCAATGAACGTTTCTGTCTTTGTGGGCCATACTGTTGCTGCTGTGCGTCTTTGTTTCTTTCTCTTTTCTTAGAAACATAAAAGCTGGCCAGAAAGATGGCCCAGGTGGGAAGGGCACATGCCACATAGGCATGACGATTCTGGTCTGTTCCATGGAACCAGCATAGAAGAAGATCCAACTCCCAGGAGTTGTCCTCTGACCTTTTCATGCATGGCACATGTGGGCAGGTCAGAGAACAACTGGTAGAAGTTGGTTCTCTCCTTCCACCATGTACGTCCTGGTTTTGAACTCAGGTTGCCAGGTGCAAAGCACTTTTACCCATAGCCATTCCACTGGCCCCAGAAAGTGCTGTGAGAGTTTCTGCATAACCAAAGAACAGATCTGTTTCTTTCTGTCTGGTGTTTTTCACTGTGCTTAGTTGTTGGTAATTAAATATACTGAGGAATAGCTTGGATTACCTGGGAATCGAAGGCTGTGAGGCAAGGACAGCAGCTAAGACACCTGTCTTCTGTGTGTGCTCATCCACATCTGGCCGTAACTCATCTTCTGACTTTAATCTTCTCCGAACAGGCTTAGGTGGTGGAGCCAGAGGTGTTGTGCCTTTGCTCTAAAATACAAGAGAAATGAGCATTCTTAGTGACATTCAGACTTAATTAGCATTTTGCTAACACCAATTGCCTTTTTAAAGCCACTTGCTGTTAAAAAAGGAGGTTACTTGTCTCATTTTAATGTAATTTATGTATCTGTGGCAACAGTTAAGGGGAAACAGGAACGGGTGCTTATCGCCATGCAGTTGAGGCTGGAGCTCGTGATCCTCTTGCCTCTTGCGCAGCAACCACACCAGGCTCAGCTCACTTTATTCCCACAGGCATCTTGGTAGTCCCCTCATGCACACAAAACCATCCACATTAAGAAAGACTTTTCATACCACATTGGCAGGAACACTAGCAGCTGTCTTTTCTTCGATTTTACCGTCTGTTTGGGCAACCCGAAGAGAGCCTGCGGGGTCAGAAGCTTTTTCAGCCTAGAGATGGATATAGTATCTCATTACTACATAATTACACATAGCAAAGCACAGAATGTTTAACAAAGTAAGATGTTGGGAGCTGTTCATACTGAAAATCTGAGGTAGGATGAACCACACCGAGAAAACACTGACAGATGACTTTCCCTAGCACTGAAGCTGGAAATCAAGACCTGAGAGCAGAGACGTCATGAAACTGACAATGTTTGCTGCTGAGAGGCGAGTCTCTTGGGACTGGTGTGTGTGTGTGTGTGTGTGTGTGTGTGTGTGTGTGTGAGAGAGAGAGAGAGAGAGAGAGAGAGAGAGAGAGAGAGAGATCCATCCAAGCAAATGAACAACAGTCTCCTGGGCACATCTACCTCTGCCCCCATGTCCACCACCACCTTCTGCAGCACAGTCCATTTCCCTAATGAGCCAGCTGAGCTAAAGGGGTTGCCAATAAGAGCTTCCCTGTGTTTTAGACCCATGAAATCTTCAGATTATGCCAGTCAAATTAACATGGGTTGTTCCATCTGTTAGAGGTGCAACAGTTGGAGCAATCAGAATGGAGATGTCAGTACTACTTTTCTCCTTCCATTTCAATGATTTAAATCTGAGATTCATACAAACAATGCCACAGATTCCTGACCACTAAAACTACAGTCTCCTAGAACAGTATATAAAGGCTAAGTTTGGCACAGTGGTGTTTTTGAGAGTGCTTGTGTGTGTGTGTGTTTGCTGAAGTGTGTAGCTTGGTAAACAGCTTCTTATTCTATGGAACTCTTTATCAATTCATACAACCAGATGCTTAGCATTACGTTCCCAGAGCGGTATTAACCAGGACCAGGGGTAAGTGTATGTCACACCATACCTAACCCTGGCCATGACCCCTCAATCTTACTAAAAATCATATTGCAAGTATCAGATCTTAAAGGCCAATAAAGTAGCTGAGAAGCATAGATTTAGGGAATACATAGCCTCTAAGAGTCAGCAGCAGGTGTTTTACTCAAGCCTCTGCTAATTTAATCTGCTTTTTCAAGAGTCCTCTTTATAGCATAAGGGAAGAGACCGTCACAAAGGAGCTGAACTCCAGAAACTCACTGGCAAGACCTCAGGATGTTTCTCGGCTTCATTGTCTTGTTCTTCAGTTACATTTGATGCAGCAAATACTTCAAATTGGCTGAAATCTGCAAAATTTGGTTGTTCTGGTATCTGCTGAGGTGAGGTACTAGTGTGAGTTATTAGACCATCGGCATCCACTGGGCGATGCACTGAGGGACCAGGTGCCTGTACAATGGGTTAGAACACAGAAGCATGCATTTCATTAGCGTCCCCAGTGTCACAGTGTGGTGATCTTCATATTGTAACACTTTTAGTGAATGTCCTGGATACAGATGCACAGTCTGTCAGCCTGTACTGAACTTGACTTTCTCTCAATAAGATGTCGACATCTTTAACCATATATGTATATGCGTGCAGTATGTGTACGTGTGTGTGTGTGTGTGTGTACACGTGTATGTATATATAACATATCTCCATGCCTCTGCGGATGCCATTCCTTTTCTTTGGAATGTGCTTACTCTTTATCTTCTGGGTCCGCCTTCCTTCATTTCACTTGGACCTCTCAATGCGCTTTTTAACTTTACGAGCCACCAAGGCTGTCCCCTAGCTAGTCTATAAAAATGTCTACAGCAGCACTCCAGTTCTGACCTAGAAGGGATGCAAATGTTCAGGAAGATACAGTGGATTCTGTCTACGAGTCAGTGCTGGACCCAGGACATCACTTATTTCCATCTCCTAACCCACTGGTTTTCTGCTAGAGACAGCTTTATTTATTTCTTAGTAACCCAAATTATTATTGGAATCCTTAGCTTCCAAGAATACTTAATGTCACTGACTTAAGTGCCGACCTTACAGATAATTATAAATAGAATGGATTGTCTAAGACAGAAACTGATCCCGAGGATGGCAGTAACTGCCATTTTTAACAGAACATATGAGAAGTACCTGTGAGGGCTGAGGTCTTGGAGGCACTGCAGGAGGGTGGGCAACAACTCCAGTCTGTTGCTGTCCTGTGAGAATATACCAATCTCTTTAGTGACTAGGGAATTACGTTACTGTAGAAGAAACAGGTGAATGTGCCCACATGACAAAACATTTCTAAGAGCACTTGGTAACTTTCCAAGGGGCTGAGGCTATAGCACGGCAGTAGCGTAGATGTCTAGCTTGCTTGAAGCTCTGGTTTGACCAGATGACATGGTGTCTCATACCTGTAATTCTAGAACTTGGAAAGTAGAGGTAAGGCGATGAGAAGCTAGCTCAAAAAGTCAACTTTGGCTACACAATGAGTACGAGGCCAGCTAGCCTCATGAGACCATTTTAAAACAAATTCCAAAACAAAAGCCTTACACGTGACCTAATTAATGGTCCAACTTCATGGCCTCTCTTCCAACTTCATTTCTTGTCACCTCCACTACATGAGGGCTGTTGACAAGCTCCTGCATATTTCTTTAACAGTAACCTGTTCTTGGCTTTCTCCTCTGGGCTTCTGATTGCTCTTTAGCTTCCAGATGAAAGTCTCTAAAACGTCCCTTTAACTTAAAACTACCATCTCCGTGTAAACAGTTCTCAGTACTTCCATTTTCTTGGCTCAAAGGTCCAATAGTCTGTTGATTATTTACATTTTCCCTCACTCCCACAGCCTTTAATCACACCAATTAAAACACCATCTCTGCCCTTGCTTCTCTATTTCAGTTTATGTAGTTGTGATACCTCCAGTTGTAAAAATATTAAAATCCCGGAGTCATGGTTCCTCTCTGCTGTCCCCTACAACACACCCTTAACACAGATGCAAAAACATCTTTTCAAATTTCCTGTGGGATTTCTCAAGTTCTACCATTATTATTTGTACTCCAAAACACCTTAGTGGCTAGTAAAACAACATTCTCCCCACTTTATAAAAAAGTATTTTTCATTTGATGTTTTTATTTTATTATTTTTTTGGGGGGACACATGTTCTCTGTGTAGCCCTGGCTGACCTGGAATTAGGTCTATAGACCAGGCTGGCCTTAAACTCAGAGAGCCACCAGCCTCTGCCTCCATGCATACCTGCAGGCCAGAAGAGGGCACCAGATCTCATTACAGAATGCAGTGAACCACCATGTGGTTGCTGGGAATTGAACTCAGGATCTCTGGAAGAGCAGTCAGTGCTCTTAACCTCTGAGCCATCTCTCCAGCCCAATTAATGCATATTATGATCCCCTAGCCCCTCCCTACCTGTGGTAACTGCAAAGGTCCGATTCATATCTAGGGATGATGATCTAGAATGAGAGGGCTGTGGCCTTGGAGGGGGAGGTGGTGGTGCAGTGTTATCAGGTGATGCTCCTGAATGAGACCTGTAAAAGTTACCCATCATAACTGGTTATGTCAATGCTGGAGCTTGATCCTTTTTAAGCATTCAAACTTGGATGAACAGCCACAGACCTTATTAGAATGACACTTTTCCAAGCAGCACCTATGAAGGTATTAGAGCTAATAAGAGCAGCACTATTTATGCTGTGTCAGAAACAAATGATTACTTAATGTGCTGAACAACTTTTTTATAAAGTCATAAACAAACTTGCTAAAAATTAGAAGCTACATCAACTTGTTTTCATCAAGAAGACCATGAATCTCTTGTGATTTCTTGCATTCAACTAAAGGCAACACTGGCCTGAAAACCTATTTTCAAAACAGAGAACCTCCACATGGTTACTCTTCAACAGCTCGAATGTGGAACGTAGTCTGGCCACACTGTGAGGTGCTTGAGCGGTGCACCAGAGGTACCCCACTTTAGAGGTGACTAAAGTGAAGTTCAACTAGCCCTAGAGATTCTGTTCTTTGGGATCAAAGTCTGAAAGGGCTCTGACAAACAGATGCTCACATACAGGAATAAAAAGAACAAACTCCAAAATAGCTGAAAACTCTAAGAAACATGTGAGAACTCCTTACATCAAAGAAAGGAAATGGTCTTCTGACTTTCTAAGTTCCTTGGAAATTTGGGAGGGGGGATGCTCATCTCTCTCTCCAACAAGCATGCAGCAGAGGGATAGTCAACATATACAAAGTGTGAGAAGTAAAAGTTCCATCTATCCTCTATGTCTGAGCAGATAAACCTCCACCATCATCCTTTGCTTAGTCCATGTATTACTGTGCAGCATGTAAGGCTGCAGAGTGAGTAGGTAGCTCCCATTTGGACATGCCCTGGGTGTTTAAAACAATATTCTGGGGTACTTATTACATGGTTATCACTTAGACTCTCACTGTTCTATAGCTGACACAAAGGGTTGCATTAACGTCTACTGCTAAGAAATTATCAGCCCTTTTTAGACCATTCATAAAACACATAAAAACAAAACAATACTAATAATAAGGGTTCCCTTTAATTTTTAACAAGTAGAACCAAAATATTTGTCTTTTACATAAACAAATAGGTATTAAACAGATTTCAGAGAGCACATACTTTGTGCTTAGCCCTAAGTAACTTTAAATATTAAAGTGCATGAGGAGATCGCCACACAGTGTGATACAAACACTGACCTTTGACGAGTTACACTGCTTCCAATCTGCTCCGGGTCAGAAGGGAAAGAGTCTGAACTACTGTACCCATCTGCTGAGAAATAGATACACCCTAGTTAATAATGTTCATTTCTTTGCCTTTTACTCTCTCTACCACAAACCTAAGTAATAGACTGTTTCACTGCTTCAAATCATAGATATTCAAAGGCTGCTAAATAGGCTAACAGTTCATTCCAGTGTTACCAACTTTAAAAATCAAATACATCATGCATAGGAATACAGTAGATAGAAAAAGTTACAATCTAGATAAAATATCTAATGAGATAGAAATATTCAAAATAAATCATAAAAATCACACACACACACACATATTACAATTGCTTCTCATACAAAATCCTAACTATAAGATCGAATATCCCTTATATGAAGAGCTTTGGGCCCCGAATGCTTCTGGTTTCCACTTTCTTTTTCCAAATGTAAAGCATTTGTGTAGACATGAGATACTCAGAGAACAGAGCCAAGGCTAAGCACAAGCCCATTCATGCCCCCATCACGTGCACAGCTAGATTCATAGTATGCCTTTCGTTTTCTTACAATCTGCCAAGAGTTCAGGTGATGCCATTTTGCTACTGACATACAGGTAAGCAAAGCCCTTCTATAGAGATTATAAAGTATAGTCCCAAATCTGGCCACTTCTCACTACCTGTACCACTCCCGTTCTAGCCCAAGTCACCATCGTTAACTATCTCCTATTTCAGCACTTGCCTACTTTTGGTCTGGAGCTAGAGCAGGCAGGGTGAGTCTTTCAAAAAGGAAGGGCAGGTCTCCTGTCACTCCTCCCTGGGAAACTTTCCAGTGACTCCTCACACCATTAGAAAGAGTGCAAATGTTACAATTTCTTACACTCCTCTCCCTTGCTGCCTCTGCTTAGCACACTGGCTACTGCAGGGCACTGCCTGCTGCTCTACAGACCCGGCTTCCTGCCTGAGGGCTGCACACTGGCAGCTGCCTGCATTCCAGTCATCATTCCCACAATCACAGAGCTGTCAATCCGCTCCTTCAAATTTTAAGTCAAACCTTATCTTCTAATAAAGCATTCTTTGTTCTCATTTAAACAACGTTCTCATACCCTTTCCAGCTTTTAAGTTCTACCCATACAATCAGCTTTCTTTTCATGTCAGAGTCAGCCCATCCCAGCACAATCTCCCTTATAAACTCAATACGGATGAAGACTTGCTCTGTTCTGTTTACTGTTAAATCCCCACTCCCTAGATTGGAAGCTATTACCATGGCTGCATGAAGGAATGCATAACCAATGTTTTGTGAGAAACAAGGAAAGGAGCACCTGGGAAAGAGCTAACAAGACACACAGAGAATGAAGGCAAACACAGGGGTAGCAGGTTTTGAAGAGCTTCTGTCCCCTGTTTTATGGAGTGAACATAGTGCTAATGGATAAATACTTCAACTCCCCAGACTCTAAATTTATTTACTGAACTCAAATGTGAGATATGATGCTATCTTTCACTTACCTACAGTATTTCCAGAAGGAAACTTTACTGATGAATTGATTTTACTTTCTTCCGAAAGGTCAGATGTTTTCACAAGTAATGGACTTGTGGGATTAGTGTGATCTAGCAGAGAATTAAGAGGCAACAATACAAGAGACAGACATTTGCATTGATAAAATTCATAAGAGATCACATTAAAATATAAGACTTCATTTAGATATTGCAAAAAGTGTCATAAGACAACATAATCATTTTAATAAAACCGATATAAATCTGTTTATGGAAAACTTTGCATTTTTACTTGGTTAACTGTATCCTTATATCACAGGTAGCAAACCACCCCAAATCTGGGCTATAAATGGTATCAATGCTGACTTATACAGACAATCTATTTTCCAAGAAACCTTTACTAAGCCAGGCATGGTGTTGCACATGGCCCTGATGTACTTGGGAGGCTGAGGCAGGAAGGTCAAGGGCTTGAGGTCAGCCTGAGTTACACAGTGAGAACCACGTGGTGGTTCACTACCATCTCTAACCCCAGGTCCAGGACATCCAATGGCCTCTTCTGACCTCTTCAGGTACCAGGCACACAAGTTGCATACACACACATGGAAAATACTCATACATATAAAATACATCTAAACAATAACCACAGAAAAACCCCAGAATATCAGAAGTGTCTCATCTTCAAATGACCTTATTTATTCTGTAAAATTACCCCTTAAAAACCCCCATTTTAAAGCTTTATATGGTTAAAAAAATTTCTTTTTAAAAGTGACATTTATTTACAGGTGCAGCTCTGGGGGCATCTACAATTGAAGAAAAGTACTAAGTTAAAAGAAAAAGCAACCACTAGTGTGGTGGAGTGCGTCTT
This sequence comes from Microtus oregoni, assembly GCF_018167655.1. NCBI lineage: Eukaryota > Metazoa > Chordata > Mammalia > Rodentia > Cricetidae > Microtus > Microtus oregoni. The sequence goes on along the minus strand of NW_024543065.1, from coordinate 467,207 downwards.
TACTCCCAGCACTCTAGAGGCAGAGGCAAAGGCAGATGGCCCTCTGTGAGTTCAGGGACAGCCTGGCCTACAGATAGAGTTCCAGGAAACCCAAGGCTATGTATGAAGTGAGACCCTGCCTCAAAAAAACAAACAAAACAAGATCTTTTATGAAAGAAATTCAACCCTTTGAAGACTAATTCCTTCTAGTGTTCTAGCAGCAAGCTGAGCCGTGCCTTCCTTACCACTGCTCGTTCTTTTCAGTTCCATCTCCTGCATGTGGATTTTGCTCGGAGTCATGCGAATGGGAACTGGATGGACAATAGCAGTGTCCTAGAGACAAGTGAAGCAAATACAGAATCAGCATTAGGAGTCACAGGGCCCTGAAGACTGACAGCACAGAAAGCTCCTGCACAGCGTTTCTCATTCACAGTAATGCAAACAGGACAGCTTTAAAAATTAAAAGCTCAATTTAAAAACTCAAGTTTACATACTCACTAATTTGATTTCATAATGTAATTTTAAATTGAATGATTAAAGATTTCATGAAAATTGCTTATTAAAAACAGAGTTCAAAACAATATATAAAAACAAACTGCAAAGGTTTGATGGGATTAGATAAACGTTAACCTTTGAGGTAAATTAAAATATTTCATGACAACTCAAAAGCTAAGTGACAGACTGAAAATTGTTTTTGCTAAACTGCTTAAGAAAATTTTGCTTTTTTTAATCTACAAAACAAGAATAGCTAGAAGTCTGTCCTACTGCAATTGTAGGTACATTAAATGAATGTCTCCTATCCATAAAGGAATATACTACTTTAAAGGAACAATGAGGACCCTGCCCCCACTAACATGTCAGGATTTTACGATTGCAATACATCAAATATGTCTAAGCTTATGGAGAGGCGACTTCAAAGGAGTAAAGTAATTGACAGCAGTGACTTCTGAAAGGAAGGAAAAGAGCAAAGGCCAAGAAAAGACCTCAGAACCAGAAGGAAGGCAGAGAGGAGCCCTAGGAAGGAGGCCAGCTGTGTAGTGGGACCCTCTGGGGAAAGCTAGGGCACAAGGGTGGGGCGCCTCCTGTGTTCATCATGCTGTCCTTATAGGTGCGGTAAGCGGGTGAGTGCAGGAAGGGGGCACTGGCCTTCAGCTTACGCTGGACACTGTTATGGTGATAAAACCGAGTGAACAGAAAACCCTTAAGGGACAATGACACATCAGCATGCGCCTTTTATTTTACAGGCTGTGGGCTTACTCTTGTTTGTCTAAACTTAAACAGTTTACAAGAAATTTGTCGCAGCTATTACAAGGACAAAATCATCTAGAGTAATTTCCTGTTCCTATTATAGTGAGAATCTAACCAGGATTCATGTAAATAACCAATAAACCCAAACCACTATCTTTCCCTGTACCTCTAAAACTAGAGTTAAAAGATTAATATCATATACAGGTGAATGTTCTGATTTCTCTTGCATTCTCAAAAAACATTGAAAATAATACATTTAAGTCACTGCCGTGTTTATGATTATAAAAATGTGGCTTTATCAATAACATCTTAAAGAGTTTTTTATATTGCCAGAATTTTCGTTTTTGCTAACCTGGTAGGTGTTGGTGGCTTCTCACTGAAGTTGGTTGTATTTTCTGATGATTTGAGATGTTTGTACTTCTTTATAGTTTCTGTGTGTATGTATCTTTTATGTTGATTTGTGTCTAAATGATAGTTTTAAAAACTATACTTTATAGCATGTTTCCCAGTACATGATTAATATACTTAGTATTCTTTGTATTTTGTTTTTAGTATAATTAAACCATTAAAATAGTTTGTGTCTGTGATACTTTTAAATGTGCACAGACTGTTGTCTTGGACACAAAATTTTCAATACACTCACTGAATGGATTTTTAATTGTATGATTGTAATTCTTGATATTTTAATTGCTAAAGTTAGGTTAATTTATTCCCCTCTAAAGTGATTTTTTCCATTTTAACTATATTTTTATAATTTTGTTTCATTTTTAAAGATTTATTTTTATTTTTAATTGTTTATGTGGTGGTTTGAAGGAGAATGGCCCCACAGGCTCATATGTTTGAACACTTAGTGCTGTGCCTTTGTTCCATCGTGGACTGTAACCCCTAGAACTGTAAGCCCAATTAAAATCTTTTTTACTAGTTACCTTGCTCATGGTGCTTTGCCACAGAAATAAAAAAGAAACTTAAGACTCATACATCTGTGTGGGGATGTGTATTAGTGCTCACTGAGGCCAGAGGCATCAGATCCTTCAGAGTGGCTTAACTTGGATGCTGGGAACCAAATTCCGACCTTCACAAGAGCAGAATGAGCTCTTAACTACTAAGCCTTTTATCTAGCATCTTCATATATTCTTAAGCTATGAGATAAAACATTAAATTTGCTGTATCTTTCAAATGAATATAATTTCATTGCCTTTTTAAGAAACAAAACAAAACAAAAAATAAATCAGTCTCCTCATGTAGTTCTGACTGGCCTTTAACTCCCAAGTGCTAGGATTAAAGATGTGAACTATCAGCTAATTTTATTACGTATTTTTATTTAAACACAAAGTACGTAATAAAAAAAAACTTGGTCTTAATTTTCCAAAAGGCATGCTAAGTCTGTACCAACCAATCAGATTTCAATAGCATGTTGTCCTTGCACAATTACTGGCTACTGATGGTTTAATCCAGTGGCTTCTGTAGCCCAAAGAAGATCACAAAATACAGATGAACCTGACGTGGATGACTAGGCCTAACCTCAGATAATGCACTCACTTTAATATGCCAATGAAGAAGCATGACTGTCTATAAAAGGTCATACTTTCTCTCTGCTCTCATCTATTGTCTCCAAATCAAAAACCGTAAACCCCACAAAACCCATCACACCACTATTAGAAAACCAGCAGCAGGCACTTTCTTTTACCTGTTCAAATCATCCAAAAGCCACTTCCAATTGCACGTTTATATTATGTAGCTGAGAGCCTAACTAATACAATTCAGAACATTTTATACTGTCACAATTAAGCTCATCTCTCCATATTTTCTACATGCCTGCCATCCTAAATACGACCTCCTACCTAATCCAGTCCTGCCTACTTTCCATTCTAGTGCTAAGAGGTGTCATCGGCTGTTTGACCCATGACTTCTTCACACTGTTAGCGAAGTCTTCTTCCCCAGTTGCCCTTCCTTACCTATCTCATTCTGACACTCGGTGCTAGCTCCTAGTTGACAACCAAGTGAGGCTGATCTTAGTGTGGCCTACTGAGATGTCTCCATCTGGATTCAACTACATTCTTTAACCTCTAGCCTCCCCCAACACATATGTGTGCCATATGCTATCACCACACAAAACTTATCTTGCTCACGATATGCTCTGCTCCGAAGGCTGCTGTCTACTTCTGCCAACTCCCACTCTCAATCAGGACACACAGGGAAGCAATTCCATGACCTCCAGCACGCAGCCTGCACACTTTTCTTTTTCCCGTCTTTCTCTTTTTCTCTCAGTTACTGGGCATCCTTGATACTCTGGGTGGAAAATTCTCCAAAATCTGTCCCTCTCCTGCTAGGCAGATGCTTGCCAGCCTCCACTGCTGAACCTGCCAGCTTTTTAGACCTTAGCTTAAAACCATGATTTTTTTTTCTTCTTCGTCTCCATCTCCCACCTTCCTGACAGTTGCCAAGAATCACATCAGTGGTTCTCAACCTGTGGGTTGTGACCCCTTTGGGATTGAATAACCCTTTCACCGGGGTTACATGTGAGATATCGTGCATATCAAGTATTTATATTATGATTTATAACAGTAGTAAAGTTACAGCTATGAAGTAGCAATGAAAATGATTTTATGGTTGGGGTCACGACGACAAGAGCTACATTAAAGAGTTGCAGTGTTAGAAAGGCTGAGAAACACTGAGTTAAAACTTGCTTGTCCTGTTGTTTTCCTCTTAAATGCTATTAAAAGGGTTCTTGAGCTTTAAAAAAAATTATCAATAACTAATGTATCTTATTTGTCTAAAACTTCCCCAAACACCCTGGGTTGAACTACCCAATCCTCTCTGCTGCCTCTGGTTCTGTTCAGCCATATACCATGATAATTATCACAATCAGCATTATCATGATCATCAACTAACAGTAATTAAATTGGTTTGTTGAAGACTGAAGTCTTGTTTCTGGCACCTTTCATTTCTGTAGAATATCACAGAAAGGATGCTGGTCTACCAGGTGATCAAGCTAAGCCTTTTTATATGCTGACCCGCTCAGCTCTAGAGCACTCAAGAACAAAGACTAGAACATTTCATTTGCCATCAGTCTAGAATGTCCTTGGTGATTACATTCACCCTAGCAGCACATTCTCCTGGAAGCTCAGGAAAACTTCAGCTTCACTAGAACTGCGAAGCTGCTGTGGTGTGTGACACCGTGTAAGAGGTGCCAAGTGTCAGTAGAGCAGGCTGAGTTTTCACAGACCTTTACTCAGCAAATGACTATCAAAATTTTGTTTTTAAACCACCCCATTAAATGAAAATATTAAATTCAAACTAGTACAGCAGTGTGAGCTTGTTTTTGCTCCCCCTACCCCATGGTGATTCGGCTAAACATGTCCTGATTCACTTAACTATAATCCCTGTTTATTTATACAAGCCTCACAAAGGGTCATGGGAGAGTGTGGTTACAGGCTGTAGTCTGCAGAATGGCAACATTAAGGTAGTAAATGAAGCGTCAGACACTAATATAAGAGGACACAACTAACTGAAAGTAGAGTTTTCTCCTAATAGAGAACCTAAAATGAGGATGGAAATGGGTTGGAGAATCAAGATTTAAATTTATCATGTCCCCCGACCCCCGCAACACACAAAGATACTATAGGAAGCTGATTGTTAAGTATTTAATAGTATCACCTGTATTTGACCAAATTCAGAAGTCTAAATTCAAGTTTAAAATCTCAATAAACCATGTCTTATTTGCTTAGTCTTATGCCAAGTTATAGATAGTGATAAAAAGTACTGAGTAATATGAAAAGTTTGGGTCTTTTCCTGATTTTTTTGAGAGAGTCTCTCTCTATGTAGCCTAGAATCGTGGGTCTCAGCCTCCCAAGTGCTAGAACTTTGGGAACTGTCACCATGCCCTGTTTTTATCATCAGAGTTGGTACTCATGAATCTGGACTTTATTTCTAACATATAAGAACATCAACTTTCTTTTTCGACATTTCCCACCAGTCTGGAGTAGAGTTCAAGGTAAGCTTGGGCTACACAAGACTCTGTCTCAAAAATCAAACCAATAGCAAACAAATAAGTAAGCAAAAGCCCAGCTGCTGTCCTTGCCTGGTCTGGAAGACCACTAACACAATCAGTAACTATGCTCCCTACCTTTTAAGTATTAGAAAATTAATCAAGTTTTTTTAAATTGCTAGTTCATATAACATTTCCATTAGTTAAACTACACATTAACTAAGACAGGAGTAATAAAAGCAAAGCTGAAAGAGACTTAAAAGTAAACTCTTGTTCTACAGCCTGTCACGTCCCGAGGGACCAGAACTGGGGCTGCAGCAAAAATCTCAATGTTTTCTATTTCTCATGAAGTTTTCAGAAATTAAAAACAAAGACAAGGTTTAAACACAGTAGAAAAAGAAGCAAATGCATGAGTAATCCACATACTAACTAGCCCCTGAGACAATAAATTATATCCTTAACATTTTTAAACCATTCATACATTGTGTTTGGATTTACTTCAGCAGCTGTAAAAGCATCCTCTATAAAATTGTAAAACACATTGAAACTTCATTAATTTACTGCTGAAGCAGTACTTTCTTTAAATCCTACTTTCCCCAAAACCACACTAAACACCAAGACCCTTTAAGCTGGACATGCGCTGGCTGTCTCTGATCAAAAGCATCTACAAGACAGAGCTGAGTTCCAGCATGACCCAGGCTCTTGGCTCAGACCTCAGCAACGGCGGAGGAGGGCAGAGACATGAACACCATGTGTCACTCTCCGCACCCTTCTTTTCTGCCCGTTAAAGAAAGTGCCACCTTTACATTCTCCTTCCTCCCTAGTTACTTTCTTCTTTTCATCAGTATGCTTATTAGCATGTGTCCTCCGTAAAGGAAACGAGAGAAAAAGACCACACAAAGGAATCGATAGTAAGAAGAATGATTTCCAGCTAAGTTTAAAAGATTTCAAGGATCTGAGGGGCAGATAGCGGTATAAGTCTATAGGGACAGAATTTATTTTTAAAATCAGAATATGAACTTTGTAGCATTTTTTAAAAAGCAACACAGAAAATTACAGAAGACAAGACAGAGGCTCTGTGGCATAGGAGTGATCTCTATCCATCTGCTTTTGTTGCGCTGAACTCAATTTTCTTTACCAGAACTCAAGACACCAATTAAACAAAAGGTATGTTATTGGGAATACTAAAAAATGACACTGCATAAATATTTACATATAGAGTACATGTTACATGACGTATAAGCATACACATAAAATATTTACATAAGGTTACTCCACTGATACAAGCAGTATATTTAATAAAACATACACTTAGCAGATGGTAACATGGCTAACTAAATCAACTGTCACAAAATACTCCTCACAGACACATGTACCAGATTTTAAACATAAAGTTTTCTCTAACCAAAATACAAAGAATAGCAAAAGTGTTCTTTCACTATTAAGCACACAAAAAAATCAAAAGGCCTGCCAAATTTCCCTCTAAGCACTACACTGAATCATGCATATCACTAAAAACCATAATGATGGAAATTGGGTTAATAAAATTAATTTCAAACAAGCAAGCTAAGTGATTGACTTACAGGATCAGCTGGTGCAATGTTAGAATCAAATTGGGTCAGAGTTTGTGAGCTTGAAGAGCGTTCACTAAATGTCTCCCACTGCTGAACAGACAGAGGAGAGATAAGTCAGCATGGGGAGAAGCGCAGAGACCACTGGAGAAGACTCAGCAAAGTCATTCAGAGGCTGCACTGTAAGCTGCGTTCCCAGATTAATAAGCTTCTGTAGTTTCTAATTCCCACAATCACTTCATATGTGTCTATGCTGGGCCATCTTATTGACATAAGATGACTATCTTCATAATCAAATGTATGGTAAATTTTTAATGCAATCTCTATAGATGAGATTAAAACTCTTACAAAATTATGAGTCAAAACACCATAAAGAAAACAAAGGTAAGTGATGAAAATGGCAACCAAGATGAAATGCACAGGGGTTGTCTTGTCTAGAACAAAGTTTAACTTCAAATCCTGTTAAACTCCAGTTAAAACACTCATTTAAAGAGGCTAAGGAGCTGACGTTCTGATAAAATAGAGCATTCAGCGCGACTTGCCAGTGCGGCCCCTGAAAGAGGATTCCATCATGTACGTGCACATACCTTTTATGTATGCATAGATATTTAATAAGATATCACAGATAAAATGCAAAGAATTCTGGAATTAATAACGTTTGAGCTTATTTGTCAATTTGTAGCAAGTCAACCTCTGCGATCAGCACTACGAACAGGGCCATGCCAGATCACAAGACAGAACTGCCAATCAGGCACCCTCCCCATGCTAGGAAAATCAGAATGCGGCCATGAGAGCAAATCAAGCATCTGAGTATGTGTTATACACAGGAGATGCATGGGAAAAACTACTTTTCTAAAAGAGGTACACAAAGAAATATCATACCTCTTAAAATAGGTGGGATGATAAGTCAACATTAATTACAGTAAATTCCATTTGAGATCTTAATAACAGCACAGAATTTTACATCAAAACTGTATCAAAACTATCATTTGAATTTGATTCTTAAAGTGATGAGTAGTCCTCTAAAGAGGAAAACAACTACTTACACATATACAATATATACACATGAATGCTTACACACAGACACAACTACCTCATTAACCAGAATCCTTTATATGATTCAATTTGTGAGAATATATACTTTTATGCTTCAAAGTTCAACTTTCTATTTAAAATAGTGATATTCAATGTGAGTAGACATATAGAAATTAGATTTTAGCAAATGAGAGTACTGCTGAAAATTACCTACAAAATGGTTAACAGAAAGAAGCATTTAGCAACATTTACTACAGGTTATTTTAAGTTGAAAAATAATGTTGATTTAAAGTTGTGAGTAAAGCTCACAATAGCTCACTTTTATCATGAGCTTTCATATCAGAAACTCATTTACCTAATTTGGTAATATAATTAATTCCTTCTTCAATAATGGTTGTTGCAAGGATTTAGAAGGAAGTGAACTGTCTACATATTAAAAAACAGCTTACATACAGAACTAAGCCCCATGACAAGGACAGCACCAGGCTTGGGCATCTGACTTCTGGCCTACCAGCTAGCTGTGCACACTCGGCTGAGTTACACAACCTCTGTGTTTCAGTTTCTCCATCTTTAACATGAAATTAGAAATACCTACCTCATAGGAATGTTGTGAGGAACTATGAAGTTAAATTAGGAAAAGAGCCTTTTGAACAGATTAGTGTATCAAAAGTGCTTTAAAAAGTTAGGGATTATTGTTAGTGTTTTCTCCTATAGCACCTTATCTATATTCATCAGTGACAAACAATGAAATATTAAGTTTGTAGTAGATAAAATATTATATTATATTGCAATTATATATTTAATAACTATTATCAAAACAGTTTAAATCATTATCTCACTAGCTTTTTGGTCTTTTATGCAGGGCAACAAAAATTATGTCATTTATGATCTTCTTACAAAGTATTATAAAATAAAACCTGTTAGGACCTTTTGCAAGGGATAGCACATGTACCTGAAATCAGAACTGAAAAGTACTTTTATCCCCATCTCTCAATCAGTGGTCACATCTGATTCCTTTAGAATGGACTCTGGAGCCTGATGCTTGGGAAGAGTTGCGCTTTTGTACAAACTGTCCACAATGGCCTGACAGTACTCCATTAACTTAATGTGGCTTTTAAAAACATGACAAAAAGTCCAAGTGCAGCCTTATAATGCTAACCCTACCCATAAGCATCTCTACTAGCAAGCTCTCCAAGGCTCCCTCCCGCCCTCCTCACACACATGTAGCTAACGGTTTACGTCCGACTGAAGGTGGTGTTGCAATGGAGGAGCTGTGGGCACACAGAATTGCCAGTTCTCATTTCCCAGCAGCCCCAAATTAACTAGCATGACTTTAACAAAATATTTTTCTGACTTTAAAAGACGGGAAAGCACAAAGGTTTGCTTTCCCTAAAGTCAACTTACAGATAGGAAACTCAGTTAACAAGGAAAGTTGTTTAAAAGGCTGAAAATGGAGGTGGCCAGAGCACAGCAGTTCTTCAGAGGGACCACAAGGGGTATGAGGGTGGGGTGCTAGGCCTTCCACTTACTGCTGAGAGTGCTCTCCTACTCCTGTACAGCCCAAGTCCAAGCCGTCGGGAAACAGTGCATTTGCCCCTATTCTGTTTTGAATACCACTGGCCATAGTTAATAGGGTAAAAATACTTCATTTTGTATTATTATTACTATTTTCTTTTGAGACAGGGTCTCTCTACATGGTTCTGGCTGTCCTGAAACTCACAATGTAGGACCAGGGTAGCCTTGAGCTCACACTGATCCTCCTGCCTTTGCCTCTCAAGTGCTAAGATTAAAGGTGATGCCACCATGCCTGGCCTCCATTTTGTATTTAAATAAAACTAATTTTAGTTTGGGTTGCAGAAAATACTTGTTTTATGCAGAAAGCTACACTAGTGACTTGTCTCTTGTATCACTTTAATGCTATGATTGCAAACGTGTCCTCACCTATCCTACATATACAACTGTGAAGATTCAGTGGACATGCGGCTGATAACAGAGCAAAGAACTTGTGTCCAAATCTTGCTCTTGAGCCTCCTGAGACACAAGATCTGGTTAAGTCACTCCCTCTTTGACTTTCAATTTATGCATCTGCCCTACCTAATTCAGAAGGCTTTAGTGCGGATGGATGGTGGAAACCATATGACAGTGCACACAGTACAAAAAACTCACAAGCCACATGATTACTACTCTTTCTGTCACCTTTTTAGGTCTTCTAACTGTGTGCACACTAGAACCCTGTGCTGTGTGTGCACACTAGAACCCTGTGCTGTGTGTGCACACTAGAACCCTGTGCTGTGTGTGCACACTAGAACCCTGTGCTGTGTGTACTAGAGGAATCGTGTGCTGTATGTATACTGGAGGAAGCCTGTGCTGTGTATACTGGAGGAATCATGTGCTGTATGTATACTGGAGGAAGCCTGTGCTGTGTATACTGGAGGAACCCCGTGCTGTGTGTACTGGAGGAACCCTGTGCTGTGTGTACTGGAGGAACCCCGTGCTATGTATGTATTGGAGGAAGCCTGTGCTGAATTGATCTTGTCTGAAGCTTCTTCCCATAAGCAAGTTAATTTTAGGCAGAGAAAGGGAAGCTTTGCTAACCTCACTGCTCTGATTCAGCTCAGGCCAAGTCTGGTTCAGCGATGGCATCGATGGTGACTTGCTTGGAGGTGCTTCTGCAGGAGAGCCTGAATAACCTACCTCACCCGGCTGGTCCCCAACATCTGCAATTTAGATACAAAAAATTCTTATCAACAACATATTTTAGTTTGGATTATTTATGAGTAGCCAACAGATAATTTTGTATAAGTGGTAATTTATACTCTCATTTTCCTCATTTTCCTTTCCCAAAGCAGATACTTCAGCAGATAATACTTACATTATTTATAGTCTATGTGACATCATGGCTTCCTAACTTTCCATGAAAAGTCAAATTAGAAACAAACAGAAAAAACAATGTTAGACAGATAAATACGCAGAAGGCTGCAGACTGTTCTGACAGCAGGGAAGTCCTGTCAGCTTCCACAGTGCACCCTGCAGCACACCTCAGACAGGAGAATGAAAGATCCCAAGTTCTGCTCTGGTGAGTTTGGGATACTCTAATCCCCAGGGGTGTGTCTGCAGTCAAGGCTTGCGATGTCCCATATAAATAAACATTAAGTCAGCTTTCCTCAACACAAATGCTTTCGAGCATCTCCATCTTCCAGCGGAATTATTTTGAAAACTACTGATTTGCTAACATCTTCTCTACAAACCTTGCTTTTACCATAAAACTATACCCCAAAATGACACCTATCTATGAGACAACAGTGAGCCAGTGAGACAAGTCAGGTGAAATGTAGGGCTTTGTATTTTTGTATTTATTTTAGTTATTAATTAATTAATTTTTGCCTGGGCTCAAACCCAGGGCTGTGTGTGTAGACACATGCTCTTCCTATCACTGAGCTATAGCTGGGCCTGTGAAATGGGCTTTTCCTATTTCAATATGCACACTGATGTTTCTACACTCAAGTGAGAGAAAAAAATCTATGCTAAAATTTCAAAATAGTCTTTAAGCATGTTAAGATACCATATTCTACTTTGAATTTGATTTAAGTCTTAAAGTATCTCTTAAAATTATACTTTAAACAGAAGGAATTTCATTGACAACTAAATCTCAATTTTCTAAGTTTTACAGAGCTTTGAATGTAACCCCTATCAAAAGGGACTACATAATGAAATATGATTCTACCATCTGTTCATTTGACCATGGGAGAATTGAAGGAAACTGCTCTTGAGTTTTTCCATCAAAATGAAAGACACTTGTGGTGTGGGAGAATTGTCTGTATTCTGTCAATCATGTTTTAAATAAACGCTGACTGGCCAGGCAGGAAGTATAGGTGGGAAAACCAGACAGGAAGTAGAAATGATGCAATGAGAACAGGAGAATTCTGGAAAGGAGGAAGTTGATTCCCCTGAGTCCTGTGCAGACCACCGAGGAAGCAGGATGTGACCTGCCAGCTGAAAAAGGTACCGAGCCATATGGCAAAAATAGATCGGAATAATGGGTTAATATAAGCTACAAGAGCTAATAAGTAGCCTGAGCTAATGGGTCAATCAGCTTTATAACTTACAGAGATCTCTGTGTGATTTTCTTTGGGGCTTGCTGGCTGTGGGGTACCGGGTGGGACAGAAACCCCAACAAGCAGGCTCTGTTCATGTTACACACTTGTTAACAAATGCTGGCATCTAAATTTCTAAATAGACAGCTACAAAATAAAACCCAGCAAGGTACAGTCCTCAACTTTCCACTCTAGTCAGAAGCCTTTCAGACTCTATGCCCAGCCGGGCGGTGGTGGCGCACGCCTTTAATCCCAGCACTCGGGAGGCAGAGGTAGGTGGATCTCTGTGAGTTCGAGACCAGCCTGGTCTACAAGAGCTAGTTCCAGGACAGGCTCCAAAACCACAGAGAAACCCTGTCTCGAAAAACAAAACAAAACAAAACAAAAAAAAAAAAAAACAGACTCTGTGCCCAATGCAGTATCTAATACATAGATGCAAATAAATATGAGTTAAGGTTGCATTTTGTGTTGTTTCCTTCCATTTTCTCAGAATCACTGATGGTTGCAGTTCAAAGTTCCCCTTCTTCCATTCTGTTAGGGGCTCTCCCATGTCCCATTCACTCACCCTGAGAGTCTCCTTTAATATGCCACACTCAGGCTCTACTTTGCAGCCCAGCAACTGTGACTCTCCACTATAAGATCACGTGCTGTTTCTATCTTCTCAGTCCTAGATGCTCTATGAGCAGTGTCAGGGCAGTCCAGAACCAGCACAAGTGGGAGAGCATCAGACACCACTCTGTAAAGTCTTAGTAAACTAGCACAAAACTCTAAGTGTGAGCAGGAAGTTTAGGTTTTTGTGGGAACAAATATGATGAATCCCTTCACCCTCCCTGATGACAATAAAGAAAAAGTAGCCTAAGAAGGAAGATGCTGACTGTACATATGACAGTAACCAAAGCAATGGTCCAGCTGAACGGTTAGGAAGGGTCTTGAGGAGACTCTCCTGAGAAGCTATTGGCAACTGATGACTGCTGGGAAAGGAAGGGTCAGTGTTCTTCAGGGATGCAGCCCGAGAGGCTGCCCATGCTCCAGCAGATGGCCCTACACGCATGCACATACAAGTAGCACTAAATAAACCTGAAACTGTGAGGGAGAAGTGGGGATAGGAACTGGAGGGGATGAAATGGGGGTGGATTCAATCAAGACACATAATATACATTATGTGCAATTCTCAAAAAAATAAAAAAAAGACCTCATAATAAAGGGAGGGAAAATCAAAAAATAGTACTGCCTACAGGAAGGTTAATTTCTAAATGAACCAATTTAGAGTCAGGCTCTTATAATCAACATCATCTTAGGGCAACTCCAGGCACGACTTTCTAAGTCTCTCTTCTTGGAATGTCATGTTCCCATCAATTCAGGGCCATATGCATCCCACTCTCACTTTAGGGTACTTACTGCCTGTGATTGATTCTGAGAACTCATCTGACCTAGCACAAAGCTACAGTGGATCTAGCCCCTCTTGAAGTCAAAAATGAGAAAGCTAATTACCCAAATAATTATATCAGCACTTATTTTCCTAGAGAACTATGGGCCATGGGCTCCTTCTTGGACAACTCCACAAATGCTTCAAGGGTCTAAACCTCAGAATTATTTGTGTAACAACATTAATTTGCACTGTGTTGACACTGGGCCCCAAGAGAGCAAGAGCAACAAAATGCAAATGTGCCTCCTCATTAGCACAAAGCGAGAGAGGGAGCATAAAGTGTGCTTGTTAAGTTACTGTATTCTTCACTCCTTTTACATGGGCATGTATTCATTCATGCAAGTGAATTTTAATAAGAACAAATAAATGGTATTAAGTTTATTTGTTACTGTTAATAAAAAGTTCATTCGCATGCAAGTGAATTTTAATATGAACAAATAAATGGTAAATGAGTAAAAATCTCACTGAAAATGTTAATAGCGAAGAAGTTTGGATTAATTTTATTGAATTTTAGAGCTAAAACCATACCCTGTTAATACTCTGCATGGCAAAGTGGGGAGTACACAAAGCATGTCTATTGCACATCAAAGTATACTGACTGAGCCAGGGAAGCGCATGGGACGCAGTTGACAGCTGAATGGATGACATTTTCATAGAACACTGTCGTTCTTCCTTTTTTGGAATGAACTGCTGACAAATCATAACTCTTTAGACCTGATTAAGCAGGCATGTTTTTTAAAATCAACTTCCAAGCAAACACTACAATTCTGAGAACTATGCACACATGTCCGTAAGCTTTGGGACTTCCCAGAACTTACCGACTTCTCTAATAAGAAGGCTGTGATATTAACAAATATGTTTTCTGATACAGTGACTATCCCAAATTCTGAAAGCTCTGTGTGACTCAATGAAGTGGTCTGTTACAAGTAACCGTTATATTGTATACAAAATCATGTATCCATAAAGGGCTTGCTCAAATACAAGAAAGGCAAATGGTCTGTAATGTTATGATGCAAAACAAAATTTGAATTTCAGCTTTCACAATTCAACTAACTTTTAAGCAACTACATCTGGATTTAATATGGTACAAAGATTATCCACAATACCTGGAAAGATTACACAGTAGTCTCTGCATCTGCAATGTAAGACTAGATTTTCTGTGTGCTTTGCGACTTGTCAAACTTTGTTTATTTGTCCCGATAAGCCAGACAGTAAACATCTGCAACAATGTAGGCCATTATTGCAACTACTCAATTCTGCCACTATACTACAGCGGCTACCACAGGCAATTTGTAAGAAAAGAGGCTGGCTATATGACCCAATTCAATTTTATTGATAAGCATTAAATTTGAATTTCATTGAATTTTTATGTGTAATAAAATCACCTTCTTCTGATTTTCTAATGATAAAAATACTCTAGAGTTTGGAGCCATAACAGTTTGTAGAGATCTTGCTAGAAGTTCTGGGCTCATATCTCAGCCCTGCATAAACCAACTGGGTGTGGTGGCACGTGCCTACATCTTAGTAGACAGGAGGTGGAGGCAGGTGGACCAGAAGTTTAAAATTAATCTTCTACTACACAATTAGAGCCTAGCCTGGAATATCTAAGACTCTGCCTTTAAAAATCAAATCAAACCAAACAAAAACAAAAACTACCCTGGGCTAGGAGTGCCCTGCCCTGAGTGGTAGAGCACTTGCTAGCATGAGTAAACCACCAGGCTTGATCCCTGGCACCATTTGAAACAACAACAACAACCACCAAACACACACAGAGCATTTTTCTTGGTGTGTAGACTATTAATTCAGAGTCAGGCAGCAAACTGAACTTGATTTGTGGGGTTTAGCCTTTTGGACTCCAAAGTTACCTTGAATAAATAATAAATCCAACAGACTTAATGAAGAAAGCAATCCAACAAGCTGGTTGACACCCACTGTTAGTTATTACAGAAATTTGTAAGAAGAACAACAATGACACCTTTTTCATAAATGCCGTATTTTGGAAAATATTTTCATAAAATATGTATGTAAACATATAAAAAGTTTATTGGTGTTATTTTTAAATGAAGTCACAAGTATTTTTAAAACATGGGTCCCGGGGAAGAAACAAAAGGAAAAATAAATTATTATTATTAAGTAATTATTTAATTCACATAATAAAGGCTCTTGAAGTCCATAGTTTTTGAGTAATTATTTAATTCACATAATAAAGGCTCTTGAAGTCCATAGTTTTTGAGAATATTCAAAGGTTTTAAGATAAGTAAGTTGAAAGGTGCTGTCTGAGGAAACCAAAAAATTATTGCGGGATAAACAGGCAAAACTGTCCCCTTGCTTCTTCCCCATGCTATTCACAGAACAACAAATGGCATAAGAAATAAAAGACTCATGTTCTGGAAACCTTCAAGTGTCTGAGAAGCTCTGGAAATCAACAGCATCTCCTTCAACTCTGTCCCTGTGATACTCAATGCACAGTGTCCTGCCCATCCACAATGCCACGCCTCAAGACTCCTGCCTTCTAGAAAAAGGGGGGTTCTTTTACTCTTACATGCCAGAGTGTTCCAGCAAGAGAGTGAAACACTGTCAACCTGCCTCTCTTCTGAAAGTTCTATGCCCCCAACAATATCACAGTTGCTGTAGGTGGAAACAACTGGGGGGAACTTCAATAATGAATTTTCAAAACAAAGATAAAGCTGGGCGAGGTGCATGTCTTTAGTCCCAGCATTTGGGAAGCAGAGACAGGAGGATTTTTGTGAGTTCAAGGCCAGCCTGGTCTACAAGGGCAAGTTCCAGACAGAACAGGTTCCAAAACTACAGAGAAACCCTGTCTCAAAAAAAAAAAATAAATAAATAAAACAAAGATAAATGTTTAAGTATGCTCACTGTAATGTTGCTTTAAATGCAAACTGAAAAGAAATATAAAAATTCATCAATAGGAAACTGGTAAAAGTACATCCATATATTATGGATGTATGTTCTATGAAAAAGAATCTGCTAGCTAGCACTGCATGTCATGAAGTGCCAAGGTGTCTGTCTGATATTATAAGGGGAAAACTAGGGATATATTGTATGATTGGATTTGTGTACAAACTGATCTCTTGGTCTGTATGCCATTATGTTAAAAATTCTGGAAGAATACAAAAAGAAACAATGCTTAATTTGGTCAATATAATCTCAAGTTTGAATTTACATGGACTTTTAGTGAACTACTCATGAAATGTTCAGTGCCTTCTCTTCCTGATTTTAAAAAGAATTCACGAAGAAGTCCTAGTTAAGAGTCCAGGGGCTTTATGCCATACACGAGAACAACAGAGAAGCACACACCCATTTCTATCGCACGCAGCAATGACAGTGGCGGTCACCCCTTTCTCTTTTTTCGGCATCATATGAGCAGAATACAGTTGGAATCCACTTGCTCTGAAACAGTCATTCAAAAAATATGACCACTGACTTACATATTCAATTTGTGATCTGCTAGGCACTGACATATAACCAACAAGAAGCTTCTAGTCAAATGCTTTGAGAGGCACAGACGTGTCAAATAACCTCAAAAGCATGTAAAATTCCAACTGCCTAGCCAAAATAAGTCACTGGACTAACTACCATAATCATGCTGGCTTTATTGTGGAAATGCAGGGTTCATCCAACATATATAAGTAAATAAACACAGAAAATCATATAAATGACTTAAGATAAAAATCACATGATTATCAATAGATGCAGAAAAGGCCTTTGACAAAATCCAACATGTTTTCATGATGAAGTTCCAGAGAAAGTAGGTCTAAAGAGAACATACCTCAACCTAATAAAGACTCCATATGAGAACTCCAGAACCAACATTATCTTAAATGGAGAAAAACTTGAAGCCATCCTATTAAGGAATAAGAAAGGACTGCCCACTATCCCTCTCCTTTTCAATAGTCCTGGAAGCACTAGCTGAAGCCACAAGGAAAGAGAAGGAAATTAAAGGGATCTAAACAAGAAAATAACTCATCAAATTATCCTCATCTGCAGATGATATACCATACATAAGAGATTCCAAAACTTACACCAGAAAAATTTGTTCAGCAAAATAGCAGCACAAAAATATCAGTAGTCTTTTTATACATCAACAACAAACACTGAGAAAGAGAATGGACACACACTCATTTACAACAGCGTCAAAGACAATAAAATACTGTGGGGTATACAGCTAACCAAGGAGAGGAAAGCCCTCTCTCTACAATAAAAACTTCCTTCCTGAAGAAAAAGATTGAGAAACACACTAAACACAGGAAAGACGCCTCATGTTCATGGGTCAGTAGAACTAACAGTGTGAGAATGACCAGCCTACCAAATGCAATTTACAGATTTAATATAACCTCAACCAAAATATCAGAGAATTCATTTAAAAAGAAAAAAAAATCAAAAAATATTTAAGGAATCAGAGAAGACTGGGTTCGAATTTGCCCCAGGGAACAGCTGTCTGGGGGAAAGTGACCGTGTATATGATTGTTTCTGTGTGACAGATATGAAAAGCAGACCATGGACATATGCCCCTACGTTAACACATGGCTACTAAAGCGTTAAATTCTGCTTTACTTCCCCTCTTTAAAGTATGACCTTTTGTCGGCATACCTGAAAGAGAGCTTGGACAAGAGCACTGAAGACAATCAACAGCTTTATAATTGGGTTCACTGGGAATTTGACAGCCCAATGTCTTTCCTTCACTCAGAAGAAAATGATATTCAACAATTATAGTCTCTCTCCTTTTGAAGATACCAATAAATAGGCATCTACTTTTTCTGCTATTTGTTAATGATTACATATATATCATAATACATATTGGTATTAATCTAAGATCGAATTCAAAATTCCCAGATTTCTTAAGTCTTCAAAATAACCCATTATGTTTATTAATTACGGTGAAAGCCTGGGGAGACAGAATGACTAGGACAGCTCACAGCGCTCACCATTCCTTCCTTTAGACAGCGCCCATGCAGTTAGAAACCGTGAACAGCAAGCGGCAGTGCGCGATCCTCCTCTAGTCTTATCCTCCATAGGTACAAAGAAAGCTTTTCTGTTTACTTTTCTCACTTTACCTTGGGACACGGTCTAATCCTGGAGCCCAAGCTGGCTGTGAACTTGCAGGAATCTTCCGTCACGGCTTCCCAGAGGCTGGGAATCCAAGTGTGACACACCATGTCCAGCCTTCTGGACCTCTATGAAAGCTGAATACCTAATAATCCAAATTCAGTCTATCCATTGTAGCCTGACAAAAAGTGCACTTTTATTTACTTCTTTTTTTAAAAAAAAAACCAGGGTCTCAGTATGAATCTCTGGCCAGCCTGGAATTTGATATGTAGACCATGCTGGCCTCAAACTCAAGAGATCTGCCTCTACTGGGATTAAGGTTGTATACCACCATGCTTAGCCAAATGTGTGCTCTTGATAAAAATGTTTACACTATTAAACTTCATTTTAACATCTACCTTAATTTCCTTTTCAAAATGAAGTATTAGGTTCATCTAAGCCAGTGGTTCTTAACCCGAGTCATGACCCTTGACAAAACTCTTATCTCCAAAATTATTCATGTTACAGTTCATAACAGTAGCAAAATTATAGTTATTAAGTAGCAATGAAAATAATTTTATGGTTGGTGGCCAGCACAACATGAGGAGCTGTATTTATTTAAGGATCTCAGCACTAGGAAGGTGAGAACCACTGACTAAGCAGTTTT
Organism: Microtus oregoni; assembly: GCF_018167655.1. Classification (NCBI taxonomy): domain Eukaryota; kingdom Metazoa; phylum Chordata; class Mammalia; order Rodentia; family Cricetidae; genus Microtus; species Microtus oregoni. Next base: position 448,153 of record NW_024543065.1, on the reverse strand, counting down.
CTGTGGCTGCCAGTCTCTCTCACCTGCTGAATCTTCCAAATCAATCAGCTTGGGCATCAGGCTTTCAGGGAGTTTTTCTGGTAAGTCATAGCCATTCTTTCTAGCAACCACCAGATGAAAAGCAGCACAAAACTCATCCAGTGTCAAGGCGCCATCTTTATCGAAGTCTGAGAGTTCCCTGGAAGACAAGCCTGTTATCACCACACTTTGCTTTGGAGCCCCTCATTTATTGAAAAAAAAAAAAAAAGTAGACAAAAATTTCTCCCACAAGGAAGTAAAAAAATAAAATTAAAAAAATTCCCATATGTGCAAAGAGGTGTAAGAAAGCAAATAACAAACTGTAGCACAGAACCAAGCAATCGGCATCTGAGTGCTCACAGGATGATCCCGTCAACGTGCCTGCATGCTCGGCATTCTCAGAGTACAAGAGGAAAAATGGTCTCCAAAATTAAAGTCACCAAAATATTACCTTTAACTCCCAATGCACTTTAGTAAGAGTTTAGTTCAAGTGAGGTACATAAAATAAACTCCAAGAAATTATTTAAAATTCTGTTTTTATTATCAAAGTTCAATAGTTTTACACTTTAAGGAAACAGATTGGTTAAAGTTTAATAGAAAAATATGGCCTCTGCTCTGCTGTCTTTGCCCCCTACACTGAACTCACATGCATTGCTCTATTTTTTGAGACAAAGTCTCACTATATAGCTCAAGCTGACCTTAAACTCACAACCCATCCATCTCTGCCTCTCGAAAGCCATGATTACAAAGCCTGTACCACTATGCCTGCTCTCAGGGAAGAATAATGATATAAAGTAAAATCATGTTTATCTGGTTATTCAATTTTTAAAAGTAATTTGAAGTTATAATTTGTGTTCTAAGGACTAATTCCAATTATGTGGCGGCTATCTTGAGAGTCTTAATCTATGTATAACACGAGAGCTAAGCACTATTCCTTTGCTTTTGGCTAGATATAAACTTCATAAACACCAGGAAAAATCGACAGGCAGCCTTTTCTGCACGCAGTACACTAGCATCAGGGGGCAGTCAACACAGCTTTAGTTTTAAGTCACAAGAATGTCTTTAACTAGCCTTGTTTATTTCTCTCCTAGAAAGAGAGGCTCACCGGCCTCAGACACACTGAGTTCCCCACCAGTACCTAAGGCGGTCTAGTCCTAGTTTTAAGGCACTACAAATTCTTTGGAAACCCACATGAACTAATAGATTACACTTACCAAATATGAGAAAGTTCAAGAATAGGAAGTTTTGATTTTGTAAAAAATTCTTTAGCTGCAGATCCTGAAATATTAAAAGTTTTACTTAATGTTATTCTGAACACAGATGCAAGAAGAGAAGATAACAGTCTTAGACTAGGGAAAAGGTAACATTATAATGTGAAAATGTCATGTTTTTGTTTCCCAGTAACTATAAAGTCCTTTTGGACAAATAATGTGAGCAATAATTAAAATCTAGGATCAACAAAACAACGTCTGAGATAATGAAACGGAGACTTTGTCCTGGCCCACCTAGAAGAACTGTTGTCCGCGACTCACCTGGAATAAATCCGTTCAGATCAGGCTGAATGGTTGTAAACTGATTTACATAATACTGTCTCTGTTCGTCTGTTATTTTCCAGGGGTCGTCACAACTACTGGACTGCCTACGAATCTCACTGACAGTAGTAGCTGAGGCTACAGTTCGTACTGTTGTCTGGTCCTGCAATGAAACATTGTTTCCTCAGTACAGCATCTATCTAAATGCTTACAAGGACCAAGATTGCTAGGTGCTTTCCCGTGAAAGTAAAATTTACTTTTTTGAGGATATTTAAAAGGTAAGAAGTCATCAGCAAACCACATAATGTTATGGTCAGGTTACTGGATATGTTTCGCACAGTGAGTATATAAACATGTAGGATGACAGCATTTATGTAAGCAACAGAAAGTTATGAAAAATGTGCTAAGAAAGCCAAGCGAATATATTCCCAGATGTAGAAATCTTTTAAAACTTCACTAGGGAATTAGAAACAGAAATAAAACCAGCCAGAACTTAGTGAGACACTCTGTGGGTAACAGACTTGAAGAAATAGCACAGAGCAGAGCTCTCTTTTTTTTTTTTTAAATAAAAGTGAACTTGCATTTGTAAAATCTGCAATAGCAAAATATAAAAACAATGACTGCAGCGACTTTAGAATGAAGCAAATAAAAATGCAATTCCAATAAAATGTCACACCTGGACAGAAGCAGGATGCATGGTTAAAAGAGTACTGGTTGGTGGAGTATCTGCAAAACTGACCCAGTTTTCTTGAGGTGGAGGGGGGGAATGCCCAGACCACACCGCATCACCAGCAGAAGAGCCTAAAAGGAGAACGGACCACGCTGACTCGTGTTTAAAGAGACAAGAAGTTACCAGGTTGACTCATACATCACAATGGACTATCGTGTATGCGCTGTGATAGTCTCCTTCTTTCTCTATTATTGTAAAGAAATGGAATCCTTGCTGTTCAATTAAAAATGTTTCATTTAAAGCTTTTTAGTTATTTTGTGTTTTCCTTGTCAATATTAAAATCCCTATACACCCAAGATTGTAGGAAATAATTATTCATTGTACCACCAGGCTACCTGGCACCCATAATCTTTTGCCTAAGCATCACAGATGTAACTACTACTTTCCAAAGCAGTTAGCATCTACCTACAAACTTCATAATTGGTTTTGCTTTTATTTACCTTAATTTATAAGGAAAAATGATTTGGGGATAATTCTTAGAGGAATGCTATTGATTTCCTTTAATTTACAAAATTAAAAACAGTATTTCTAAAGAATTTCAAAATACCTGGTTGTGCGTCACCAAAAGGTGACCAGAATGGCCCAGGTCCTGTGAGAGGTCTCTCACTATTTCCCCCACTGGGATGACGGTTATGTTTCCTCCAAGTGTGTGGAGAAGTTGGTGGGGATTGCTGGGGTGAAACTACTGGAGATGCAGGTTCCTAGGGAAAAATGTTCTTTAAAAATTTTCATTTTGCGGTGACATTTTAATTAACAAATACAAACAGGTGTTTGTAAGTAACCCCCTCCCAGGACCCTGGCTGAACACATTTCCAAGCGTGTGCCTACCTGCTGATCTGCAGATGGACGAGGCTGAACCGCATCATGGCTTCCAGGCCCCTTCTTAACTTGTCCCCTGCCAGGAGGAGGAGGAATCACACCAGAGTAAGAGCCCTGGCTTTCAGAGTCCGAAGAGTAGGAGGCTGCGTGGCGAGATTCTTGTTCATTCTTTGAAGCCACAAATCGTGGAAGAGGAAGATCCTTTACTGTTAACCACAAAAATGATGACATGTTCAGTACTTCTTACCTGAAATACTTGGGAACAAAGGTGTTCACATTTCAGAGTTTATGGAAAGTCTGCTTATTTGTATGGTTTTGATAAAAACCCCAATCAGAGATGGTATAAACCTTTTGAGTGTAATGTTAGTGCTTAATATATTTTGAATTTTAGATTTTCCCATTAGGTATGTTCAACCTGTATTATTTCAAATAGAAAGGACACCCATATGAAAAGATGAAATAGGAGGTGAACTAGATATTAACTATCACTATTAAATTTAGACCATTCTCTTTCTTGGGACAATTTAGGAAGAATCTTACCAAAGACATGATAAAACAAAAATATTCTTTGATGGGTGGCAAGCAAGAGCTATGTAAATGTCTACGTGTGTGTGTGTGTGTGTGTGTGTGTGTGTGTGTGTGTTAACTGCATGGATCCTGCGAAGTTCCTACTTACAAAGAACCTGAGGTTCTGAGATTGCTGAATAGTGACAGGGTCACTCAGGATCACACAGAACCATAGCCTAGGCTGCTTCTACTTGCACTAGGGGTTTTAAGTAAGATGTCAGAGCCCTGACTGAAGGAAGTCTGAGACTAGCCTAATTTAGAAGGAAACTCCTTGTGTGCCCAGCATGCCCAGCTGAGTACATGGTTTTCTATCTACCCAATTTCAGTCTGGCTTATTACTTTCCTATTGCCAATATTCTCCATCAGTTTTTTGCTGGTGGAGACAGGGTTTCTATGGGCAGCCCTGGCTGTCCTGGAATTCATTCTGCAGATCAGGCTGGTCTCAAATTCAGAGATCCTCCTACCTCTGCCTTCTTAGCACTAGGATTAAAGGTGTGCACCACCACTGCCTTTTATCTGCCAGGGCTCTCCATCAATTTTGAACAGAGGACAAAAAACTGACACTGTGTTTCAGGCTAACCATAACTCATAATTTAGAGCAATACAACCAAAGAATCATTTTCAAAGTAAGGTGTACTTTTTAACAAAATTAGCTTCATCTCTATTTCATTTTATTGAGACAGGGTCTTACTATGTAGTCTTGGTGGGCTGGAACTTGCTAAAAGCAGACCAGGCTGGCTTCAAAACCTCAGAGATCTGCCTGCCTCTGCTAGGATTAAAGATGTGTGTCCTTCAAGCTTGGCATGGCTATGCTTCTCCATAGATCCCCAACCTAAAGGAATAAAACTGCTAAGCCTATCTAGTAAGGATGTAAAGAATCCAAAATTCTCTGAGAACTTAAGCTTTCAACAGAAGAGTGGGTGACAAGCCAGAGGATGGACTACAGTGAGAACTTCCAGGTGACAGGAGACTAAGCTAATACTTCACACAGTATCCATTTTATTAGGCCTGTGGCCAAGCACCTGTAATCTTAGCGTACAGGTATTCCAGGGCCTGAGTTTGAGGCTGGCCCAGGCTACACAGGAAGACTGAAATATCTGAATATTGTAGAAATTCATACTTTCTCATTTCCCCTTTCTCATGAAAAGTATGAAACTACATTTAGGCACCTCTCTTTATAGAATGTGTATTTTCTTTTATATCAATAAGTCTCTAATAAAAGAAAAAATGAATTATCTGAGGCAAACATTGTAAGGTGAGCAAATGAAGTTTCAGGTTATGTTGTAGGAGCTGCGGGCCGCTTCCCACCGCCTGGCTCCCGGCCACCGGCTAGCTTTACCCAAAATAACAACACACAAACTGTATTCATTTAAACACTGCTTGGCCCATTAGCTCTAGCCTCTTACTGGCTAACTCTCACATCTCGACCAACCCATTTCTAATAATCTGTGTAGTGCCATGAGGCAGTAGCTTACCGAGAAGGATTCTAGCCTACATCCATCTTGGGCCGGAGCTTCATTGTGTCTGCCCCAGAGAGGAGAGGCATGGCATCTGCCTCACTTCCTTTTCCTCCCAGCATTCTGTTCTGTTTACTCCACCCACCTATGTTCTAACCTATCAGGCCAAACAGTTTCTTTATTATTTAACCAACGAAAGCAACAGATTGATATATGACACTCCCACATCAAGTTTACTAATACTTTAATATTGTCTCTATTAACTAGAAAGGGTGTTTTTGTAGATTTGTTCTCTTATTCACTCCCATGCGTGTATGAGCACTCATGTGAATACATGTGCACGAGCACCATGATATACATGTGGGGAGGTCAAAGGACACTTCGTGAAGTCCATTCTCTTCTTCTACCACATGGGCACAATGGCTTCAAATAGGAAGTCAACACTTTACTTGCGAATAAGCCATCTTGCCAACTCTAACCAGTGCTTGTTCTAAGATTAAAATGGAACATCTTCCCAAACAAAACACCAGCAAATATAAGATAAAAAGCTGGTCTGAGTGACTTAGTCCTATAATTCTAGCTACTTAGGACATTGAGACAGGAGAGTAGCAAACTTAAGGCCAGCCTAAGTTACAGAATAAAATCAAGGCCAGCCTGGGAAACTTGGTTGAGAACTTGTCTCAAAATAAAATGAGGACTAGGGTCATTGCCCACTGAGAAAACACTTGACTAGCATGGATAAGACCCTATACTCACCCCCACCCCATACATACATACTAAAAACCACAATAGAAAAGAATAAAATAAAGAAGCTCCATATAGAGGTCACTATCATTTACTTTTATAAAAGTATTTGCCTAAATTCTTTCTAGGTGAGTTTTAATGTTCTAAACAAACAGTCATTTTACCATTGTCATCAAATACATATTGTAAAGGAGGCTGGAAGATGGAGGAGGCTGGAGATTGCTTGGCAGTTAAGAGTATTTGTTACTCTTGCAGAAGACCCTGGTTCAATTCTTAGCACCCACATGGTGGCTTACAACTGTCCTTAACTCCAATTGTAGAGGATCCAATTCCCTCTTTCGACCTCCACAGGCACCAGGCACACACGTGTATGGACATACACGCAGGTCAAACATTCATACACACAAATAAAATTAAAACTTAAAAAGCATAGCATTCATTAGGAGGTTAAGCATATTCTTCAGCGTAACACATATATGATAGATATGTTTTTCTAATGTTCTCACATATCAACAAGTGACAATTAGGTCATGACACTTCAAAGTCACAAGGGCCATTATAATACTAAAAAACTCAAAGTACATTGACTTTGGCTTCATTTGTAATTAGAAGACTATCTTCACTTTTGTACTTCAAGTATGTCACATTTACCTGTGTTTATACTTTCCACTCTTAATGGGAAACCAGACTGGGCAACAGCTACAAGTTTCAAAGCGATGTAGAACTGACTTCTTCCAAAGTAACCAAGTCTTGTTGCACCACAAAGCTCCATGATCTACAAAAGAATACAGTATTAACATTAAGATTTATGGCAAAGATTCTTCATCCAACAATAAATAATTATTCCACTTGCTTCTAAGGATCTAAAATATTTTACTATCTCAAGTAACCACCAGTTCCTTCAAGTTTCATGTTCATGTTTAAAAACAATAGGCATTGGTTTTATAAATAAAATTGTTCACAATTTTATTATAATTATTGTTTCCCCAGAGCTGGATGTGGGCACTGCAAGCCTGTAGTCCCAGCACTTGAAAGGTGTGGGCAAGAGAACCAAGAGTTAAAGGTCCTACTGAGCCGTTCAGTGAATTTCAGGTCAGCCTAGGCTACATGAGTTCCTATCTTAAAGTACCAAAGGAAAATAACTATTTATCCTTCAGAGTTGTGTTAAAAAAAAAAAAAGAAAGAAACAGTACACCACCTACACTTTTACCATAATTAATACAAAATAGGCTAGTATGTGGTCATTTAAAGTTACAGTCATAACGGACCTAACATGAAGGGCAATGCTAAAGATACACGCAAGGGAAAGCCCTGCTACATGGTCTAACTACCTAAGAATGAATTTGACAACTTGTCAATTGCCAAAGACTGTCAACTAGTCTGTTAGTTGAGATTAAGAGTTAATTTTCTTGGGGCTGGAGAGATGGCTCAGTGGTTAAGAGCATTGCCTGCTCTTCCAAAGGTCCTGAGTTCAATTCCCAGCAACCACATGGTGGCTCACAACCATCTGTAATGACGTCTGGTGCCCTCTTCTGTCCTGTAGACATAAACACAGACAGAATATTGTATACATAATAAATAAAAAAATATTTAAAAAAAAAAAGAGTTAATTTTCTTACATTTTTGGTTGTGACCCTAGCCTTTAATGGCTGAGCCATCTCTACAGGATGGGAAATGATCTTCACCAACCCCACATAAGACAGAGTCTGATCTCCAAAATATATAAAGAACTCAAGAAATTTGTCATCAAAAGAACACATAATCCAATAAAAAAAATGGCGTACAGACCTAAACAGAGAACTCTCAACAGAGGAATCTAAAATGGCTGAAAGACACCCAAGGAAATGTTCAACATCCTTAGTCATCAGAGAAATGCAAATAAAAAAAACTCTGAGATTCCATCTTATACCTGTAAGAATAGCCAAGATCAAAAACACTGATGACAACTTACGCTGGAGAGGTTGTGGGGTAAAGGGAACACTCCTGCATTGCTGGTGGGAATGCAAGCTGGTACAGCCCCTTTGGATGTCAGTGTGGCAATTTCTCAGAAAATTAGGACACAACCTTCCTCAAGACCCAGCAATACCACTTTTGGGTATATATCTAAAGGATGTTCAATTGTGCCACAAAGACATGTGCTTAACTATGTTCATAGCAGCTTTGTTTGTCATAGCCAGAACCTGGAAACAACCTAAATGCCCTTTGACCAAAGAATGGATAAGAAAAATGTGGTATATTTACACAATGGAGTACTACACAGCAGAAAAAATAATGACATTTTGAAATTTGCAGGCAAATGGATAGAGTTAGAAAACATTATTTTGAGTGAGGTAACCCAGACCCAGAAAGACAATTATCATATGTATTCACTCATAAGTGGTTTTTAAACATAAAGCAAAGGAAAACAGCCTACAAATCATAATCCCAGAGAACCTAGTCAACAATGAGGACTCTAAGAGAGACATACATGGATCTAATCTACATGGGAATTAGAAAAAGACAAGATCTCCTGAGTAAATTGGGAGCATGGGAGCATGGGACCATGGGAGAGTGTTGATGGGAAGGCGAGAGGCAGGGAGGGGAGCAGAAAAAAATGTAGAGCTCAATAGAAATCAATAAAATTAAAAAAGTTAATTTTCTTTTTTCTGATTTTCTTAATTGTATTTAATAGGACCACACTACTTTTCTTTAAAACATGAAAGTGGCCAAAGATCTGAGTTGATGGGTGCAGCTATTATTCAACTACAGGTAAAGAAATTTCACATTATGAGATGAAATCATGGCTCAAGAAGATGAAGTGGGTCTAGCATGCAGACCAAATGAACTCATCTTAAAACAAGCACAAGTATCTTCCCCACCTTCCCCACTAGTACGAACTCCTTTGTGTCTAACCATTTTCTGATACTTGGAACATTCAAAAGAAGTAAGATGTAGAGACATTGTGCTATTAAGTCTGAAGTTTACAGAACTGTAAAAAAAAAAGAGAGAGAGAGAGAGAGAGAGAGAGAGAGAGAGAGAACTTTTAATATAACCTGATCTACAAACCAAGTTCCAGGATAGCTAGGGCTCTTGCACAGAGAAACCCTGTCTCAGAAAACGAAAACCAAAACAACAAAAAATCATTAATGGGTAAGAAAGATCACAGTAATAACTATTTGTTTACATGAAATGAAAGGGAGAAAAAGTTATGTTTGGTGAGTCATTAATACTGGGGAAAAATTCTTAGTTCTGCCACTAAGGGGCATGCACTCCTGAGGAAATGTAAAATGTGCAAAGGAAATTTAGAGCAGCAGATGAAACCACTAGAAAACTGAAGAAAAATGCAGAATTAACAAAGGAAAACTACACTTGTAGTGTGATTGTTGTCCTAATTCACTCCGTTTCTGACCATCGAAGGCCTCTTTGGAAATCATTACACATCTTAGGTCGTTCTGTTTATAAAGCAAATCATTTAAAATATTCCAGTTAATATCAGATAAAAGAAAGACCTAAAAAGATCATAGTCATGATCACAGTCTGATACCAAGGGCTATCAGAAGAGAGTTCAAGAAAGCCAGGATCTTAAGGGAGGGGGACAGCAGAACACTGGGACTGGAACAGAAAGGAGTAATGGGGAGGTAGGTTTATGTTTATATAGGGAAAGGACTGGAAGGGAAGGGCAGAAAGGGATATAACTAATGCTAAGTATATCTGAAAAAGACCTTCAGACAACTACTATTTTTATCTCTCTTTCTCTCTCACTCACACACAATATATATGATTATTAATCCATATGAGAGAGTTTAACTGGAATAACCCTACCAAGGGGATCGTATTTGTTCTAGAAGCAAATAAAAAGCTCATTGCCGTGTGTTGATTACCTCTCCTGTAGTTGGTGGTAAGACGTATCCCAGAGGACCCCCCCACACACACACAAAAAAAAAAAACAAAAAAAAACAAAAACAATACAGGCTATTGCTTCTGGTTGCCCCAGAACTTGATGGTGAGCCCTACTGCTGAAGACACCCCCCCCCCATACAATGGTCACAGGGCAAATAAAGATCAAGTCAGTGCTGACAGAAAGCTTCCTTCTTGTTGGCTAGCTCTCACAGTGCTAGAAGATGCTATGCAGGGTGGTGGTGGGGAAACCCGTCAACAGTCTTACCCAGGTGTGAATCCTGTGAGTTGTAGTAATGACCACAGTGGCAAGAAATGACCACAGCTGCAACGTCATGAACGTTATATATTATGGGGTAACCAACCGCTTGCTGATCAAGGCCTACTCCACAGGAGAAAACACATGCCTGGTACTGTAAATCTGGGCAAGAACCCATGGTTGGGAGCTCACAGGCCCTAGGAATGAATCTATTATTATTTTGTTAAATGTTCATAGTATTAAAATGCCCTCCAAATTCATACTTTCTACCTGTAGATTAATGCAGCGCTCAGACCTCGAGTTTCTCAGTGCAGTGACAGTCACAACAAGTCAAAAGGTGGAGAATAAGGGGATACAGGACATCTATATCAAAACCCCACGACAGAAGAGGGGCAGTATGAGCCAGAGGTCACAGAAGACTGGGGTCAGTCTTCTAGAAATGACAGGACCACCGCCCTCAGCAAACCACAACAGCTGTGGCTGGCGGAACAAGACCAAAGCAGTCAACATCCTAACATGGAGTAAGGGGGGCTCCATGAACCCCATTCCTAACTGAGGACCTGAGGAGAGCTGATGGCTTCTGAATGAGGGAGACAGTTTTAAGGGTTCGTATTAGGTTGATCATGCACCACTGGATGGCCCCCATTCAGAAGTAAATGGAAACACAAATTGTATATGATAGGTTATAATGGGGGGGGGGTGAATTTGGAAGAAATTAAAGAGTTTGCAGTGAAAGACCAAAATACACTGTATGAAATTCTCAATAAAAATATTTATTTTTAAAAAGCTCCAAGTCCCACTTCTGTTCTCGTTTTCTACACACACACACACACACACACCCCACTCTCTTGTGGTTTTTTGAGACAGGGTTTCTCTAACAGCCCTAGTTGTCCTAAAACTAGCTCTATTGACCAGGCTGGCCTCAAACTCAGAGATCCGCCTGCCTCTGCCTCCCAAGTGCTGGGATTAAAGGCGTGCACCACCACGGCTCAGTCTAATTTCTACTTATTAAAGATTACAACTGTTAGCTTCCTATGAACTTCCTAATTTATCCTTTCCTAATTTCCAACAGAGCAGTCTTCATTATTATCTCAGTAAGTTTTATAGTACAGTTATTGATCTCCAAACTGTTGTGGAATTAACTCATTCGATGATTATTTACTTAGCACCAATTATATCTCATTAAAACTACTGAGAGTCCAACAGGAACAGAATGACAGGCTAATTATGGAGGAGAGATGAGGGTGTGGTCGGGAGAGGAGATAGAGTATCAGTGAATGAAGCTGAAGACTCAGACAAACGCCACTCACTACACATCACATACGCTGTTGCCCAGTTTAAAGAAAAGCTCTTCTGGTCACAGAATATTATCATTTCCATACAGTTTATCATTTCTTCTGCTTTACAGCTTTGGGGATTATCATACTGAAATTTTAAGTCTGTCTAAACTAGAATTTGTTTTTTAAATGAAAAGCAAGTCACTCAATCCTCCTTTATAGAACTACCTATTTATTAAAAAACTATCATTTCTGCAGTAACTTGAAAAGCCAAGCCGCATGTACTCTGGACTACATACACATGCTGGCCCTACACTGAGTATTTTAGCTTGAGAAGACAAGAATATCATAGGCTTAGCCAACTCCTCTGGGTTTTGTTTGTTTGATATTGACATTTGTTTTCCTAAATAATCTTTAGAGTAATTTGAAAATCAATATACTATTTATATAGCCTTGTTCCAAAACTGAACGTGACCACTGCTGCTATTGCTCTTCCCTGAGGTTCTGGCAAACATCCTGCCACAGCAGTTTATGCTACTCAACTAGTTCCACTCTTAGGAGGTTCTTTGTTTTTTTTGGGGGGGTCCTATTTTTTTAATCTATAAATAATAATCGTACCATGTGTATTTGGGGCAGAAAATTAAAAGATTGTGTTTCTTCTCTCATCTATTATACATTATCAGATTTCTTAATATGGAACTATACCTAGATTCTTAGAATGAGTTCCCTTTATTTGTGATATATTAACTTTCCAAATAATATTTATAAAATTATAATCACAATCTTAAACTTTAAAAAATGCAATATTTGGGTTTTTCAGGGGTGTATATTCCACCTTTATAACTAACATAGCAAGACTTGCTCTTTATGCTCTGCGCTATTTCAAACTAGTCAGTATCAGGTGTGCCATGAAGAGGTAAAGAGTTCACCTATAAATGCAGACAAATTCACATGTGCCCCAGCTGCTTCTGTGTTACTTTAAATAAGTGAGGTTTTTATTTTTAGGCTATTTGATCATTTCCTACAGAATCAATTATGACTTCCAATTTTTTCTATTTAGTAAATTCAGCATCATTCAAGGTAATCTCATTCTTAAAATTTCTTCTCTAGAGTAATTTTAACCAAATACTAATTACACAAATTTGTGGGCAGTTCACTATTCCTCCAGTGTCTGGTTACACGACCACAAGGAACACTTGGAATGCCTCTTAGGATATACACTCTCAGATCCCTTCCATTAGTTATCAAGCTCTCTTGGGAAACCCAAGGGCAGGCAGTGGGTATTGGTGTACCACTGATAGCTAAACTTTTAAGTTTTATTTTTTTTAACACTGTAAAATTTGCATGATCACAGGAAAATAAATAAAAACTCAAACATTCAAAGTTTCATCAGAACTGACCATTCCTGTCATATATTCTCCCAGTTTTTATTATATGTACATAAATACACATATAAATAACATGTTTTACACACACATGGTCACAGTGTGTGGCTTTATCATGCATAACTCCAAGGGCCTTTACATCAGTACATAGGTCTCTGTGATGGTGATGTTGAGTGTCAATGTACTAAGCTCTCTAGAATCACTGAGAGACAAGCCACTGGGTCTGCCTTTGAGGGATTATCTAGATTAGGCTAACTGAAGTGGAAATACCACCCTAGATACAATTTAAAATTAAACACACACGCGTAACAATTGAATACTAGTGTTAAAAGTTTTGATTGACTATAAGAATACTGGTTGTGTGGTCTGAGAGAAGAGAGAGAAGTCAGTGTTGGCTTCAAAAAAGAGCCATTAACACAGACTAATCAGTGTAAACGAAGCCTGATGATCTGCATTGGTCCCAAGGACTTCCACAAGTTATGCTCTGGTCTCCACAGGCTTTGGCATGTGCACATGCACACTCGAACACCAAACAAGTTAAGTGTATAAAGAAAAGTAAAGCATCACTCCTAAGACATCTACATTGGCTTCTCTCTTATAAAAGCTCTGTTCCATATTGTTCACCCGAACGTCACAATGTCGGGGTGGCAAAAGGTAAATAAAATTGACTTTGCTCATTTGAAGGTGGAGACAGAAGATCACTTTCATCCCTTACACAGTACTCGAGCAAGTTATGTGACATTACGTGCATCAGTGTGTGAAATGTGAACTACGGAAGATAATACATTGCCTCATTTGATTGCAGTGGACATTCAAGGATACTATCTGTCCTCAGGATCATCGCTTCTCACTTACAACCCTAGCCACTGTGAACTTCACAGTGGGTATTTCAGAGACTCAGTCTTGAAAACTGCATTTTCCTGAGAGCTCATGGCTTTACTCGCTAAGAAACATGGTTTATTATAATTATGTGTATTCAGGCAATGAACTCAGGGCTTTGTGCACATTAAACACATACTTTATCACCAAGCTATATCCCCAGTTGGATTTTACTATAATTTTTGATGTGAAACCTTTTGAAATATATTTCTATTATCTTTTAAGTATTGTGAACTTGTGGCTTAGGCAATGTAACAGTCCACTGTGATATAATAACCATATATTACAGGTCTTTAAGAAAGAGTGGCATGTTCTTCTCTCACAGGGAATACACTACTAAGAGTCTCTTTGCTTTGTCTCTGTATGGACTGGAGATGTCTCCCTTGTTTCCAAGTCTTCATTTTTCTGCTCTGTCAGCAGTCTCTAGTCATAACCTTGTACATTGCATGCCATGAGGTTTAGTTTTAAAACTACACAAAACAAGAATAGATCTTTAATAATAATTCCTCAAATTTTTCCCTGAGCAAAGTATCTGAGCGGTGTTTTCTGCCTGTGTATACAAACACAAGAATGGGAGGGACCAGCATGCCTTGAGCACACACGCTAGGTGAGTGTGAACAGTCTCGAGTTTCTATCCTGTCCTTTAAAATGATGCGGTAGTGGCTCTGGAGATATGGCTCAGCAATGAAGAGCTCTGACTGCTCCCCAGTGATCCCAAGTTTGTCTCCCAGAACTCACATGGTGGCTTACAACTTGCCTGTAACTCCAGTTCCGGAGGACTCACGCCCTCTTCTAGCCTTCCTGAACACTGGGAATGCTCATGATGCACAGATATACACGCAGGCAAGCAAAACACCCACAACATACAGTAAGGTAGAAAATACACCAGAGTGGAACTCATATGATAATCATTGCCTAAGGCCAGAGGCCCAACCAAGGATAAAGCATAAATCAGATATAAACCTTTCTTCTAGCCCTTCTGCTCTCATGCTTGCACGATGATATCATTCTTTTAAATGGCTGAAGAGTATTCTATTTCATATATGTGCTACTTTTAAAAAATCCATTACTAGGCTGGGTAGTGGTGGCTCACGCCTTTAATCCCAGCACTTGGGAGGAAGAGACAGGTGGATCTCAGTGAGTTCGAGGCCAGCCTAGTCTGTAAAGTGAGTTCCAAGACAGCCAAGGCTACACAGAGAAACCCTATCTTGAAGATTTCACTGTTATTTGATGGATGCTTCCACTGTTTCCATTTCCTAACTATTAAGAATAATCTTTAATAAACATGAGGGTACAGAGGTCTCGCTGAAATACTACAATGTTCTGGATATATATCTGTATGTGTGGAACTGATCTTGTGTGTATGGGGCGGGGGAGGCAAAGGTCAACCTCAGGAGTCATTCCTCACTCACTGGAACTCTTACCAGCCTGCAGCTAACCAAGTGGATTAGGCTGACCAATCAGGGGGCCCAGGAGTTTGTCCCCCGTCTCCCCAGCACACCCAGATTTCCCCTGAAGGTCAAACTTAGGTCTTCATGATTGCACAGCAAATACTTTACTCACCAGCCCTCCACGCCCCTTTTTGAGATGGGATTTTGCTATACATCTCAAATGACTTTCATCTCACTGTCCAAGCCAGTCTGGCCTCAAGCTTGCAGCAATGACTCAGCCTGACTGCTAGGCTACAGGCTTGTGCTAGCATACATAGCCGTCCTGTTCTCCATCATGCACTAACTTAAATTTGCACAAACAGTAAGAAAGTCTCTTTCCTCCACACCTTTGCCAAAAACCAGACCTTATGATGCTCATTTTCAAAAACCAACAAACAAAAACAACCCCCAAATGAATTCAATGTAAGAACAGAAATGGTGAAACTATTAGAATAAAATGTGAAAATACTTGATGACATTAGAAGGGGCAAGTATTTTGGAGGGCACCCACAACAGAGGGAACAATAGCACAAACTGACAAACGAGACCATGTTAAACTAAGGGGCTTCTGTACAACAAATGCACAATCAACAGTGAAGAGCCGACTCTCAGGATAGGAGCATGTTTGTAGACATCTAGAACATATGAGACTTCTAAAACCTTCATGGGCAAAATCAATCTAACTAAAAGTTGGTAAAAGACTTTGACAGATATTTCTCAAAGGAAGACATCCAAGTGACCATACTATCCAACATCCTGTAACAATCTGCCCATCCAGCTACAACCAAATGAATAGTCTATAATCTTTCGTTCTTTCTATTAGAGCTCCAACCTCTTCCATGTGTGGGATTCCTCTCTGTATGTTGTAATTACCATTAATGAATAAAAAAGCTGCTTTGGATCTATAGCAGGACAGAACTTAGGTAAGGAAAACTAAGCTGAATGCTGGGAGAAAGAGGGTGGAGTCAAAGAAAACCCATGTAGCCCCTGCCAGAGACAAACACTGAGAACTTTTCCTGGTAAGCCACAGCCACGTGGGGATACACAGATTAATGGAGATGGGTTAAGATGTAAGTGTTAGTCAATAAGAAGCTAGAGCTAATAGGCCAAGCAGTGATTTAAATAATACAGTTTCTGTGTGATTATTTCGGTTCTGGGCAGTTGGGACGAACAAGCCGAGAGCAGCGGGAACCAACAAGTGGCCTCCTCCTGCACTTCAGTCTAAACTTCCTATAATTATATGAACCCCTACCCCCACACTACTTCGCTCTGACCTCCCTCACTCCACTGCTGTGGTAAAGACACTGTGGTTTGGTGACACTGGAAAGTAAAGCAAGCTCTGGCACTTTCCATGCAATGGTTATATGTACTATGGATCACACCCATAATATATATTAAATTCATTACAAGTTAAGCATTTTATGAAAACAAGCATTGTGTGCTCTTTCCAAAGTGGTCTGAATTACAAGTGATCTGCTGGACAGAGGCTGGCCTTGAACTCACAGGGCTCCACCTGCCTGCTTCCTGTGTGCTGGGATTAAAGATGTGCACCACCATGACAGTTTGTGAACACTTCCATGTATGCTCTTCAGCACTGCAGTACATTACTACAGAGGGAAAATAAATAAAGGGAGCAGTAGAAAGGGGAAAAACCAAGACCCATTCATTCTTAAGCGCCTTCCTCCCTACTGTAGCAGTAGGTTTAGCTTTAAAGACACACCAATCCCTAATATTTTGGGTTTATTTTTTAAATTTATTTTAACTAGCACAGGCCCAAGAGAGATAAATCAATAGTTAAGAACACTGGCTACTCTTTCAGAGGACCTGAGTTTAGTTCACAAGCACCTTTAAATCCAGCTCCATGGGAGCAGATGCCCTCCTACACACATGACATACACTCACAGACACACACACACACACACACACACACACACCTCCAGCTCCATGGGAGCAGATGCCCTCCTATACACATGACAGACAGACAGACAGACACACACACACACACACACACACACACACACACACACACAAAACTATAGCTAGAAGTAAATCTTAAAAGGTGGTGTGGGGTGGGGGGACTTTCAGCCAGAAGCCTTGAACCAGATCAACAACTCACTAAAATGAACATTTACAAGTAAACCTGATTGAACAAAGGTGTATACTGGGTGACACACTGCAGTTCCCAGTGCCACTAAGGTGAATAAAGAGGTGTTGGAGAGTCAGGAAAGATGGAGGAGTAAATTAAATTTTTTTGTTGGTTTTGTATTTAATTAATATTTTGAAAATTTTCTTGGGGGGATGCTATGGGGGTGAGGGGCAGACGTGGAAGGACTGAGAAAAGATGGACTGGGGTGCATGATGTGAAATTCCCACAGAATCAATAAAGAATTACTTTAAAAGAAAAAAAAACCTTTAAACTTAGCAGAGTCCAGGAAATAAGCACATAACCCACACCATGTACTGACCTCAGGATCATGCTTGCACTCCTAAGTAACTCCCACTACCCCGTGACCAACATCATGACCAAATCTCTCCTAAAATCTAGTCTAGTGCAAACACAGCTGGGCCAACCCTTCTGAAATACTTGCCAATTGTACTAGAGCAAATCTCAGCTCACTTTTACTGTATCTCTTATCCGAAATCCTTAATTGACTTATTGCTTTGCTGACACAATTCAAGTGATCTTTGACTTCCAAACCACATTGCTTCTGTCACTTCTCCTGCTGAGTTTCTCTTCATACAAATGAACATAAGTAGGCATTCTCTTGGGGAATGCTTGCTTGCTCCCCATCTTTCTATACAACTTCATTTTACTTTTTAACTACACGCCTCCTTCATCAAGGATTAGTTCTCCATGTATCCCTAAGTATATCCTGAGGTAAAACAGCCTATATGTTGTGATATTGATAGAGGATACCTATATTATTTTACAGACCAACTCAACCCCCCCCAAAAAAGTGTAAAGTGTGTCAGAAAATTTACTAAAGCTTGACTAATAACATATCAGACATTTCTTGCTATATGTCAGACAATAAAAATACACAAACGAGAAAACATATACAAGTGTAAGTAAATATGTATACCAGTTAAAACAATCTAGCCATTACTCAACATATAAATTGTGAAACAACATAGACACAATATTCACTTGTCAACTTGAAAATAAGGAAACAATTGAGATGAACAATACCAGACGTACTAAGTGAGTGTAGACTTCTTTTCATAAAGCAACTGTGTAGAAATGAGACAGCATTTATCTCTCAATGACAACAAAAGCCACAAGTGTTTAATTAATGAACAAGAGGCTAAGAATTTGAGGGGGTGGGTGTAGGGAGATTTAAGAGGGGTTGATGGGAGAAGGACACGGCAAAGATGTAATTATTTTTGTATAAAAATTAAATAAAATTAAAAACCACAAGTGTCTTGTATAACTTTTCATCTGAGAGTGTTCAAATACATTACAGCTTTATTTCCTACCAGTATTAGGACAGAACTCTGGGAAAGACCTCAGCACTGCACACTGCTATGGGACCTAGGAGCACCTTACTGTCTGGAAGGCAGGTGTTAGTCTATCCTCTAAGGAAAGGAACCATAATGCATGTGTTGGCTGAATCAGTCAACTGGAACTGGACTAAACCAACCTATTAAACATTAAAGTTTATGGACAGCATGGGTAATTAACGACTCCCTTTTGTGATCCCTGACGTTTTTCAGTTATAAATTCTACTTGCTCTAGGCAAGCGCTCATGAGCATTCTACCCTGTTAAGAGTGGCACATACAGACCAACAAGTAGTTTATTCGTTATAGTTTATACCACATTCACAAGGTTATCTAAACAATTAAAACATCTGTGAGGGCTGGAGAGATGGCTCAGAGGTTAAGAACATTGCCTCCTCTTCCAAAGGTCCTGAGTTCAATTCCCAGCAACCACATGGTGGCTCAGAACCATCTGTAGAGGGGTCTGGTACCCTCTTCTGGCCTGCAGGCATACACACAGACAGAATATTGTATACATAATAAATAAATAAATATTAAAAAAAACATCTGTGATAGCCTCAGAATAGGACTATAATGTAAAAAAACTGAGATTATCTTTCAAGTTTACTGGCAGTTCAATCCAAGTCTCATATTCCCAATTAACATATTTTTATATTAGCTACATTAGGAAGCAGTCCCCCCAGACCCTACCATGAAGCCTTAAAAACATAAAATGTAAAATACATGGTAACAGGAGGGAAAAAAACACAAAAATAAAAATAATTAAAACCTGAGCTTGAAAAAGCAGTTGCTATGCTATCGTTTATGAAAAACAGTGCAGTAAAATAAAGCTAATAGTAACCTGTACTTGGGGGAACCAGAAATTTTATATCCAAACTTGCACATTTATAAGAGTGAAAAGGAGGGCAATGCATTCAGTTATGCCAGGGGACAAGAGAAGTAAGCCAAGGCAGAATACACACAGCAGACCTACACCTGCTCTTCCAAACCTCCAAAGACAAATCATCCACGGAACCAACAGTGCATACTGCAACACAAAAAGGCAAAATATTACTTATGTTTTAGTTAAAAAGCAGTATTTTTCAGAAAGACTTGTTAGTTTTCAAACCTGATTTACATGGAAATCTACCTACAGAGAACCACAAAATTTCTTTACCAAAAACTTTAAACTATAGAGTAAAATGTTTCGACACTGGGTCAGGCATCATTCTAAGCACATTGTAGCGTATTTCATCTTGAGAACAGCCCACCCAGATAAGGACTGCTGTGGCTGTTTCACAGATGGGAGTCAGGCACTGAGAAGTCAAGTGAGCCAGTCAACGTAAGGGGCGAGCTGAGGTCTGCACTGTTCACAGTACACGTCACTATTGCTCCTTGAGGGGAGACCAGGAGCCCATGATCTTTTACAAACACACAGAACAGAATGGCGCTGCCAAGCAAACAAGCAGAATCAGTTCAAACAGCAGTCAGCCCCAGTGAGATTTCTGGTCTATATTCATTACCAGTGGCCAGCAGCAAACACAGATTGGAAAATGTACTTACCGGAAATAAAGGAAAAGCTACTCAACTCAGCGTTAGGGTAACACACTGACAACCTGTGCTACAGGCTATTTTAGGACATGGATGGCCATGAACCATGCTACAGAATGCAGACTGTTTCAAGCTCAGCGACACAATGACTGATCCAGTTAACTCAGCCACTCTCTAGGCAGGAGCCGCTCACTGGAGAACAACTAAGCTTCTGGAATTATTCACGGACATGCAGGACCAGAACTCAGATGGAAGTCCATAGGCTTCATTACTAAGATCTGATCTAGAACAAATGTTTTCTGAATGCAAACTTCACACAAAATCTATGATTACATCAAAAACCACACTCTGAAAATATTTCATCTTTAAAAATCTGCTTCAGAAAAATAATCACTACCACCAACAGAAAACACTGTTTCTGCCTAAGTGTCAGATGTAAATAAAATGAAGAAGTTAACTTAACTGTGAGGATTCATATGAAAATAACTGAGGTGATTTTCTAAGCCCTGTCTTGAACATGGGACACCAAATACCTTCTGTGAAACTCAAGTGTAAATACCAGGATTTTCTAAGCCTTATCACTTTTTGCATTTTTACTGAAAAACTTCCCATTTTCTAAGTTTTTATTTTGTTTTAGGATCAGTTTTCCTCCAAATGAAGATGATCAATTTTGTTATACTGGAAGAATCGGCAATGAACAGCCTGGTTTAATACACTTGTTTCATAACTGACCCACCAGAAACATGATTAACTCACAGAATAAAATACATCACTTGTCCTTAGAAATAGATAAAACCTGAGAAACAAATAGTAAGAATTATAATGATACAACTAATATAAATCCATGATCCTTAAAGAATTATTAATGGTGTGTGTGTGTGTGTTACCAAGAAAAGTTAGTATTTCATTCAATTGGAAACTGGTATAGTACACATAGCTTCAGGGTGGATTCAATCTCAGTCCCCTCGAGAGATAGGGATTTGTTAGTGTTCTTCTTTGGAGTTTGTATAATGGCATCACTATAATTTTAGGCTATGGGTAGCTCACAATATCTCTGTTCTTCAAATCAAGAAAGAAATTTTATGTCACAATACAAATGGAAAACAAGTCTCAATGGAAATATGTAGCAAATAACAGTAACAAAGTCAATGACACACAGCTGGGACTTAACTTCAGCCAATGCCACTGTCTGGTAAGTGTGCTTATAGCCATATCAAGATGCTCCTGGTCTTCAGTGAGGAGCCCAGCATCTGAAAGCTGCTGTATTAGTCCTCTAATACTGTGGTGTGAGGAATAAGAAGGGGAAGCCTTGGGCCTGTGCTCTCTTATCTCCCTGGGTACACATCCCACACTTGGGAAACAAAACATAAGCTGGCTCTGCTGCCTCCCTTCTGGCTCCAGTACACAGTCAGGTCTAAAGCACTGTATTCCCAACATCTTAGAGACTGTCCTAACAGTTATTACAGTAATCAGTTGCACTACAGGAACACCTCAACAGAACTGTCTCTTTAGTACTTGCATAAATATTCCAAATATTCTGGGTACTGGGAGGCAGACAAAAAGTTCAAGAAACACCTTACCTACTGCAAACAATATACAAGCCTCAAAGATATGCCACAATATACGGCTGTAACTATGTATCACAGAGTCCACAGTTCTGAGTGTAACTACGACACCAGAGAGCTGGATTCGATCCCAGTTCATGTTGAACATGTAGCCTCTCCTGAGTTCCAGGCTTCTCAGCAGAAAAATGGAAATATCTACCTCTAAAATTTAAAGTTACAGTTATGTCACTTAGCTCAACATCTGTTCCACAGTAAGTACTTGCTATTTTAAGAACTAAATAGAGGTATACGATACTGGGGTAAAAAACACTATTTTAAAGCAATCTTATCTTGACCTTCAAAAAAGACCAGATTTTTGGTGAGCTGAAAACACCAAAGACAGTCCAAATGGGGAATGCCAGCAGACCAGGGTGAGGGCTGTCGTGGAGGCAAGGCAGACAACTAGAGCCAGCCAGCCAGAGTGCTAACGGCCAGGCTAGTCTTCATGGCCAGGTCTGAAGAGCAGCTCGTAACCTCTAATTCACTCTCTCAGTCTTGAGTATTACAGAAGAGTTTATTGAGACTTAAGGGACCACTGCAGCAGTGTGACAATGGGTGGTCAGAGCTGGGATATGTATGACAAAAAAGCAATCAGAAGCTGAGACCTTTCAAAGAGATTCTCAAGGACCTTGTAGGGGGAACAGAAGGAAGGAATCAAAGCTAACTCTGAAAAGGAGAAAGAGCACGGAGACAATGAGGACACTAAACACAGAGTCCTTTAACAACAGGATGAAAGACATAATAACCACCAAGATGTCATTCAGTGTCAACTGCAAGGGAGGTGGTAAGACAAAAACAGATGTAAGAAAAGGTGTCTGGATTTGGTTAAGTAGGATAAAAGTGAACTTTAAGAATATCTTTAAAACAGGTATGGTGGCACATGCCTTTAATCCCCACTTAGGAAGCAGAGGCAGAAGCATATCTGACCTTAATCAAGGCCAGATTGGTCTACAGAGTTACAGGTCAGGCAAACAATCAGGGCTATACAGAGAAGTCTTGTCTTGAGAAAAAAAAAAAAAAAAAGAGAGAGAAGAAAAAGAAGAGAAGGAGGAAGAAGAGGAGAAGCTAAGCTTCCAGAGGCTGGATAGTGCATTGTTAAACAATTAAGAGCATGTATTTTTGTAGAAAACCTGGGCCTAAGTTCAGCTCCCAACAGCCACCTCTAGCAGCTCACAACACTGTAACTCCAGACCCAGGGACCCAACACATCCGGTCTTTGCCAGTATCTTCGCCTATGATGCCACACAGATACACACAGATACACATGGTAAAATGACAGTAATAAACCTTTTAGAAGACGATCTTCAAAAGAAAAGACGGAGAATGGAGAGGTGAGATGACTAATGCCTACGGAGAACAGAAGGGGTACGTGGTGGGTAAGGAGAGACAGGAGTCATTTGTTCTCTAACAGTAAGAAAGAGAATAAGAATAAACGGATGTGCAAAATCAAGAGAATTACATCGGAAGCAAAAAGGAACACTGCAGAAAATAACCACCATACAACACCACTGGTAACTATGACAATTATGGCTTTGCCATTTGTTAGGTACAAGTGAGAAACACTAGGTTTGGATTCCGTCCAAAATTAAGGCTTAGAGGGAAATGTGATCAAGGAAGTAAAAGATGACTGTCGCTAGCGGTTCAAAACTGTGGGCAGTCATCAGAAAACCTAACCATAAACTCCCTTCCTTGGGTCACCACACCCTAACTTTCTGGAAGCAGACTCTCTACTGAAAAGGCTCACTAGCAACTTCAGCTTCTGGTCCTGCAGATCTATGTAACAACTCTGACATGGCCCGAGTTGCAGTGGCCTAGGCTAGGAACAGTGCTAGCATGAGGTGACACTGTGTGCAAAGGCACCCTCAGCTGTAAGTGCATTTGTAGCTCTACTAGCACCCAGGTACCCAGAAACTATCCACGTTGTGATTTCTATTGTATTTTATGAACAAACGTACACGCTGCAACACTGGGATACCCAGATTCTGCCTCAGCTAATCCCTGTAATTGCAATAAATTCCTAGCTTTGTTTTTCTTAAAATTTCTCAGTCTGCTGGTACACTTAAAAGAAAGTCCTCAGAGGCAGAAGGGGAACTGGTGAACTGGTGAACTGGTAAAGCAGCAGCGAAGTCAGAGCTCAGACTCGGGCCATTTGTTCCTGTTCTCACTGCCTCTCCCTCCTCATGCCCAGAATGCTGATGGGGTAGGGAAGAAGCACCCACAGGGCTAGGCAGCAGGCCAGCCAAGTGCAGCTCCACCGCCCACTCTTTCTACTTCCCTGCTTGAAGAGGCCTGTGCTCACTCCCTCATCCCACTCACGTCTATGAGTGGACCGCAAGCAGGCCAAAGCAACTGAGTGGCCCCAAAGTTCTGTGTTTTCTAAACATCTACCATGCATTTCTGCTACCACAGGATCATGAAAGAATCTGAATTTTAGATATGTGCAAGCCTGCAATCCTAGTACTTAAAAGGTTAAAGCAGGAGGAAGGGAGGGTGGGGAGGAAAGAATGATAGATGAGTGAGCAAGGAAGGGAGAAAGAGGAATGAAGGAGGGGGGAGGGGGGAGTTTAAAATCTGAATTTTAAACTCCAAATGGTGCCAAACTGTACTGCTAGTTTTATGTCAATTTGACACATGCTAGACTCATCTGAGAGGAAGGAGTCTCAGTTAAGAGGCAGCCTGTAGGGCATTTTCTTTTTTAGTGATCAATAGGAGAGGGCCCAGTCCACTATGGATGGTGCCATCCCTGGATTAAAGGTTCTGGGCTGTATAAGAAAGTGGCTGAGCAAGTCAAGGGGAACAAGCGAGTAAGCAGCAGCACCCCGAGACCCCCACCTCCGCCTCCGCCCGCGGCCTCTACATCATCTCCTGCCTCCACGTTACTGCCCTCACTTCTTTTGAAGGTGATTTGTTATCTGGAACTGTGAGTAAAACAAACCCTTTCCTCCCGAAATTTGGTCATGGTGTTTCATCAAAGCAATAGAAACCCTAACTAAGATACAAACACACATGCGTAGGAGGGAGCACAGGTTCCGCGTAACCATAATGTTGTTCAACTCAGGGTCTCCAAAGCCTACCAAAGAGAAGACAATTCATAAAAAGGAAGAGGAGCATCTTGAGGAGGAAAGAGGGTGCTACAGACGAGGAAAACAGCCTGATAAAAGCAAGTGATAAAAAACACAAGCTATGTGAGAAACAGATCACAGACTTGCTGAGTTGAAAGTCCACGTTAGGAGAAAAATCAGGATTGAGCTGGACATGTGGGGGTGAGCTGTCAGCACACTGTAAGTGGGCAAACAGGCTTGAAGCAGCAATGCTTTAGCCCTGAGTTTGTGTGCTCACAAAGCTGATTAGTCACCTAGGGCACGCCCACAATACCACTTCAAAGACTGCTCTCACCATGTACAAGAATTCTGATCTCACACTATAAGAACTAACTAAATGGAAAGCCACTAACCTACTCCTGAATTATACTACACATCTACACAGAAATATTCATGTTAGCATAATTACTTTAGTGGGTCATTACATCCCCTTCTCTGTGTCCCTAGCTTCTGCTAGAGATGAACCTAGGGCTCTGAACACCATTCTACCACTGAACTTTATTTCCAGCCTAGCCATGATACCAAAAACAAACAAACAAAACCACAAGAACAATCCTGATACTGTAATGTATTCACACTGCCTGGCTCAAGGCATCTTACCAGCTTCTCCATTATCAGCAAGTATGTTGGGTCTAGTTGAAAGACTTACACTGTCTGCTCTCAGGGGCTCCATATAGTTCAAGAGCCGATCAATCACTGTCATTTGGAATTTTTAGGGTGGTAGAGCCGATCAATCACTGTCATTTGGAATTTTTAGGGTGGTAGAAGAGTTTAGTTAGGACCTAACAATATACTGTTAAGGAACGAAGATACTAAAAGTGTAGTGTTGTAGGGTGAGCGGCGGGCTGCTTCCCGCCGCCTGGCTCGGCATGACTAGCTTTACCCGAAATAATTATGCGGAAACTGTATTCTTTTAAACACTGCTTGGCCCATTAGCTCTAGCCTCTTACTGGCTAGCTCTCACATCTCGATTAATCCATTTCTAACAATCTGTGTACCACCACAAGGTGGTAGCTTACCGGTAAGATCCTAACCTGCGTCTGTGTCGGGGTGGGAGAATCATGGTGACTGACTGACTCGGCTTCTTTCTCCCAGCATTCTGTTCTGTCTACTCCGCCTATCTAATTTTCTGTCCTATTAAAGGACCAAGGCAGTCTCTTTATTTAACCAATGAAATTAACACAAAACAGAAGACTCCCCCATCAGTGTAAAAAAGAAAACATAAAGAACACTGCTTGGCCTATTAGCTTAGGTATATTCCTGGCAAACTCTTTTATATTAAGGCATTTCTATTATTTTATATTTTACCATGAGGCTCGTGGTTTGCTGGTACTGGTGTGCAGCTTGGTCTTTCTCCTCTGGCAACTACATGGTGTCTCACTGACTCCACCTACTTCTCCTCCTCTATCTACTTGGAACTCCTGCCTTGCCCTATTCTGCACTGCAATAGGCCCAAAGCAGCTTCTTTATTAACCAATGGTATTCACAGCATACAGGAGGGGAATCCCACATCACCTCCCCTTCTCTGTCTTAACAAAAATGAAGGTTTTTAACTTTAACATAGTAAAATTACATATAACAAAACAGGTATCAAGAAGGAATTACAGTTACAATATTTATATCTACTTTATCTTTTGTCATAACTAAGGAAAACTATAATTACAACTACCTATTCTTCAACTCCATCAAAGACTCCAGAAGGATAAAATACTACCTACATAAACAGGAAGAGCATTGTAAGCAACTTCCAAAACTCTAGAATTGACAGAGACATCTCGCTGTCTGAACAGTCACCCAAGTTCTTCTGTAACATTGGGGTGCCCATATTTAGCCTACAGGCCCATAGTATCCAGCAGACTTTTTCATGAAGCAGGAAATTTCAAAGACAGTTCCGTCTATATTGGCAGTTTGTCAGTCACTTTCTTCTGTGTTCTGTAGAAAGTCTAGCAGACTCTTTCATGAAGCAGGAACCCTGAAGAACAGTCTCACCTTTAGGTTAAGTTCAGCAGTCATTTTTCTGTGAGTCCTGCATGTCCAGTTCACAGCACAGCATCAAGGAGTCCAGACAAGAGCAGTTTCTTGCCCAAATGGCTAGCAAACTCTATAGGGAGCCTCTTTGATGCCCATCATCCTCTTGAAGTAGACTGGTGCTGCCAGGAACAGATGTGTCTAGTTGTCATGAAAAGTCCTAAGTTCTTAAAGCATTTTAAATGGCATGTTCTGTTAGTTTTTGAAAAGTTTGAAGAATAACTATCCATCTGAAATATATCTCTGTACATCTAGAAAACCTAACTAACATGACTACATTCTAGAAGACAATGGCTCTTCTCCCAACAAAGTCTGTCCTCAGGATTAGGGACATCAATTAGGGGTTGATTATAACTGTATAGGGTTGGGGTTTGGGGCAAAGTTTTGTAGGCTCAGGGATCTCACTTTTTTAAAAAAAGGAAGTTGAATGGGATAATAGGTAGATTAGAGTGAGCTTACTCTCACTAATAATAATAGTGAGTAATATAGGGAATACTTGTGAACTATTATTTATAGGCAATTTTCATTGGTATAGATTCCTGTATATTTATACAAATTCAAATGATATTTGTGATTGAATATGCTCCTATTTCTATTTACAATATTTGTAAATCTATTCAAAGTTATTTTGTCAGATTATATGCATGCATGTTTCTACCTCTGTTTAAGACATTTTGTATACAGAGACCCACACGGGAGCACCGGACAGAAATCTCAAGGTCCAAATCAGGAGCAGAAGGAGACGGAGCACGAGCAAGGAACTCAGGACCACGAGGGGTGCACCCACACACTAAGACAATGGGGATGTTCTATTGGGATCTCACCAAGGCCAGCTGGCCTAGGCCTGAAAAAGCATGGGATAAATCCGGACTAGCTGAACATAGCGGACAATGAGGAATACTGAGAATTCAAGAACAATTGCAGTGGGTGTTTGATCCTACTGCACGTACTGGCTTTGTGGGAGCCTAGGCAGTTTGAATGCTCACCTTACAAGACCTGGATAGAGGTGGGCAGTCCTTGGGCTTCCCACAGGTCAGGGAACCCTGATTGCTCTTCGAGCAGATGAGGGAGGGGGACTTGATCGGGGGAGGGGGAGGGAAATGGGAACCGGTTGTGGGGACGAGGCAGAAATCCTTAATAAATAAATAAATTTAAAAAAAAATAAAAAAAAGACATTTTGTATACTGATACAATTTTAGAATATATTTATCACATTGCATTATACATTTCTACCTCTGATCAAGATACTTACACATTGTTTACATTTTTAGGCCATTGTCCTTATTTGCCGCACTGTTATTTAAAGATTGTTTAATATTCTAATATGATGGTCTTAGTCTTTGAGCTATATAGGTATTAAGAATTGCAGGTCAATAGTCATCCATGTTGGTCACACTTATGGTTAGACTAATCAGGCTCTTTAGATACATGGAGATTGTATTCTGCATAGATAGGTAATCTTCAACCACTTCAAAGAACTGTAAAACATGGCATTTAAATAACTAAGGGTTCTGTTTCGTGAGACACAAGTGCTCCTGGTTGAGCACTAAAGACACCCCACTTGGAGCTTGTTTTCTTCTTGGCAAAACTGGTCTTTGGGAAAGGAACTGCCCATTCCTTGACCACTGAAAAATGCACGGTTGTCGGGACAAGCAGGATACAAGAAAAAAGACTGCCAAATCTTGCCAAGACAGGGTAAGACAGTTTTACAATTTTTCCTGCTTCTGAAAATATCTGTCAGTTACTCTAGGTCTTAGCCAAAGTTGGTTGCTCCAACGTTACAAATGAGACTCTGGGTGATTGCCCAGATAGCCAGTTGTCTCTGTCATTTACTACACATTTTGGAAGCTGCTTGATTGCACTTTCTGCTTACTCAAGTAATATTATCTCCCTTCTCAGGTCTTCAATGGAGTTGAAGACTAGATAGTTGTAGTTACTTTCCTCTTATGACTTAGCCAAGCTATTTCTAATACAGGACTTAGACTCCTTAGGATAGAATAATTATTAAAACATTTAGCATATGTTTCTTGCTTAATATTGTTTATGCTTAATATTGTTTATATAATTCTAATTTTTGTACTTGATTATCTATTCTTATTATATATAGTTTTGTATTGGGTTTGGAACTATTATTTCGACAAAAGGGAGAGGTGATGGCGAACCTCCTTCAGCCAACGGCCTTTGAGAGGCTGGACCAGGTTGGGTGTGGCCTTGGGTACCAAAAAGATGCAGACCCACTTGTGCAATCCCCCAAACTATCTGGATGCTGGATGCCATTCCTGCTCCCCGTTGTGATCTATGAGTTCCCCTTTAAATAAAGAACCCCTTATTATGCCCTATTTGGAGCTAGTGTGCGATTATTTCATCTTGCATGTTCCCCTTCATCTGGCACATTCCCCTTCAAAGTGCCAATAGGAACCAGTCCAAATTTAAATTAGAAAACATTTTTAAAGGAGCAATATACAAACTGGCAGACGTATCTTTCATTCTTCTACCTCTAAGGCATCTGATACTGAGTTGTGTGGCATGCAACAGCCTTTTCTAGTTTCTACTTGTTCCTTCAGAAGCCTCAGACAGCGAGTTAGCTGCCTCAGGCCCCTTCTCCTCTACTTTCTTTTGCTAACAAATGCATTCTGGCTGACCTTTTTCATACTTATGGCATAAACTGGCATCTATTTATTAAGGATATAAAAATCATGTTATGGAAGGCACTGCTAAGCAGGCCCTCAAAAAATGCAAACAGAGGCTAGCAAGATGGCTCAGCAGGTAAAAGCATTTGCCTTCAAACCTGATATTCTGAGCCTGATCCACAGGACAGACATGGTGGAAGGAAACAGACTACCACAAGTTTTCCTCTGACCTCCACACATCTGCATATAAAAACATTTGTAATCCCAGCACTCGGGAGGCAGAGGCAGGTGGATCTCTTGTGAATTCGAGACCAGCCTGGTCTACAAGAGCTAGTTCCAGGACAGGCTCCAGAGAAACCCTGTCTCGAAAAAAAAAAAAAAACAACAACAACAACCACATTTGCCCTGCATGTGTGCGCACACACACACATGAACGTAAAGGAAAAATTTGAAGGTCAGTAAGGTTTATTCCCCATATACACCTCAATTGTGGAAGATAAGCTGAGCCTTTGGGGGTCAGGGGTGACGGGTTTGATCAGAATCGGCAGGTTAATCCCAGCATGCCTACAACAACATGGGCAGCAGCAGCTCCTAACTATTCTGAAGTACCACAGCACGGCTGCAGAAACAAAAGATACCCTACCTCAACTGAATGGAAGGAAAGAAGCACTCCCAAAGTTATTCTCTAACGTCTATATGCCCTGTGGCACATGCACAGCCAAACTCACATACATACAAATAATAAGGATTTAAAAACATATACTTTACACTTATTGAGCAGATGATTAGTTTCGCTTCAACTGATAAAATTATGTTCTTCGAAAATCTAATAGAATATTAAGTGTCTTGGTTTTAAAATTAAGTCCCTTAGGAAAATCATTAATTTATTTAGCAAATTACTGACAATAATCAGTGGGATCTAAATAGACACAGCAAAAGGAACTATTTTAAGACCTATCTTTAATGTTCCCAAGCCATGCCCAAACAAGTTAAGGCAGAAAGGGCCTGTTATAACTTTTAGATTCTCACAGGACTCCCAACAGCACACAGGAATATGCTACCAATTACCAATGACACCATCAAAATGCTTTGTAAATGTCAAATAAATTTTATTTGGGTATTCAGATGAGTATTAGAAACATGTGGTTGAGGGCAAAGACAATAAATATGTGAGAAAATAAGCATTAACCATATATCTTAGCTATTGGCAAATGCCCCGAAGGGCCTGGACACATAGTAGCTGCATTTAGTTGAAGAGTGGTCCTTGAACCTGGAAGAGCCAGGCCTGTCACCTGGCATCAACATATTCCTGTAGAGAAATGTTCTCACTGAACCCATTAACCCTTAGAGTCAGTCTCCAGGTACTGCTAGTCCCACGTGGTTTCTAAAAAAAAAATTGTATGCTTCCAGTGATCCTCAAGAACTGGGAGATCCTGAAAGCCTGTGGACAAGTCCTTGGGGGTTAGTCATGCTTAGGGTTTTGCCGCTCCACCTCTTCAAAGACTATAGAATTCCCATTCTCCGTATCTTCACCCTAACCCCAGCACTTGGGAGGAAGCCAGCCTAGTATACATCGAGCTTCATGCTATAACATAAAACCATTTCAGGAAAAAAAAATCCTATAATTACACCATTCATTAACTCAACAAGCATTATTAAGCACCTATTATGCCCCAGTGTGCACACTAGCCCTCTACCTTCGTTGATGCTAAAGGCAGAAGGACATTATTATTAGGTCTTGAAGCCAGGACAAACAGCTAACTGAGCTGTCCATTAACACAGCAAAGTGAACCCGGATGCCTCGGTTAGCTGTTTGTCCTGGGTTTGAGACCTAACAGACATCTCTAACATTAAGCCTGCATTCCTCAGAAACTACTGCCCATGCTAAGTCACCCAACTGATACCGCCATGCTTTCAAATGTCCACCTAACTTGCTGCCTAGATGGGACGAACATGGTGTCTCTCTCTGCATGTCTAGACTTCACCATGAGATCTACACACAAACAAAAGCAGTTCCTTCGCATCCCCTCGGTTAGCAGCATCACAGTTCCGCCTGCTCAGTGAGCTCACCACCTCAGAACCATCCTTTATTGGTGTCTCTGGTCTTTATTTGTGCACACTTTTGGAGAAACAAACCCTCAACCTAGCCGCACAGGTAAGGGGAAGCAAAGGGATTATCAGCACGACCGGAGCAGCAGCACCACGCGCACACAAAACACACACAACCAAAGCTGTGGCACCAGTTTGAGAACAAGGAGCAATTGTTCTGTTATCAAAGCCAAGATACTGCAAATTCCAAGTTTTCTCACAGAGCAGAGCAAATGAAACTTTTTGATCACATTCTAAGAACCAGGCCCCATGCTCACAGCTTACACACACTTCCACTAGCGTTCATTACCAATCGTTCTGAACTGGGATTAAAAGGAAATAGTCTCAGCAGGTTAAGTTATCAGATCAGGGTAAGAAGTTAATAAGCAGCAAGCAGAGATTTAAATCTGAAGCTGTCACATTCCAAAGTCTATGCTATTTTAACTAAACTCAAAGCTTGTTGACATGGAAAGTCACAAATGTTGTCCTCTGGAATATAATGCAGTACTCTAGGAGAAACACTCACTCTAAGTAAATTACTAATAATGTAGCATGGCAATATGTACTCAAAACACCAAGCCCGTGACCCCAAGTCACAAACTCAACATAAAATAGGCAATAAGTGGGGCTGGAGAGATGGCTCAGAGGTTAAGAGCATTGCCTGCTCTTCCAAAGGTCCTGAGTTCAGTTCCCAGCAACCACATGGTGGCTCACAACCATCTGTAATGAGGTCTGGTGCCCTCTTCTGGCCTGCAAGCATACACACAGACAGAATATTGTATACATAATAAATAAATATTTAAAAAAAATAGGCCATAAGTTCCCTGTTCATGGCTACTAATATCTCTACATCCACGTCTATTTTTTGCTTAACTCATAGGCACAAAAGAAACAACAGTCACTATTAGATCAGCCCTCTTTACAACTTATTTTACACAAAGGAGTAGAACTGTGCCGCCTGGACCTCAGATCTCGCTGCTTACAAAAGCTCAAGGAGAATTAAATGGATATGTCAGATCAACCCACCTAGATAACAGCAGCAGCTAGCTGTCTACAACGACTCATAGTAGTGACAGACTAGTTTTCCAGTCCCCAAGGAGCAGATATTACTATTACATTAAGATTATAATTTGTCAGACACAACTATTTCAAATTCAGGATTTGGGGACATTAAATTTCTCTAATTTCCCATAAAAAATACGGTACTCCAATTAAGAATATATTAGTGCAGTAAATATGAGCTGGTTTGAATGAGATGCTCCCACTAAGTCTTGGGCACTTGGTTCCCAGTTGGTGGTTGTTTAGGAATGATTAGCAGGGAGGGCCTTGCTGGAGGAAGTATGTCACTGAGATGGGCTTTGAGGTTTCAAAAGACTCATGGTATTTTGAGTTAGTCCCTCTCTACTTCCCATCTGTGGTCCAAGATACAAGCTCTGCCCCAGGCTCCTGCCATCGTGGATTCTCACCTTCTGGAGTCCTAAGCCCCAACTAAACTTTCTATAAAAGTTACCTTGGTTGTGATGTTTTAGTACAGCAACAGAAAAGTTAGAATATACCACTCAAAGACCAAAGATAGACACTGGTTAGATTCTTTCTAAGTCATCATTTTCGGCCCCTTCTAGGTCTAACAAATGAGTGCATACACAGAGTAAGATAACTAGGTACAATGGCACATGCATGAACCTGGTACTCCAGAGGCCGAAACAGGAGGATCCCTTGAGTTTAGAGGGGGAAAACTTATATATACAGAGTATACAGAACAGTCCCTGTCACACCATAAGTACTTCAACATTGTGTGCCAGACATGGTCCCACATGCCTGTTATCCCAACAATTGAAAGATGGAGGTAGGAGGACCAGGAATTCAAGGCGATCCTCAGCTACATAGCATATGTGGGGCCAGTCTAGGCTACATTAGCAAAAAGTAGCAAGGAAGCATAGCCAGTTCTAGTAACTCTTCATGAGACAAGCTACATAGAAAGTCTATCTTCAAAACCCAAGTCCCTCACCAAATGCCACTTTACGTTAAATTATGCTTCGGTTTGATATATAAAATTATATATACAGTACAGTCCTTTATACAACACTTCCAAAATGGTAAATTCATGATAAAAAAACAAAACCAAACTAGCACTGTGAAGCACAATTTTTACAGCATAATACAATTTACCGAGTTTAAAGCAGACTTACAGTACTGTGTACCATGACATCACCCAAGCTTAGGACTGCCCTTATCCCAGAATGATTCCCTCCAGGCTGCTGCTTCTGCCCTACCATTAGGAAACCACCAATACTGTTATTACGGATCTTTCCCACAGACATTTTTTCTATAGATAATTTTCAACTATTTCACATAATGCAACACAACAGGTACTTCTTTATGTCTGGCTTCTTTCATTCAGTATGTTTCTAACATTTTTTGTTGTAGCATATATTAGAAACCTGTTCTTACAATGGCAGAACAATTTCACTTTAGGGATATAACATTTTATTTGTCAGTTACTAACTTTTGAGTATTTGGACTCTTTTTCAGGCTTGCTACCATGAATGGTGTATTTTAAATGTTCCAACAAAGAATTCTTGGAACATTTTCTCATTTCTCTTGGGTAGATACATAAGAGTAGAGCTACTTATTCCTAGGTAAATTTATGTTCACCTTTTAAAGAAACGCCCAGTGTCTTCCAAAACAGTTTTGTGCCACTTATGTTCCCAAGAGCAGTGTGAGAATATTCCATCTCTCCACAAAACCAATACTAAGAATATAGTCTCTAACTATAGCCTGTCTAGTGACAGTCTAACACTGATTGAATGTGTCGTTCCCTAACTATTAATGATGTACTCTAGATGAAAGACCTTTATCATGTTTATAGTATGCAAATATCTCTCCCAAATCTGTATTCTTTATATTTCTTAAGTATTCTCTATAATATTAAGTGTTAATATTTAATATATTTGGATAAAATTCAATTTATAAGTTCTTTTCTTTCATGGTACATATGCTCTCAGTGTTATATCTAAAAACTCAGGCTAACTCAAGGTTGCAGAAGATTTTCTTCTATGAAATCATCTAGAAATTTCATGGATTTAGACTTCATAATTAAGCACATAATTTTGAGATAATTTCTGTATATTGTGTGATTTATAAACAAAAATGTTTAAGTAAATTTTTTTCCTAAGTAACCATCTGATGAGAATACTATCAGTGAACTATCCTGGCACATTCCCCAAAATAAACTAACCATAAGTGTAAAGAGTTATTTCTGATTTCTCAGGTCTGATCACTGACCTCTGTATTTGACCTTAGGCCAATCATTCTGCCCTGATTAGCAGAGCAGAGCAGTCAATGTTTAGAATGGAAAGAGCCAAGTCTCCATTTGTTCTGCTTCTTCTTCCAAATCTTTGGGACTGGCTAATGAAAAATCTGCAGGGACTTTGCTAAAGTCTCAGTATTAATATGCAACCTTCCGGGGTGAACTAGCCAGGGCGATGCAGGAGAGCTCACCCTCGTGGTTAAGGACACGGGAGAGTTGACAGGCTGACCAACCCAGACCTAGAACCACAGCTAAGTGTTGGCCCACCCCATCTGGGATCTGCTGGAGCATGTGAAAGAACTGGTTCCGCAGACCCAAAGCTGCAGGATTTCCACAACGCAGGGCAACAGCAGGATAACCAAGAGGAATCCCAGTAAGGGTCCAGCAGCAATAGTGTAGCAGAAACCAGAGGCCCAGACCAATGACTCTGCAATGAACACTTGCAGGTAAAGATGTATGGATAAATGGGTTTACTGCATGTCACATTGCAGCTTTCATAATGAGATTGTTTTTCTTTTCTTTTTTTTCTCTCTTAAATTTTATTTTATTTTATTTTGGAGGGACATTGCTAGGGCAGAGGGCAGATACGAAGGGACAGGAAAATGAATAGGTGGAGATCCATGATATGAAAGACACAAAGAATAAGTAAAAAAAAAAAAGTTTTAAAAATTCAGCCTTCTGACCTAGATACATATTCTGCTTATTTAAATCTTTATATTCTGAGCAATATCTTACACTTCGGTGTAAAAAATTTAGTGCTTCGTTGATTAAGCCGAACCCTAAGACTTGAGATCTTTTTGATGTTACTGCAAATGTGTTTCCTACTATTGTATGCTGACTTCCTGTTACTAGCCTGCTAATCTGGCCTCAGATTACAGCAGAGAGCAGAGCCACTGGGCTGGAACACTGCCTCACCAATCTATGGACCTTCCTACTGGCCTCCCCGTGTTCAAACTGAAGCAATGACCCCTCCAGAAGACTGTGGACAGGATCCAGACCATTCCTGCTTTCTGGAGGACATCTCTTTCTTCTTCCCCTCAGCAGTCCTAATCCTGACAACTGAAATTACACATTACTTTACAATCCCATTCACACACACACACACACACACACACACACACACACACACTTTATTCAGCTGCCCCTGACCTGGGTCTGTCACTCTCACGGGCACATTACTTTTCAGACACTCCCTATATGCTCCATCTCTAGTCCTTTACTTTTCAGACACTCCCTATATGCTCCATCTCTAGTCCTTTGCCTGCCATTTACTTCTCAGGTCATTCAAATCTGGCATTTATTGCAACTAGTCCATGAAACAAGGCTATAAAGACTTACCAATGGCATCTAGGTTTCTAAAGCAATCCAATGGCTTCATTTCTGTTCACATTTCCCTGCCTCTCAGCCAAATGAAATCTCGGGGCAGCTGGCTCTCACCTCCTTGGAACCCTTGATGACTGTCCTGGCATCTCCACCATGACATGCCCTCTGTCCTCCATCTCTCTTCACCCATTCTGCCGTCCTTAGCCTCCACCCTACAACCTCTACTTCCCAACTTAGAAATGTTCATTGCTTCTTGAGACTCAACTGTCAGACATTTTTTTCTTTTTCTAAGTTTTTTCTTCAATAATTTCATTAGTTACCGCTTTTAATTTGCCAACAAAGTAAAAATCTTCAACTTATCTTCCCCTCAGAGATAAATATCTTAAATTTGTAGGTCTTCCGTGATAAAGTTCATAAGTGACACACAGGCTTCCATAAATTTAAAATGAACAAAGGAGAATTCTTCATTACTACTTTACCAAAACAGTACCCCCTAGGATCCACTTCTCTCCCAACCATCCAATACTGACAACTCCAACAACATTCTTATGTTCTTTCTTCTCTCTCACTCTCCATATATATTTCTGTAGCTTCCTACTTTAAACTAAACAATCTCATTTAAAAGTCCACTCCTCTCTAGCGGGCTGTCTTGCTCTAATCTAAGTCACCATGAACTACTTCCTATCCACTGGCCAAGCTGCTCACCTCCCCAGTTATTATGAGTAGTCTTAAAAAATACAATTCAGATGCTATTCCCATGAATAAAAATTTATAGATTCCTATAAGATCCCAACTCCCTACAGTAAGTGGTCCTTCCTTCCTCCTCTCTGGTCCACTAATCCCCAGCTTCTCATCTGACACATTATCTCTTCACAGCCCCAGGCCCTTCACAGTTCTCTTGATACACTGTCTCGCTCACCCCATCCCTAGCATGGCTGTCCATACCTCCTCTGAGATGTCTCACTATCTTCCTATCAGTGGTCCTCCAGTATCACACAGTTCTTTTCAACATTACCAGACACAAGGCACAAGGCAGAGACAACAGCTGATCCTTCACCACCATGTACAATCCCTGGAGGTAGACAGTGACCACCACAGGGAGTAGTGTAGAAAACTGATTTGTAAAAGATGTCCCTTCAGCATTTCAAGACCATGTTATTCTACCATAAGACTTTGTTAATCTCAGGTCAAATGATCTTCCTAGGCTATAACAGGCCAGCAACATCAAGTTAAATGCAAAATGTTGCAAAACCGTGTTTTCTAAGCAGATGTCCAGTGTGTTCACCAGACTCCCAAAGGACTAAACAACTCAAAAAATAACACTTACTAACAAAATCTGACTTCGGCCTTTAAACAGCAGACCTCAAATTAAGTAAAATTCTTGAAACAAAACAGAAAAGAGATGTATTTTTTTAAAGTCCAAGTCCTGTAATTTACCAATCTTAAAGAAATGTGGGCAGGGCAGCAGTGGCACCCATCTTTAATCTCAGCACTCCAAAGGCAGAGGCAGGAGGATCTCTGTGAGTTTGAGGCCAGCCTGGTCTACAGAGTGAGTTCCAGAACTATCTCCAAAGCTACACAGAGAAACCCTGTCTTGACAAACAAAAAAACAAAACAAAACAAAAGGGCTGGAGAGATGGCTCAGCAGTTAAGAGCACTGCCTGCTCTTCCAAAGGTCCTGAGTTCAATTCCCAACAACCACATGATGGATCACAACCATCTGTAATGAGGTCTGGTGCCCTCTTCTGGCCTGCAGGCATACAGACAGACAGAATATTGTATACATAATAAATTTTTAAAAATTAAAAAAAAACAACCCAAACCTTTTACCAGTGTGTCTTTTCAAAAAAATAAATAAATAAATAAATAAATAAATAAATAAATAAATAAATCTGGGCTGGGTAGTTGTGCACTCAGGAGGCAGAGGCAGGATCTCTGAGTTAGAGGCCAGCCTGTTTACAGAACAAGTTCTAGGACAGCCAGAGTTACACAAAGAAACCCTGTCTCGAAAAGAAACAAGCAAAAACAAAACAACAACAAAAACCATCAGCACAAAAAGAGAAATATGGCAGGTAATTAGCACCCGCCAGCCTAATCTCTTCTACAGCTTGTAAACAGGAAGAACTGAAAGAAGATGTATCTATCCCAGTGTCTTGGTTACTTTTCCATTGCTGTGATAAAAACCATGACCAAAAGCTCTTAAGAAAGAAAGCATTCGATTGGGGTAACAGCTTCAGAGGGTTAGAGCCCACGCCAGCAGAGCAAGGGCATGGCAGCAGGGGCAGTGAGAGCTCACACGTAATCCACAAGGAGGCGGCAGAGAGAGCACACTGGGAATGCGGTGAGTCTTCTGCACTCTCAAAGCTCATCCCCAGCGGCACACCTCCCTCTAAAAATGCCACACCTCCTAAACCTTCCCAATCAAGACACCACACAGGTGAAAGGTTGCAGAAAACAAAACATCAGAAAGGATAAAGACTAGCAGCCAGTTCAACTCTCATTCTGAAGTCCCACTGGTCAGACACCTTGAAGAATCAATACAATCTTCCCCTCAGCTGCTGCTTCTGTTAGTCAACAGAGCATTCAGAGTGCACAGGAGCAGCTGACGTGCAACAACAGCAGAGCAGTGCTCGCTCCCATTTTCTTAAGGGTGTGGCTGGACGGAACAGGCCCAGAGCACAAAGACAGTTTTTTGAATTAGAATCTAGAAAACCCAACCCAGCCACTTCACGAGTGGTGATCCGGATGAAGTGATCCGCGATCCGCAAGGTCACAAGACTGGCTGAAGCCAGCTTCTGTTTAGTGCTCCCATACCAAGGCCCTGTTCTTTTCTACTGTGTCATAATGCTTGCAGTAAGTTCCCAAAACACTAAAATCGGGGCAAGAAGGAAGGTAAGGCTCCAAGTAGCATGATATGAGTTCCAAAAGTAAGCGTGGCACTGTATGAAGATTTCAGTGTGACCTCTTTCATAAGTAGTGAGTGAAAAATGTCTAATTAATGCAAGTGTACTTTTTATTCTTGACAAATAGTCTAGTGATTTAGAAATTACAAAACAAAAATCCCACAACTTGAGAGTTAAGTTTCTAATATCCAATGCACTTCAGACGGCTCGCTAGTGAACAGATCTGTAACTAGCTCAAGCTAACAAGATAGAACCTGGTTTACACCTCATTGTTGTTGCTTTTCTTTCATTAAATTTATTATCTTACTCAAATATTCTACCAAGCTATTGCTCAACACAACTGATCTAAAGTGTTTCAGCCTTCTGGCTGGCGAACTTCAATAAAAAGGCAGTTAGCACCCAAAGCGTTTATCAAGAGATCACACATGCAAAGTCTGTGTAAGTTTCACATTTCCCAGAAAAAGATTTTTTTTAAACATGAAAGCTAAGAAGACAGACTGAATAATGTGATAAATAATACACTTTTCCTATTCTTTAAAAAATAAATTGTTTCTTGAGAAGTTAATTTTAAAGTTATAACACTGAAAATTGTCAGTAGACAGCAAAACTGATGATTAAATCCTACAGGTCAGATCTGTGATTCTTGCGCTGGGACAAAACATCACAAACCTGAACCCCTAAATAGGTTTTACTCTGCAGTTCCAGCCAGCTCCAGCTATATAGGGAGACCCTGTCTCAAGAAACAAACACTTGGGTGCTGGAGAGATCAGCTGGCGGTTAAGAGCACTGGCTGTTCTTCCAGAGGACCAGGGATCAATTCTCAGCATCTGCATAGTGTGGCTCACAATAGCCTCTAACTCCAGTTCCAGGGAATCTGAGACCCTCTTCTCACCTCTATAGGCGCGACGATTCTCACAGTGCAGTCACACATGCTGACAAAACACTTTTGCACATAAAAATAAATAAACTGATATTTAAAAAAAATAAATAGATGCTAACGAGTGTAATGATATACTTTAAGATGTCTGACATTGTAATAATATAAAACGGTGTCTGTCTGTACCCAGAAAGCAACAAGAATCCATCTCTCTCTGAAGTGACTGTTTCAAGATATCATTATAAATTAAACTCTTTACTATGCAAAAGAAAATGTCTACATACAACTCAAAAGCAATCTGAAATCTTTACCCTGCATGAAGAAGTAGGCACAAATCAAAGTCTGCGTGATTTAACGTCATTCCTCACCTGGTCTCATATCACATGAACAGTGAAGAAGCAGCTTCAAGGTGGCAAGGGACAATGAGAAGGGGAGGACACTCACTATTTGTAAACAAGTTCTTTAACTTCTCTGCCTATCAAGTTCCTAGTTAATAAGAATGATACCCACTTCACAGGGCTGTGGCAAGGATCAAGTGAGTTCCTGCATTGGTAAAAGGAGCCCACTGGGCACTGAGTAATGCAGCTCCTGCCTCCTTCAGCTCTGGGCCCTCTGTTCTTTGTTCTCTACCCTCATTTCTCCGGATGACTTTTATTAACAAATGTTGAAAAACACTGGATCAATCAAGGTCTGCTCCCTGCCATCAACAGAGGTGAGAAAGAGGCCCGAACATGTGAACAGAACCAACAGGCATCATGAATAAAATACCTGTTTCTACTCATTGCAGGTTAGCACATCCTAAAATGCCCCGTGATCACAAGGCAGTCCCTCGGCACTCCTCCTGACCTTTTCTAATTGAGTGACGCCCAAGAGTGAGGAATCCTTGCCACCATCTCTCTTATCCAAACTATGCCAAAGAGTCTTCACTTATCAAGTTAGCCTTCAGAACCCCTGTAACTCCAGCCTCATTTCCTGTCCCATTGCCAGAGTCCAAGTCAGGTCTCAAATCTGTGCAATACTGACATTTTGAAGAAGATAATTCCTGTTATACAGGTTGTCCCATGTGCTCTGGGCTATTAAGTAGTATCTCCGGCTTTTACCCACTACATGTCAGTAAAATCATTCCCTCCCCCATTTTATAGCAATCCAAAATATCTTTAGACATTAACAAATAGCCAGAGGGAACAAAAACTACTCCCTCATACACTGTCCTCTCTCACTCTATGGGTTTTGGGTTTTTTGTTGTTGTTGTTGTTGTTGCTGTTTTTAATTATTTCATTACTTTAAAAATATTTTCTGGAGAGTCTGAAGCATACGCCATAACTGATCTTGGGAAGTCAGAGAACAACTTATGGGTGTCAGTATTTTCCCTTTCCACCATGTGGGTCCTGGAGAACAAACTCAGGTCATGAGGCTTGGCATCAAATGCCATCCCCCATGGAACCTTGTCACCAGCCTCCTGACCCCACGCTTTGACTGTTGCTGGCCCAGTTCCTCACCATTTCCTATCTCTGATACAAAATCAGCCCCCAAGATAACCAGACTCCAGCTGCTTTCCTCTGCTGTATCAGAGACAACTGCTTCCTAGAACACTGCTTCTGTGAAGCTTTTCTTTCCAACACCCTTCACAGCGAGTTCAAAGCTCCCCATCCAGCCTTGACCATCTGGACGCGATTAAATGTTGTCTGACAAGGTGCTTCACACAGTAAAGTAAGGCTACCCTTCAGAAATACACCGCACCCTGATTTTCCATTCCACTGCTGTCACTCTGGTCTGCATGTCTACTACCCAGCACCTATACCACAGGTCTCGGCAAGAGCCTCCTTCCCTACCCTCTAACACCTCAGCTATTCAAAGCCAAAACTTTCCAAGGCCTCTCCACTGCCTACTGAAGTATGTATCAAGTCTCCTGCCTTCCGTCTTTAGTGACATGACCTCTTTCTTCATCATCTCCAAATCTTACAATCTCCTAGTCCTTGAAGGCCTCACTGTGATCTGCCTTCGGTTATATTTTGCCCCTTGCTTGGAAGTCCATCTGAACTGTGCCCTATTTCCGCCTCCTTTGTGCTTGTGAACACAAAGAACCTCTCCCAGGCGTCCTCTTCTTCACACATGAGCGGCCCTGCCTTTTAGACCCAGAGCACCTGTGTCTCCTAGTTCCCCGCAGAACTTGCTCAGCAAAAAAGGGTACAGAACTGCCTGTTTGTTTTGTCCCAAACACTTCTCACTAGAAAGCAAGGCAGGGCTGTTTTCAGAAAATCTCAAAACTCCTTTCAGAGACAGAAACTCGGCCACATTCCCTTCTGTCTCACATTTCTAGGTCTTAGGCCAAATTCTAAGTATTCCAGATTGCTATTCAGTTTAGGTTAGGTATCCCTTATCAGTGATGCTTGAGACTAAAGTGTTCTGAGTTCTTTCTTTTCCCTCCAGGTTCTGGACTGTTTGTATATACACAATGAGATATCTTGCGGGTGGGATCCAAGTTTAAAGAGAGCTCATTTATGTCTCATATACACCATTTTTACAGTTTGAGAGTAAATTTAAAAAATGATAATTCTGCACACAAAAGTTCATGGTATGTGATTTTCAAACCTGTGCTACTTTGGCCCTCAAAGCTTTGAATTTAGGAGTATCTCAGATATTCTGAACAGGGAAAATCAACCTAAACATATTACTGTGAGAGTCTGGCTTCAGGGAATTCCAACAGTTTCCAACTTGTAACTGAATCTCAAATATTTAAGCTATTTAAGCTGTCTATGCACAAAGGCAATAGAAATTTATTTTCAAATGCTAATACAATTGAGTAAAACATAAAAACATAAAAACAAGTTGGACTTAGCTGAACATAGCTCTGCTGGAGGTTAGTGGATGCTAACT
Source organism: Microtus oregoni (assembly GCF_018167655.1). Lineage (NCBI taxonomy): Eukaryota > Metazoa > Chordata > Mammalia > Rodentia > Cricetidae > Microtus > Microtus oregoni. Next base: position 405,410 of record NW_024543065.1, on the reverse strand, counting down.
TGTACGCCCTAAACAGTACATTTAAACAGCCAAAAGCTTTGTGCACCAACAAAATGACAAAAGTCAGGTTCTATCAACTCCATGCTCAACCCCATGCCCCAGATATCACCCCAAATATATTTCGGGCAGCTTCTCCTTCATTTTAAGCCCTTGAAAGTGTGTTTTGTTTCCACAAAAAGAGCAGAATCATGAATGAGCATGTTTTGACCGAACCTGGTAAATTCTGTCCCAAGTCCATCAGACACTAGCCCCACATTACCACCATTAACCCATAAGCAAACTACAAGCTCTGTTTTGTGTGATCCCGGGCTAACACTGGCTCCACATCGCGAAAGGGCCAGAAAAACAAAAATAATGAATCCGCAACAGAATCTACCTAGCTGCTAAAGCCTAATCATCATGCGGCCCTTTTCAGCAGCATGGATCACCACACCCCCAAGTTTTAAAAGGTAAAACAAAATTTTAAAAAAAGGAGAGAACTCATTCCCTAGGCACAACTTTTACATGAGGGATGTGCACATAAACTTTATATAGCACGGGATTTTTGTTAGAAGAAAAGTGACTTTCGCTCTACCATGGGCCTACAAGAACTCAAGGCTGAAGAGGCAAAGTGCTCGCCCAGACTCAGGCTTCTTAACAAGAGACTACAATCAAAGCCTGGAGACTCCTGGCCCAGCCCACACCTGAAAACCCAGCAGTTGAAGGAGCAGCACGGCTCTGAGTTCAAGGCAAGCCTGAACTACAGGGCAAGAAGCTGCCTCAAAACATTAAAAATAAAATAAAACCTCTGGCCCAATATTCTGCTTCTGCTACCTTATGCCCATGTGTCTGGAGATTCAGAGAACTGGCTTGGATCAATATTAGGATGAGAACTGAAAACGGCTCCTGACAGGCACTTTAAATAGGCTCTTAACTACTACCAGCTATGAATCATTTAGCAGCAGCGTTAACGCTCATCACAAATATCAGATATGAACTTCTACGAAGTTTCCCGTAAAACCAGATGACAAGGTTAAACATCCGTGCTTTCTGCTGCAGGGCAGGACTACATATTTCGATTCCAGCTGCTCAATATATTCCAAACCAAATCCACAAGATCCACCAACCGTTCCCGAGTGCCCACTGGAAGATACTGTCCACCCATACATCGGTGACCCATCCTACGAAAAAGTTCTTTTTCCATCTACAGGCAAAGTATTAGCCAGAAGTTCAAATTTCTTAGTCTCCCTAAGAACATAGCTTCCTTAAAAACAAAAACCAAACCAACCTGCTTCTTGGATACCTTAAGTTTAACAAACAAAACAAAAAAGCAAACAAACAAACAAAAAACCCTCACTTCATCGAGTCTGTTCGGCTCACTCAAGAACCCAAATGGCATTCTGCCTGCCTATACTCGTAACTTTACTATTGTGCAGGATCCGAAAAGCTGTGTGCAGACGGGTATACATTACTAGGAGCTAGGATTCACACTCATTTCACCCGAGAGCCTCCCTGGGAAGTCGCGCTCTCTCCCAGTGCACAGGCTGACCGAGGGGGGGGGGGGGGGGATGCAGGCTCAGACCCCGCAGACCCCCGCCCCCCATCCCGGCTGAGCGACCCCTCCCCCTCCAGGAGTCCCCGCGCACCCGCACCTGCGGCCTCGGCCCGCGGCGGGGGAGCCCCCGGGGGAACCTGCCCTTCTGGAAGCGTCGCCCGCGCCCGCTGCCCGAGGCCCGCGCGACAGACCCGGAGGTGGGGGGGGGGGGGGGAGGGACACGGCGGCGGTACCTGGAGGACCACGTCGTTGGGCAGCTGCGCGGCCCGGAACAGCTCGAGCACCCGCCCGTTGACCACCACCTTCTTGGTGCTCTCGATGTCGCAGTAGGAGAAGAGATCCGAGTAGTATTTCTGCTCGGCGTCGCTCAGCGTCAAGCCTTCCATCTTCGCCTCGGCCCGGCGACCGCCCCGCCCCGCATGCACCACCGGGGCGCCGGCCCCGCAACTCGGGGCGGCCGGCGGGGGACTCGTGCGCGCGGGCACGGCCTCCTCGCGGGGGGCCGCGAGCTCGCGTGGCCCTGGGGCGGCGGGCGGCGCTCGGCGGCGCGCGGTAGCGGGCTCGGCGTGGGTAAGGAGGCGGCGGCCGCGGGGCTCGGCTCGGCCGCGTCCCTCGGGCTTCCCGCCTCGGCTTCCCCTTCCGCCCACGCCCCCCCCACACCCCGCCCGCGAACTTGTGGGGCTTCGGAAGTCTAAAGTTTCGGGAGCTCGGGGCTGCGCGTGGCCGCCGCTCCGCCTCCCTCGGCCGCCATTGACTGCGCCCCGGGCCCGGCACTGACAGCGGCGGCCGCGCTCCAGACCCGGATGTGAGGCCGGGAGGAGAGAGCGCGAGAGGGAGAGGGAGAGAGAGAGAAACACCCACCGGGCTGGCTTGGCCGCTCCCGGGAGAGCGGGACGCAGCGCCCCCTGCTGGCCGGAGCCCCGCGGCGCGGCCAGGGGAGTCCGCGCGCCCTCCGCGAGGACCCGTAGCTAAGGGGACAACCTGGGGACCCGGCTGGCTCACTGCGGGAGGACTCAGATAGGGTTGCTGCGGGCTCGCGGGTGGCAGCTCCTGGCAGCCAGCCCTTCCTACCCGATTGTACCTGCCGAAGAGAATGCATCGCCTTGCTATGCACTGGAGCTGGAAACCTTGCTCAGATGTGGACCGCTGACACTCATCAGCCTGAACCCCCACTCTAGCCCCAAGCCGTGGCCTCTGTAAAACCAAGTTTGCAAACTAGAAAGGAAAACGGTCAAAGTTTTGGTCACCAGGAGCCGGATATTGTCGATGTATATGTCATCGACTCTGGAAACCTGTGTAGGCCTTCAGCCGACCCCAGGGCCTCAAAATTGCTTCCTCTGTGAAAGTGATGGGGTTGCATTGCCTCACTCTGCGCCTGTCCTAGAAAGGGGTGCATAAACTCTCTCTAATATTTTTTTTGGGGGGGGGGAGGTTTGAGACAGGGTTTCTCCGTGGTTTTGGAGCCTGTCCTGGAACTAGCTCTTGTAGTAGACCAGGCTGGTCTCGAACTCATAGAGATCCGCCTGCCTCTGCCTTCCAAGTGCTGGGATTAAAGGCGTGCGCCACCACCGCCCGGCAATTTCTCTCTAATATTTTAAAGCTGTTTTTCGGAAGCTCTGTGAAGTCAGGCTGGACTTGAACTCTTGATCCCCTGCATTTTGCTTCTCTGGTGATAGAATCCCACCACCAGCCAGCCGTCTATCTTGTTAGGATTAAATATGAAGTATTTCAGAAACGGGCCAAGAAAGATTACACAGAGGACTTTTCAGGTTTGGTTTCTAGTCTCTGTTACACATGTTCCCCGGAGTGCTGACCCTACAAATAGCCCATTAAGTGGACATGATTGTAAGATCCAAAGGAGATGCCTGGGCAGTGGTGGCGCACGCCTTTAATCCCAGCACTCGGGAGGCAGAGGCAAAGGGATCTCTGTGAGTATGAGGCCAGCCTGGTCGACAGAGCTAGTTCCAGGACAGCTAGAGCTGTTACACAGAGAAACACTGTCTCCAAAAACAAAACAAAATTCAAAGGACATACCGGGCTGGGGATGTAACTCAGTTGTTAAAGCACTGTAGAGACACAACGATCAGAAATTCAAGGTCACCTTCAGCTGTGGAGAGAACTAAAATCGAGCTGAGACCCTGTCTCACACAAACAGCCCAGAATCCTGAAAGGGGAGCTCTGTGCTACCAGATCCTGCCATGCCTCGTTTGAAGGCAAAGTCAAACTCCCATGAAGCTGTTCACAGTCTTTATAGATGCAACTTCATGTTGATATTTTCATATTACTCTACACTTCATATAATGCCATTATTATTGTATAATTTTTAAAATATAGGTTCCATGACGGGGGATTGATTCCTTGGCCTTTTTTCCCTGCCACCTCCCCAAGGCCTAGCAGCTCTTTGATGCCCTGGGCCTTTGTTGCTGTCTGAAAGTCTTCCCACAGGTTCATCCCTGGTTTAGTCTCCTGTTCCAAGGTCACCTTCTTGGGGAGCTGTTCCTCTAACACCTGGCTTACAGCTCTTCTGCTGCACGTGCTCCTCTTACCTGAATTCTTTGTCTTTATTGCATTTTCTACCTGACATTCAAGTGTGAATCTCTGTGTGTACTAACAGTTAATAATTACTGAGTACTCTTGTGGCCATTTTCCTAAACTCTTATACTGATTACCACAATAATGACAACAACTCCATAAAATAAGCTTTACAAATATTTTTCTCTTCTAAAAAAATTAGGAAATTGAGACAAAAAGAAATGGTTTCCATAACGTGTAACTTGCATTGATACTAAATATCTGGATCTAGGATTTGAAATCTACTCAACTCTAAAATCGGTACCTAAAGTCCCCTAAGTCACGAGGTTTGAATTCGCTAGAAAGTGTTTCTTCCTCACCACCCTCCCGCGGCCAGTACCTCAATCATGAATGATCAAAGGAAGCTCAGCACTGACGTGGTGAACTGTCCGTTCTCTAATCTCCTATCCTTAATCTGTGCACCTCCAGCTCCATGCCTGTCTCACAATCTAAAGTAATAGCGAGGTTGCTTCCTACACACGTGCTAGGTTCTGAAATGTCCTCCTCAGGTTAGAATCTGTCGTTTTACTCTCCCCTGCCATTCCTCAAAGAAGCCTATAACTTCCAAGTCTCTAAGATCCAACATAGTTAGTGTATGCAGAATTATACTTTGACAGACTGGAGAGATGGCTCAGCAGTTAAGAAGACCATTCGCAGCTCTTGCAGAGGACCCAAGTTCCATTCCCAGCACACGTCTTCCCACATCTGTTAGTCTAGTCCCTGGGATCTGATGCCCCCTTCTGGCTTCTGTGGACACTGCACATACATGGTGCATATACATGCATGCAGTCAAAGCACTCATACATATAAAATAAAAATAAATGAGTCAAAATTATACTTTGACTCATTATAATTTGAAATCCAGGCATGGTGGTACAAACATGTAATCCCAGGTAAAAGAAGAATTGTGAGTTCAATCCCAGCCTGGTTTACATAATGAGATGATGTGGGAGTCCCATTTATGAATAAAGAAACTGCTTTGGACCCATAGCAGGGCAGAACTTACCTAGGCGGTAAAACTAAACTGAATGCTGAGAGGAAGAAGGCAGAGTTAGGGGGAAGTCATATAGCTCCGTCAGAGACAGATGCCAGAACTTTAGCTGGTAAGCCACAGGCACGAGGCAATAGACAGATTAATGGAGATGGGATAAATTAATATGTAAGAGTTAGTTGGTGTGGAACAATTCTGTATCTGTCAATTATGTTTTAAATAAATGCTGATTGGTCAGTAGCCAGGCAAGAAGTGTGGGTGGGACAACCAGACAGGAAGTAGACATGGAGCAATGAGAACAGGAGAATTCTGGAAAGGAGGAAGCACATTCCTCCTGAGTCCTATCCGGACACTGAAGAAGCAGGATGTGATCTGCCCCATTGAAAAAGGTACTGAGCCATGTGGCTAACATATACTAGAATAATGGGCTAATATAAGTTATAAGAGCTAATACAAAGCCTGAGTTAATGGGCCAATCAGTTTATAACTTATATAGACCTCTGTGTGATTTTTATTTGGGACCATAACAACTGCGTGAACCAGGCAGGACAAAAACCTAGACAACAAGCAGGCCCTCATGTTACAGTTAGTCAATAAGAAAGTAGAGCTAATGGGCCAAGCAGTGATTTTGGGACTGAGCAGTTGGGAACTAACTAGCAGCCTCCCTACAACGATGAGACCCTGTCTCAAAAAATACACAGACAGAAACCTATACTTTGATCATATTGTCCCATTGTAGAACAAGCAGCAAGGATTCTTGTCTTCGGGAATCACAGAGTCTAGAACCTTATGATCTGACCTTGCAGACTTCTGCTTCCTCCCTACACGGTCCTTCCTATTATCTATTAGTGGATACTAATACTAGGTTAACTACAGCACGGGTTTCCTAGGGTGTGAAGTTCTTTTTCTGTGACTCTACAGTCCTGTAACACTTTCCTAATGGAACAGGCCTTTAAGTAGGAGACTTCTCAGTGACAGCCTAGGCCCAAATGATGGCAAAGAAATACCAACCCCAGACCAGGCATTGTGGTGCGTGCACACTGTCCCAACAGTGGAGAGGCTGAGGCATGAAGATCGTAAGTTTAAGGCCAGTCTAAGTTGTATAGAAAGGCCCTATCTTTAGGAAGTTTCTAATAAAGCTGGAGAGACAGTTCAGCAGTTAATGTCACAGACCACTCTTGTAGAGGACATGAGTTTGAGTTCTAGCACCCTTGTTGGGCAAGTCACAACCACCTGTAACTTCAGCTCCATCTGATCTAACACCTCTAGCCCACACAGAAACCTGAACAAACATGTATACACACATATATGTAATTTAAAAATAAAACTAAAAGTAAAAACAACCACTAATACCATGAATTCTGAAGAGAAGCAACAAAGTTCACTCCCACTTTTTAATAAGAAGTGTCTGAAAGCTTCACTTTGCCAACAGCCACTGCCTTTGGCCCACAGACCCCTTTCTTGAGTACCTTGGACAACACTGCTCTGTAAGGTACTGTTGTGGAAAGTTAGTTTCAGATGAGTTACATTTGTTTATGCTGTGGAACATTTGCTTCAATGATGCAAAGATGTGTTGCATTATTCTATGTTGCATTTGTTTAACTCTGAAATTTGTCTAATTTGCCTGTCTAAAACATCTGATTGGTCTAATAAAGAGCCAAACAGCCAATAGCTAGGCAGGAGAGAGAAACAGGCAGGCAGAGAGATAAAAAGAAGAAGAAAAGTGGGCTCCAGAGAAGAGGGAGGAGCAAGAAAAAGAGGAGAGAAGGACACCAAGGGCCAACCGTCCAACCACATAACCAGCCGCGGAGTAAGAGGGAAAGAAAGATATATAGAATAAAGAAAGGTAAAAAGTCCAGAGGAAAAGTGTGGTTCAAGAGAAACGGGATAATTTTAGTTAGAGAAGCTAGATAGAAATGAGCCAAGCTAAGGCCAGGCATTCACAGGTAAGAATAAGTCTCCATGTATTTATTTGGGAGCTGGGTGCCAGCCCCTCCCCAAAAAACCAACTACAAGGTACACGGTGATGGAGTAAGAAGGGAAACTCAGGAGTATGAGGAAATTGTCATCAGGAGAAACTGTTCCCTGCCCCCACCCCCCCCAGCCACCACCCCATGAATCCCCAGTGGGCTGGGTGATGGGCAGCTTAGCAGTTTCAGAACTAAGTGGGGGCTTTTCTCTGTATCCTTCACGTCCATGATATTTCAAGTATGAAGGGAAAGAAGTACGGGCTATACAATTTACCATGCAAGCCCTTTGAAGTCCAGTCTAATTTCTTTCTCGGGCATTTCTAGGCATATCAATTTTTAGTGACATCATCAGAGAGCTATTTTAAACAGATGGTCTATATTATGTCCAGACAGATTTTAAAATGCTGGTTTTGGAGTAAGATCAAACAGTTGGTTACTGCTAGAAAAATATTTAGACTCTTTTAAAACTGGAAATCACTAATCATTTTTTTCTGATATTCTTTTTTTTATGAAATATCTATGTTGGGTTGTATACTCTTACAAAGAATTTCCTATTGTTCAGAAACAGTAATGTTGTTTTGTGTTCCCACTAGAAATGTATATGAAATTGCGGTATTTTTCTAACATCCTCACGAATACTTCTGGAGTGAGTCTTATGGGTGAATCGTGGTGCCGCACTCTGGTTCAGACCTGACCCTATGCAAATTCTCACATATTTGCTCAGCACCAGAGTATCTATTTTGCCTTTGGCAAAAGCCAATGTTTAAAAAGTTTCCACTTTTATGTTGAACTGTTTTATTTGTTAGCTTGTTTGTTTATGTGTATGTGTGTACAACTGAGTGCCGGTGCCTATCTGAAGGCCAGAGAAGGAATCAGATCCCCTGAGCTGCAATTACAGTTACAAGTTGCCAGGTGTAGGAGCTGGGAACTGAACTCTGGTCCTCTGCAAGAGTAGTATACAATCTTTTTGTTGGTTTGTTTTTCGAAACAGGGTTTTCTCTGTGTAGTCCTGGCTGTCCTGGAACTCACTATGTAGATCATGCTGGCCTCCAATCAGTGATCTGCCTCTGCCTCCACAGCGCTGGGATTAAAGGCATGCGTGCGCCACCACTGCCCCGCACGGCTTGTATCTTTACTCATTTAGGAATATCCTTCGCAGAACAGAACTGTACTAATAAACTTCACAGTCCTGTGACCAAGGCCCCAGCAGAAACGTCTTAAGAGGAGACTGGTTCATTTGGGCCCTGTTCAGGTGATCTGGTCCATCATGGTAGGGAGGTGCACGTGGTGGGCACCAGCGGCAGCAGGAAAGCTCACAGCGTGGCTTACTCGCATCTTAGCGGCTGAGCTCAGCAGAGGTGATTCTGACTGTAAGTGAGGCTACCTCTCACCCTCAAGGTTATCACCTCTCTGAAACCCACTTCCTCCCTACCTATAGGTTTCGGTATAGTGGGGGAAACCTATTACATTCAAATTGAAACAAGAATCAATTTTGAGTGAAATCCATAGAAAGGGCAGCCTTAAGGACACTTGAAGACTGGAACACGCCTGGGGAGAGTTTGGGTACCCGGTACCTGGTCTTTTGCTTTGTGTGAAAGTAGATTCAAGATGATAACAAACATTAAACCTGCCCTGCGGGCAATGACCTTGGTCTGTTGTGGAGGCTGGGGACTTGGAAGGAGAAGGCTGTGAAAAGCACCTGTGAAGCCTACGGGAAGGATTGCTAGTGTGAATACTTACCAGGAAACACCCCCCCCTGTGAGTAAGGCACAAGACGATCAGGCCAACAAAGTGACCCAGTCAGGTGATCTAAGACAGCATTCCAACCAGCAACCAGGGTGTGGTGCGCGGTCTTAAGGAACTACCTAGCTACCGTGACTGTGATAGGCCCCATATCGTGTGTTTTCATTTCACAAGTCCAAATCTCTATCCTGACAATCGCAGAAACTTGGGGTGAGTTCCTGCTAATAGAGCATCTGCCAGGCATTGGGGTAACGGAAGTGATTCATCTTACTAAGGTCAAACCCGTTATATGTGGACATTTGCTTTCTTGCCCTGAGTGTCAGCAGCATCACTATGTGAGGGCTGGTATCCTGGATAACCTCACTTCAGAACAAGAGACTTGTTCTGCTGGACGGCTCAGAAGCCACATCTCTCAGAAGCTATTGTCTTGGGAGAGTAAGAGGATAGCCTTTGAAGGGACAGACATGCATCTACTTGCACGTGATATTTTGCACAAAATGGTCTCCACGTTGCAGAAGACAGGATATACCCTAAGTTGATGACCAGATATGTTACCGTGACAACAATTCCCCTCCCCCGCTGCACACAACCAAATGCTTGGAAGATTGGTCCTCACTTTAGCTCTGCCATCCCGCTTCTTGTCCTCAGCTACAGCAATGGGAGGCTGTGTTTGAAAAAGGGGAGTGTATTGTTTTGTTTTGTTTTTTTTTTTTTTGATTTTTTTCGAGACAGGGTTTCTCCGTAGCTTCTTGGTTCCTGTCCTGGAACTAGCTCTCGTAGACCAGGCTGGCCTCGAACTCACAGAGATCCGCCTGCCTCTGCCTCCCGAGTGCTGGGATTAAAGGCGTGCGCCACCATCGCCTGGCAGGGGAGTGTATTGTTAGTCCCACTGAATTTCCAGCTATAAATGCTGTGCAGTCACCTAGGCTTCCTAGTGCTAACAGATGAGCAGAGAACAAAGGAATCGACATTCTGCAGGGGAAATGAACTTATTCACCAGGAGGAAATAGCACTAGCTTTTCACAGCTAAGCAGGAAGCAATGGGTTTCACCACCAAGCAATCTATTGGGGTTTCCGTGAGTGCCCTGATAATGACATCTTGCTTGGTCAAACTCGATCCATCTTCTAAAATGTCCTCTAGTCCCATCTATGCTATGCATTCTCATAGAAAGCCTAATCTTTGCAAAGAGCTCTGCTAAGTCAACTTAGCAAGAACCCCCCCTTGCCTACAGTATCTGGGCACCTTGCATCTATGATAGTTCTTTTTCCTCCACTATCTTTCAGGTGACACCTAAGCTCCCCCCACTGTTTTCAACAAGAAGCATGGTGGATTGATTTAGCCCTGAGATCCCCACTGAGCCTACTGTTTCCTAAGTAACTCTCCCATATACTAACCCTACCACACTCCTGCCAGTTCATGCTCACCCATGAGCTAGTTGGGTCTAGTCTCTCTCCTCCTCTGTAGAATTTTTTTACAGAAATCTCCTGTAGCCATCATGGTAGTCCTGAATAGAGTCGGCTTTACTGTCCCCCAACAACTTTCAGTGGGTAATACTGTCTTTAATACCCCTGTTAAGTTATTTTGTCTGTTCGTTGAAAGAGGTTCTTGCTGTTATGCACCTCATGCTCTACCTACCCCCTCCCCACCCCATCTCCCTTCCCCACCCCCATCACCTCACCACCACCCTGCCTAGTGCAGGGATTAGAGGTATGAACTGCCAAGCCCCGCCCATGTTCACCTGTAGCAATAACAGGACAGATGTGACTACCATAATCTAGAAGGACAGGGTAAAACAGATCACCTGGAGATGAGACTCGGGGCTGCCCTGAGATGTTAGCAACTTGGAGCAGCAGAGGTGTGGGTTGAGGCCATGGGAAATCCACAGTGAGACACAAGCTGCCTGGACAAGAGACAGTGAGTCACAGAAATGACCTTGAGATAAGCTGTGCTGTTGTCAGAAAAATGTTCCTTCCACTACCTTCCCTTCCATCAAGTTTTCCAGGAAACAAAGCCATTCAGAATCATGAGAGACTGTGTAGCTCGGTGGGGGAGCCCTTGCCTGCAGTGCAAGATGCTTCAGGTTTTATCCTCAGCACTGGCTGAGGGTAAGAGAGGAGGAGAGATTGGGATGGGTACCACTAGTCAGGCATTGTGGCACATGGCAGTAGTCCCAACAGTTGGGAGATGAAGTAAAATGATCGGCGGCCTAGGACTGTATAAAGAGACATTATGACAAAAAAAAAAAAAAAGGAAGAGGAAGAATTCAGGAGGAGGAGAAAGAAGAAGAGGGGGAAGAACTGAAAGCTAGTAAGAAAAGAAGGAGAGAGAAAGAGAGGAGATTAATGAATCTTGATGAGTTGCCTCCATATCAAATAAACGTATGACACAAGAGGGTCTGATTGACATAAGCATGCATGTTTGTGACTGCTGGGATAAGATCCTATGGCCCTCAGCCCTAGCAGTGATGGGACAGTAGGCATTGCCATGGGAGTGTCCTCCGGGAGGACAAAGCTTAGCTCAGGGTTGAATTGTCCAGGAATTCTCCAGAAATTGCCCATGAGAGAAGAAAGTTGCCTAAATTACAAACCCAAAGAGAGCTGACTTTCTATAATCACTCCGAAGGTTTAGGAGCCTAACATTCCCTGAAATTTTGTGAGATGTTGGGATTGATTGATTGATTGATTGATTGATGCAGGGTGTCTCTATGTAGCGCTGGTTGGACTAGAACTTGCTCTGTAGACCACGCTAGCTTCAAATTCAGAATCTACCTGCCCCTGCCTCCCAGGTGGTGGGCTTCAAGGTGTGCGCCACTAGAATCATGGTGTTTAGGAATTTCAAAGTGGCATCTGAGCTCCAGAGATCTCAGGATGGATGGAGACATCTGCAGCTTCCACCTCACACCTCCCTCCCTGCCCAGTTCTCTGCTTTCTCGACTTCCTCATGGCTGTTGTTCCTGACATTCTGGGAACTTTCCATTTCCAAGATGGCTGTCTCAGGACTTGTTTCCCGGGAACCTGACTTACACTACCTCAACACTCCTTTGCGCTTTTACTAGTTGAGTTCCTGCTCCCAGCCACTTAGACTCGTTACTGTAATCATTATGACAGCATTGCAGGGCTGAATATTACATAAACAAATTAATGTACCTGGCTCTGCTGGAGAAGCTGCTGCTGCTGCTGCTGCGTCAGACTTTATGCAGGGTTACAGGTTTGACAGCCAAAGCAGCAGAGCTGAGCCCAGCTGCTCAGGTGAAAGGGCAGAGTCAGGGCTGGACAGTGAGGAGACAGGGGATGACGTGCCCAGAAGGGTAAACAGGATAGACAGCTAGCGGCAACAGCAGACGCCAAGCTAAAGGCCCTGCGGCAGTCAGCTCCTTGGGCCCTTCACACACACACACACACACACACACACACACACACACACACACACAGCCTTCTAACATCCCTCCAAGACGGAAGGTTCCTTTTTGTTGTTGTTTTGTTCTTGTTTGTTTGTTTTAGGTGGAAGGGTTCTATCTCTAAAGAAACTGTTCTACGGTAGTGCCTATGGAGGCCGAAGGACACTGTGTAAGGGTCAGTTCTCTTTCCATCCTGTAGGTTCCAGGCTGTCAGGCGGTGGCAAGCACTTTTATGGGCTAAGCCATCTCGTTCACGCCTGTTCTGTTATTCTTTAAAGGCACACAGTCTTTGATGCTTGGAAGGACTCTGGCTAAGCACTCTACCTCTGGTGTCCTCAGGCTCCGTTCCTCATTGCCCATTCGACATGCTATTGAGGCCACAAACCAGAACTATTTCATTAGGTGTCCACAGTTTTAGCGCTGCAGCTGAGGGGGGTACATCTCTTCCTCTGTCCAGGGTGTCTGAGAAGTAGTTCTTGGTCCTGTTTTACCCACCCCCTATAACAGGTTTGTGTGCATCTACAGCCCCAAATTGCCCTGATGAATTTATAGGGAAGAGTCATTTATCATCTGTGCCCCAGGAGGGGTCCCAGGCAGATGGTGTGACCACATGTTCACCAATTGTGGTGTCATCCTGTGTCCTCAAAGCAGAGTCACAGACTGCTTGGAAAACAGAGCCTCTCGAGCCAAGACGCAGTCTGAAAAAAATCACAGTTTCGCACACGGTGGAGTACCTTAGGGCAGGGCCCAGCCTTATCTCAGTAAGTTGGAATTTACAGTTTCTCACAATATGGAATGTCTTAGGGCAGGGCCCAGTCTTATCTCAATAAGTTGCAGGTAATTTAGTCACGGGTTTACGGAGAGAGAGTAGGAGTTTGGAAAAATAACATGGTATCCGTGCACCGGGTACATTACATATTCATTGTATAGTTTCTGTTTGATGTAAAGTTTGAAATAGGATATAGTTGACTGGTTGTTATATGAATACCTGGCTTTTATTTTTGAAAAATATGTTATTTTTTAAAAAAATATACTTACTTACGAAAATTCAAAATAATTCAGACATAAATAAGGAAAAATCAAGTTGTCTGGAATCCTGCAATTTACAGACACCAATTAGCATTGCAGTAAATATTCTTGGCAGGATTTGGTTAGCATACACAAAATATGTTAGGCATATAACATCAAATAAAAAAATCCATTATATCTGTATGAACTTATACATGTACATATCATTCTGTATTACATAATCAGACTGAATAAATAGATGCATTATATATTACAAGATGTAGTAACAGGTAACAGAATATCATAATACATAATGCATTCATTTATTTAATGTATGTTTACTTCTTTCTAATCTCTTTTGTAGTGTGTCCTATTTGATTAACTATAGATTGTAAGTGTAAATTCTGTTTTTAAACTTAATATAAATAATTCGTTCCTTCTTTTGACATCATCCATATAAACAATATAATTAGGATGATAATAAAAACCTTTATCCACCAGAAGACACGAGGTGGCCTTATACTGCCAATTGGATTTATTTTCAATTTATTTACTCAAGTAGGAAACAGTCATGAAATGACTATTGCAGCTGTAAGCCTGTGAGGCTGAAACCATCAGGTAAATTTAGGGTCTCATATTTGCATTGTGCTCATCAGGAACCAAGGCGTGGAAACCTTTACATAGCTATTAGCACAGTAAAATAAATCAACTTTGTGGAAACAATTCTTGTGAGATTAACCATTTTTTTAATCTTTAAAATAAAAGACAAACAGACATATATCTATTGGTTGCCTAGTCCATACAAGGCAGTTTTTCCTTTCATTTCTTTTCTAAATATTCTTAGTGTAGTGCGTTTTGGGGTGAGTCTGAATTTTTGACATGGAGAAAAGATAATTTCTCTGTCCTAGAGAGGAAAAGTACTTTTGATGTACTTAAGGGTCGTTTCATGGAACTGGTTTATTCCTATGTCAGGCTTTGCTCCTGTCAGGATTGCCATATCTGGGGATGCTTAGGGTTTGTTTCTGTGCAAGGTTAGAGATTAAATATATGGAAATTAAAGGGAGTGTACATCTTTGTGGCTGTAGCGACGGAAAGCAGCGAGTTGAAATGAAAACACAGCAGTCTTACCCTGAAGTCACAGCCATCTGGATTTGAAACTCAATTCTGGGAGTTTTTAACCAAGCAGTCTAATGTGATTTTAACCTCCCTCAGCCTCACTATGTTTCATCATGAAAGGAGATACTGCAATCGGTCCAAGAGTTAGAATGAACTGATGTACGCCACAGGTTGTTATGCATAAATGGTGTTTATATAGAAGCTTTATCAAAGACAAACACCAATTGTAACAGGGATTCTTCAACTTGCTTTTTGTTAAAATAATTCAAACAACCAGGGAGGAGATCCATTATCAAAACATAAGTAATTGTTTACAGTATGCATTATCACCTATAATATCTATTTCTTCCATGCCACTAAGTTATTGCTATTCTATAAATCCTTCGATTAATTAAAACTGGACCATAGCTAGTAAATTGGGAACTAGTATTCTATCCAGGAAGCATTTAGTCATTAAAACCACCTACTATTTAAATATTATTATTGCTCTTGTTGTTTTGGTATATTTGCATAATATAGTGGAATCAAATGTTTATTTCCTATCATCTATGTAATTAATTTCTATTTTTGATACTTTGTGTTGGGGAGGAGAGGAAGAGAGAGGTATATAGGTAGATGCAGCCACAGCAGGTGTTTGGAATTAGAGTTCGTTCTGTCCTACTATGAGGGTTCAGGGGATTGAACTCATCAGGCTTGGATACAATTTCTTTCAGCTACTGAGCCAGCCCAGAATCAAATATTTTAATACCACATGTAGTTTCAAGCTTTTCCTCCGAATATTATTTTCTCAGTTGTAGCATAGGAGCTCAACTTCTTTTGATCAGCCACGTCTCCGGAGCTTTCTGTTAAAGTGTAATTATTAAAGTAATTCAGTTTCTTGCATTATAGTCTCAGCCTTTCGTGTTTCTTCTTCTCTTCCTTGTTCTTCCTGGGACCACATGGGAACAGTGAGCAGAAATCAGTTCACACGATTTCCAAGGTATGAAGGTGAGGGGGCCTCAAATCCGCAGGCAAGAGTCCCTGTACTGCCTCTGGCTCCAGGGCACAAGGACCGGTGTAACCTGATTCCCAAGCTTCTGGTGAGGTGACCCAGAGTTGGCTGGTCCAGTCTGGCTTTTGAGAACATCAAGCTGACTGGCATCATCAAAGGACTAGCAGACTGACCTCCAAATACCAGCCTTTTTGCTCTACCAATCTTTTCATTTGTGAGTTTTATTGGCCTGTGTGGGAGTTCAGGAAGGTGATTTCTTAAAGAGGGAACTTGGTTAGCTATTGCTGTATGACAAATTGCCTCCAAATCCCCCAGCATAAAGCATGCTTCTTTGGGTCGGAGGTTTGAGAAGAACCTGTCTTGGCAGTTATCTTTTGCAGTGTCTCTTCTGTGTGGTCACCCCAAGGCTCATGTGGGTGAACAGGATAGCTTGCTCCTGTGAGTGGCGCCAACTATCACTGGGTGTGATCCAGGAGCTCAGCTGGAGTGCCTCATACCTGTCCAAGCCCTGGGGGCTTCTTACGGCTGAGTTGGTGGGATTTTAAGAGAAAGTTATCTAAAGGACAAGTTCCTAAAAGATGCGGGCAGGCCACAGCATCATCTTGTCACATTCCATCTATTAGGTGAGTCATGAAGACCAACCTAGATTTAATTAGAGGAAAATCATGTATCACTCTTAATGGGAGGAGCCGCTGGTTTTTTTTTTATTATGATGTATATGCCAAGTAAGATATCGTCCTCTGAAACCATTTATACCATAACTGATTCCCCATCTGACTACCAAGGTGTGCACCTTCACAGACTTTAGTGATCTAGAATGTCCGTACCTCCGAGAGAAAGGGACATCCAAGAAAAAGGGACATGGCTCTCAGCATAGAGTAGAGGGAAGGCATTTGCAGCAAGGAACTGAGCCAAAGAAGTTAGCTTCAAACCTGCCTGGGCTGAGATCCTTGCTGACCTCCCTGTTACCTGCCTTTCCCCAAATCCTTTTATCTGTGCTTACCACACATTTGAGGCCACCAGCATCTCTTCAGTTCCCACGGAAGGCATTACATAGTCTAGTAAGCTGCAGAAGTGCAATTGCTGTTTTGTCTATTTGCCACTCTTCTACCGAGTTGCATTCTGCTTTTTTTTTTAATTTTTTTTTTTTTTTGAGACAGGGTTTTTCTCCCGGAACTAACTTTTGTAGAGCAGGTAAGCCTCAAACTCACAGAGATCCACCTGCCTCTGCCTCCAGAGTGCTGAGATTAAAGACTTGCCACTACCCAGCTCTCTCTTTGGTTTTTTTGTTTGTTTTGTTTTGTTTTTTATCTCAGTGTTAGACCTCCAAACCTATTGTTCTACACTTTTTATCCTATGAGGCTTGGCCATCCTGCCTGATTACTTGTCCTGCTCCTGCAGCCTCAGGATCTCCTGCTCTATGTGACTCTCTAGCCTGACTCCTGCCCTGTGGGTAGTACCCTGATTAAGCTGCCTTCTCCCTTCCCTCCCCAAAGGCAAGAGAAAGAGTTGGACTTGTCTCTGAGCTTCCAGACAAAGTCTGTGTCATCCGTTTTACTGCCTATGAACCAGTTAAGTCTAGTGTGGGGTTTACCTGTCAAGTCTCTTTAGGTTACCATGCAAATTACTTTACCAAACCATACTAGTTTTCTGGAAATTTCAGAGGGTAAGTAATTGGTGTGCTCTCCTCTGAAGGTAGTAAACAGTCTCTGAGTAACCACTGTTGGCAGGGAAAAATGAGAGGTCAGAAGCGTGGGTGTAAGGCACACCCTCCCTTACCTGTTGTCTTAACACACCTAATATGGATTAGAAGAGTCCCTGTTACAGCTCCTGGGATGTCTCATCAACTAGTAGAAAGAAAGCCCAGAGAACGTATCTGTATATACCCACACAAAAGCAGCTTAGAGATTAATTATGATACAGCAAAACCAGAAGTTCCTGGAACAACATATATATCCTCCTGGATCCCTACAAAATGCAAGGGACACTGCACCTACTTTCTTATCTTGGGCACTGCTTGCAACACATCCATACTATCACCAGTTTCAGAAGTGCTGGCCTGGCTTCACATCAGATGGAATGACTCCCAAGGCCTGTGTTGAAGGAGCTGTGGGTTGCATTCTGCCACCCAGCTCCTGCCACCAGCTAGCTTTACCCGAAATAACAACACACAAATTGTATTCTTTTAAACACTGCTTGGCCCATTATATCTAAACTCTTCTCGGCTAACTCTCGCACCTGGACTTGCCCATTTCTAATAATGTGTGTAGCACCCCAAGATGTGCTTACTCAGGGAGATTCTAGCCTACGTACATCCTGGGTCAGAGCTTCATGCGCGTCTGCTCCAGAGAGTCTGTCTGAGGCGTCTTACCTCACTTCCTCTTCCTCCCAGCATTCTGTTCTGTTTACTCCACCCACCTATGTTTTAACCTATGAGGGCCAAGAAGTTTCTTATTTTTTAACCAATGACCTTCCTCCATCAAGCCTGGACACACAGCTCTGTCATTTAGCCACAGAGTGCAGAATAATAATGGTTACGGTCCACTGAATATTGCTTTGAAAGACTAAGTGCATTTAAGCCTTGCAATTAGTCTGTACAGAAGGTTTTGTTATTCTTCCTTTACTTATGAGCTGAGGCATTCAAGACTTGCAGAAACTGAGCCCAAGGATGCACACTAAGTGGTAAAGCCGGGGTTCTAGCCACTGCTTTTGGGGGACCTAATAATGAGATTTAATGTTTCTACCAGTGTTGGGCAAGGGCAGCAACTTCACTGAACCCATGTTGTCAGTTACAAAAGAACTTCTTGTAAACAACATTTTGGAAAGAATAAAACAAAATGAAACAAAACAAAATAACCAAACAGCGACAAAATGCCCTACACTAACCTTCAAACTTGAAAGATTTAATTTAGTTTAAAACAGGAACAGGTATACATAACTTACTTATCTCAGAAGAATATTCTAAGAATCATAAGCTAGCACTGTGAGCTATTACACTCAGAATGTTAATGTTATTTCAGTAGTACAGTTATCCCATTGGAATATAGCTTCCCCAGGGAAGCAAATAATGAATTAAATGCTGCTTTTCAGCAGATTTGAGGTGTTTCATTTTATGTCATTTTGAATGGCCTATAAGAAAATTATGGCTCCAAAATAAAACTGGTTAGAAATATATAGCAATGCTGTCAATAAAAATGTAATTAGCTAAATGTCATTAATCATAAACGTATGTCTAAATAAATAATATACTTAAACATATGTTTATAATTACCAAAAAGCTGACTAATAGTAACTGAAAATAGCAGTTATCACAAGATAATAAATATACTTATGTCCTCACATAATGGACTTCCTGATGTTGCCGAATCCCAGCCCTGCCTGTGGAAATGCAAATAGGTACTTTGAATCACAGTGCACTAGTACTCTTAGTATAATGCCTGTCTTACCCCCAGTCTTGCCACGGTGATGTTTGCTTACCACGCATGCATGTAAACCCTCTCTGCCAGTCTCAGTTCATTCCTGTTGCTATGATAAAGAACTCTGGCAGAAGCATCTTGGGAAAAGGGTTTATTTGGCTTACAGTTCCAGATCTCAGGCCATCACAGTAGGAAGATCAAACAGGCTTGAACCTGAAGTAGCTAGGTACCTCCAAGGTCAAGAGCAAAGAGGGAATGAGCATTGCATACTTGCTAACCTTCAGCTGGCTCTCTCCATCTTTATACAGTCTTGAGCCTCCTGCCTGGGGAATTGTGCCTCCTACTCTTAGAGTGGGTCTTCCCACATCCGTTAATATATTAAAACAGACACACAACCTCATCCTGAGTTGACCTGTAGTCCATCATTATTATCCTCTTCTTGGTGGTTCTAGATTGTGTCAATTAAAATCAACCATTAAACTGCCCTTAACTGGTTGAAGACTAAGCCTGGAGCTAGCTGGCGATCAGAAGCCTACTGCTTTTAGAGAAAGACAATTGTTAGACAAAATGAGGCTTCCAAAAACCACCTTAAAGGATTGAAAAGGGGGATCTTGCAAGGGACCGTATTAGTTCCTTTTCTGTGGCTGTGGTGATCAATGCAATTTATAAAAGGAAGAGTTTGCTCTGGGCTTCCAGTTCTGGAGGGTTAAGGCCATGGTGGCAGAGCGGAGGTAGCAGTGGCAGGTGACTGGAGCAGCACCTGAGAGGAAGCAGAGTCCACACACAGGAAGCAGCACATGACTTTTGAAACCCCCAAAGCCCACCCCCTAGTGGCACACTTCCTTTAGGAGGGCCACCCCTTCTAAGCCTCCCCAACAGGGCTAGCAACTGGTGACCAAGTATTCAAATCCTTCATACTTATGAGGAACACTTCATTCAAACCATCCCAGAAACCGTCCTTGTTTGTTCTCTTTGGTTGTGATAAAACACTGACCAAAGCCTCTTGGGGAAGAAGGGGTTTCCTTTTGCTTATAGGTGACAGTCCATCATTGAGCAAAGCCAAGGCAGAAACTCAAGGAAGGAGCTGAGGCGGAGACCATGGAGAAATGCAACTTACTATTTGCTTGGTTCTGCTTCTTATTCGGCCTGGTCCACCTGTCCAGCAGTGGCACCACACACAGTGGACTCGGCTCTTCTGCATCAGTTCACAACCAAGAAAATGTCCCCCCACGGGTGACTAGAGGGCAGTCTGATGGAGGCAATTCCACAACTGAGAAATTCTTCTCCCATTGTGTCCAATTGACAGCTGACACTAACTATGATGTTGACCTGCTACGGTCTAGCTCTACCTAATAGAAATTTCCCCAGCAGAGGGAATAACTCTGTATCCTAGACATAAATCCTACTAGAGCAAAAGGTAGCCTGTGGAGTTCATAAGTAGGGAACCAGTAAATATTTGCTTAATAAATACTAGTTTTATGACTATAATTATGACTGGTAAATAAAATTATTTGAAATGACCTAGTAGTAGCATCAAATCTTAGCACTATTCCAACAACCCATTCATCTTCTTTCACTGCCATCCTAAGTTTTGAGCTCTATTTATGTGACAGCAATTAGATCACTGCAAGGAAAATTGCACATTGTTTTGTCTTGAGCTCTGTGATTACCAAATCTACTTTTGTGAAGCCAGCCTGATTTTACACATGCAGCAATACTGTCAGTAAATTACAGATGTGCTTATGTGAACAACTCATCAAATTTTTCTTATAGTTGAATTGCTTTTTTTCTTACTTTTTTTTTAAAAAAAAAAAAAAACAACTCTTTTTAGACAGGGTCCTTTGTGGCCCTGGCTGGCTGAAAACTCACTGCTGGCTTAGCCTGACCTTGAACTCCTGATCCTCCTGCCCCCACCTCCCAAATGCTAGGATTACAGATGTGCTCCATCTTCTTGCCCAGTTTACAGTTGTATTTCTGAATGTATACTGATACCGAGGTTTTGGAGACAATCTTCTGTAGGAATGGTTAACATGAACCTTATTTGTAGATGAAGGAGCGTCCTGAAGCCACCTGACTTCTCAAAAGAGAAACCTATCTAGAACGATGGGGATGTTTGCGCTGTAAAAACATCAACTTGTGTACAATATAGTAGGATACTTTGTTTTAAAGTTAAATCTTTCAGCGAGGCTAGAAATGGAAGCACATGCTTATAAATCCAGCTCTTCAGAAGGTTGGGGTAGGAGGACGAACAGTTCAAGACTACCCTGCGCTACACAGCAAGTTCAAGGCCCACCTAGGACACTGAGTAATTTCTGTCCTAAAACAAAAATTGCAAAAAACTGCAGAAATGCAGTTCAGTGTAAGGTGCTTGCCTCATACTTGCAAGGACCCTGGATACAATCTCTAGCACCGCTTAAGAAATTGCTATGCTAAACCTGTTAAATTCAATTGACTTCTTAGCCCTCAAGGAAGAGAGTAAACTATCTTAGGGAAAGTTTGGCAATGAAACCATCTTCTTAAGAAACCAGTGAATGGACCTTATGTAATCTCAGGTCAGTAGAGGTTGCAACAGGAGGATTGGGAATTCCAGGGAATTCCAAGCCATTCCGGGCCATATAGCAAAGTTTCAGGACAACCTGAGCTGAGTGACACCTTCTTTAAAAATCAGAAAAGAAACAGCACAAGCCATTAATCCCATCACTCAAGATGCAGAGGCAGGTGGAGCCCTGTGAGTCTACAGAGTGAGTTCCAGGACAGGTAGGGCTACACAGAAAAATCCTATCTTGAAAAACTGGACCAAACCAAACAAACAAACAATAAAAACCAGAAAGAGGCTGGAATTATGACTGGAAAAAAACAGTCTGGAATTCTTATGGCTTGGACAATTTTAATCAACATTGCTAAGGCTAAGAGAGAAAAACATGTTCAGGCTGTTTATCTGAAGCTGGCCTTGAAATGCCTGTGCAGCCTCCTGGCTTTGGATTCCCTCACATACTTTTGTGTTTTCAGTCTTTAATTATAGAGGAGAAAACGACTTCAAAGACTGTATTTATTGTCATGGATAGATTCTTAAAAATCTTTTTTAAGAAAACATCAATCTGTAATTTTGCTGGTTTTTTTCCCCAAAGGTTCTCTCAAGAGGAGTGGAGAAGTTCCTTCAGAAAGCATTGACATGTATGTATTATGACACTTTTTAATAACTGAGAGTTCAATAGCAAGTCTCTTGAAGAATTTTACATACAATTAGTACTTAACATTCATGTCACATTGTAAATGATTATAGTAATGAAATTTTCATCACTGTAAGTACTCGCCACTTTAGCCCCTTAAAATACATTCAATTAATTTTTACATATTTAAGTAGGTTATTTCAATTAAATATATTGTAGAGGCAGCAAGGGCAATGACATTAGATGTTAATCTTACAATAAAAGGACAGTGGAAGTTAAATACAACATTTAATAGTATAAAGAATTGTAAATGCTCAGTCATACTGTATTAGGGTTCTTTAGAGTAGCGGTTCTTAATCTGTGTGTCATGGACCTCTTTGGGGGTCTAATGACCCTTTCACAGGGGTCACATATCCAATATCCTGCATATCAGATATTTATATTATGATTTATTATATTAGCAAAATTACAGCTGTGAAATAGCAATGAAAATGATTTTATGGTTGGGGTCACCACAACCTGAGAAACTTTATTAAGGGTCACAGCATTAGGAAGATTGACAACCATGGCTCTAGAGAAACAGAACTTATATATTCATATATATATATTAATATATTCACATTATCATTAATATATGAACACTCATATGAATATGGGGGGATTTATTAGAATGGCTTAAAGGCTATCCCAACAATCTGTGGGACAATGGTCTGTACCTTGTCACTTATATTTTAAGTAAATGCTGATTGGCCAGTAGCCAGACAGGAAGTAGAGGTGGGGCAATGAGAATTCTGGGAAGAGGGAAGTTTCAGTCTGCAGTCATCACCCAGACACAGAGGGAGTCAGACACAGAGCAAGCAAGATGTGACTGCCTCGCTGAAAAATGTACCAAGCCACGTGGCTAACACAGATAAGTATTATGGGCTAATATAAATTATAAGAGTTAATAAGAAGCCTGAGCTAATAGGCCAATTTGTTTATAATTAATGTAGACCTCTGTGTGATTCTTTGGGACTTAATGGCTGCAGGGCCAGGCGGGACAGAAACCTCAGTCAATAGTTATCTACCCATGGAAGGTCCAAGAATCTAGTAGCTCAGTCCACAAGATTGGATGTCTCAGCTGGTTTTTAATATATACCAGAATCCCAAAGAAGGAGGCTCTGATGCCAGTGAAGGGACAGCAAAGAGCAAAAGCTTCCTTCTTCCATGCCCTTTATATAGGCTGCTACCAGAAGGTATGGCCCAGATTAAAGGTGGATCTTTCCACCCCAAAAGATCTGGATTAAAAGTGTGTCTTCCCACTTCAAATGATTTAATAAAGAAAAAAAAACACACTTGGGAGATGTGGTCTGTCTTTCTGTTTTTGTGTTGTTTTTATTGGTTGATGAATACAATTGTTTTGGTCAATGGCTTAGCAGAGTAAAGTCAGGCAGGAAATCTAGACAACAGAGAGAGAGTAGACAGAGTCAAAGCTGCTGAAGGAGAAAGATGCCAGAACATTACCAGTAAGCCACAGCCTCATGGTGGTGATACATAAATTACTATAAATGAGTTAATTTAAGATGTAAAAGCTAGATAGGAATATGCCTGAGCCATTGGCCAAACAGTGTTGTAATTAATATAGTCTCTGTGTGATTATTTGGGTCTGGACGGCCAGGAAACTAAAGCGAAGTCTCCACTTACACTTGGATTTTAGTTAATTTCATATGTAATAAAGTTGGCAACTAAGAATAGCCATCACACATACAAATTGTTGTTGTTGTTTGTTTGTTTCTTTGTTTTTGAGACAGATTCTTACTGTGAAGTTCTGACTGTTTTGGAACTCACTTTTTAGACCAGGCTGGCCTTGAACTCACGGGGATTCACCTGTTTCTGTTTCTCAAGTACTGGATTTAAAGGCATGCACCACTATGCCCCTTGTATACCAAAAATTTAAATATTTTTTTTCTTCTGTAGTTTATAATTAATGTAGACCTCTGTGTGATTCTCTGGGACTTAATGGAAGTCTATTTAAATTGTCTACTGATAAGATGACTCAGCAGGAATTTTACCACTGACAAGATGACCCAGCAGCAGGTCAAGGCACTTCCTGCCAATCCCTGGGGACCCACTTAGCGGAGGAAAGGACTAACTTCTGCCAAGTACCCTTTGGTCTTCACATGTGGACTGTGGCATAGGCTCATGTATGTGCACGAAACACACAAATAAATATAATTTGAAAAATTTTTAAAAAGGAAGCTTGTTTAATTTTAGTGAAAATTTAAAAATATATTCTGTGTAAAATGACAATTATACATCTAATTTTTAATTTTAAGTAGCCTGAAGGAGGTAGTTCAAGAGGTTAGCTAGCCAATCTTTGATCTGTTTAACTAAGCAGTTTTTGAGTGCTCATTCTCAGCCAAGCATGGTGCCAAACTTCGCAAAGAATATTGAGATCGTGTCTACTCTCAAACCTTTGTAGTCTACTAAGTAGAAATTGTTATGATACAGTCTCTAACACAAAGTTAGTTAGTGTTGTTTTAAACAACAAATAGGCCAGGCATGGTGGAAAATGCCTATAAACCAACCACTCACAGATCAGAGGCAGAAGGATCCTGACTTCCTGGTTGGCATAGACTACGGGGGAGTTTGTGTTTCAAAGAATCAAAATACAAACCAGATGGTGTGGTATGGACCTCTGTCCTTGAGAGTATCATCATGGTTCATATCCCTGAGAAGAGAAGTTGCCATAACTACTGGACTGATGGTCTAGGTGGTGGAGAGAGACAAAGAAAAAAAAAGAAATGTTTCAAGTTCAACCAGTTCCCCACCCACCCCCTTTTTGTCTTTGTTTTGTTTGTTTGTTTTGTTTTTGGTTTTGAGGCAGTATTTTTCTGAGTAGCCCTGGCTGTTCTGGAACTCACTATATAGACCAGGCTGTCCTCGAACTCAGAGATCTGCCTGCCTCTGCCGCCTGAGTGCTGGGATTATAGGTGTGCGCCAGCACTGTCTTCTGGCTTTAGGTTCCCCTTCTCAGCGGAGCATATTAAGGATGCTTGGATTTCGGACCAGGAAGCTAAGCTCCTCTGTACAACAGAGGAGGGAGCTGGCAGCTCCTGTACTCAGTCAGGCCTTGAGAATAGACAGAGGGCTAGGAGAGGTGGTGCGGGGGAGAGGGACTCAGGAGACCTCATCGGAGGGAGGAGGAAGGAGGGCAGTGAGTTAAGAGACAGAGGGAGGCATGTTGGATGAGGGCATTTCTTATTCCTTTATGTTTCTTCTGCTCTAGTGTAAATTACATTTTGTGTGTCTGTGTGAATATATGTGTATGTGTTCATATTGTATACATGTGTGTATGTGTGGTGTGTGGCAGTGGATGTGGAAACCAAAAGATAACCTCTGTGCCATTCCTCAGATACCATCCACCCTTTTATGAGACAAGGTTCTCGCTGGCTCGGAGCCCACTAACTAGGTTAGATTGAATGGGCAGTGTTTTTCACGCCTGTTGTCCAGTGACCCATCAGATACTTCCATGGGCTCAGGTGAAGCATTGGCAGTTTTGATAAGCATGACCTTAAAAAAAAAAAAAGTAATCCAGACAAACGTTATCAACTTCCCCACACGCGAGTGGTGCTATTTACCAGAAAGCTAGTGGTAGACTAATCCTGTATCACTCAGCTGCCTGACTGCCAAAATCAGTGATCTTAAAAGTCAGCAAAATGTAAGCAAAGTTAGAGTTTATTTAGATTTTCTTTCAGTCCTAGTAACTTTTCCAAGAACACTTATTATCAAGCCTGGAGGCAGCCTGAGTGTCTGGGTCTCTTCTGCTTCACAGAGACACAGGGAGCTCAACACCAGAGCTGGCACGAAGCTAGTTTTGGATTTCAGTTGGCGAAGACCTAGTGGGAGGCAAGGACTCTTGAGGCAGAGGGAACAATCTGAGCAAAGGCAAGAAAGCTTTCAATAAACATTTACAGAATGAAAGTGACCTCCACCCCACCCCGACACTAGATTCTGAGCCAGACTCAAGGACAGAATGTGCTCTTCACTGTGACAGATCTGTGGCTCTCACAGATGGCACTGGAGGGTGAAGAATCTGGACAGGAGTGGGGGCCAAGCTGCAGAAGGTTTGAAAAGGCACAGTGGAAACTTTGCACATTCTTTAATAGAGATGAGCTGCTGAAGACTTTGAGTGGGGGTTTTACATGATTAAAAACTGTACTTCTTACTGGATTCCATGGGAGTCTGGTGCCGGAAGGCACAGAGCATCTCCAACACAAGCTAACATGGATTCATACGCTTTTCCTGTGTCTGAAATTCTGTATTGCTGACGCAAGATTCTGTGTCACCCTAGCTTACTTTCTATTGCTGTGATGAACACTGTGACCAAAAGCAACTTGGTCTCACCCTTCCAGTCCATTATGATGGGAAATCAGAACCAGAATTCCAGGAAGGAGCCTGGAGGCATGAACTGCAGAAGCCATGGCTGACTATTGCTTACTGGCTTGCTCCCCATGGCTTGTGCAGCCTGATTTCTTACATCACCTGAGACTACCTACCTTCCCAGGAGTAAAACAGTCTACAGTGGGCTAGACTTTTCTTCATCGATCATTAATCAGGAAGATGGCCCCAGTCTTGCCCAAAGACCAATCTGATGGAGGCATTTTCTCCACTGTGGTTCCCTCTTCCCAGATGACTCTAGTTTGTGTCAAGTTGAAAAACAATAACAAGAAACTAACCAGGACACATACATCAGGTTGGGGAGGGCTCGGGGGTCTGATGTCTGCAGCTATGAGTTTCCTTTGTTTAGGACCTCAGAGCAGAAAAGGGCCAGCGAAGGCAAGGCAGTCAGGAAGGTAGAGTGATGGAATCCTGAAGCGTGGAGGTTGCTCTTTGTCTCTCAGCTCCATCTACAGGACATCTTTCATCATCACAGACAGGATCCCAGTGCACAGGCGCTGTCGGTCACGCCTCAGTTCCATATCTGCCAGCAACAGCAAGCCTACCTGTTTTTCCCGAGGGCTTATCCTTTCTGCAGTTTTATACAAATAGAATTACACGTGTGTATCCGTTTGTTCCTAGCTTTTCTCCCCCCGCCCCACTGAGCATGATGTTTTCAGATTCGCCCACCCTGTAGCACGAACCTCATTCTTTTACATGTGAACAACAGTCTACTTCATCAGTTGTACCATGCTGTGGGTATGTGGTCACGGCCGCATTGCTCCCAACTTTTGGCTATTATGGGTAATGCTGTTATGACTATATATGTACGGGGTTTTACATATGCATATACTCGTAATATCTCAAGTATGTAGGAATAGTAATGTCAAAATTGTATATTTATTAAACTGCTTATTTTCACAAAAGCTGTACCTTTCTATATTCTTATCAGCAATGTGTAGGCGTCCAACTTCCCTATAGCCCCACAAATACCTGTTATTTATTTATTAAAGTAATCCTACTGCTGGATATGAAGATGTATCGTATAGTTTGGTTTTGGTTTGGGTGGAGGTGTTTGAATCCACGGCCTTGTGTATGCCACTGAGATACACCCTAAGTCTCTTTACTCTGTGTGTGTGTGTGTGTGTTTGACACAGAGTCTCATGTGACTCAGGAGGATTTCCAAATTCCTGAGCAGTTGAGGATGGCCTTGAACAGCTACTATTTCTGATTCCAGTTCCTACGATCTAGTCTTGCACCATCACACCTGGTGAGAGAGAATCCCTCTTGCCAGATGACTCTAAGTTGTGTCAAGCTGACAAAACAAACAAACAAACAAACAAACAAAAAACCTAGACAGCCCTGTGGCTAATTACCAGAAGCAACTTGCAGATTCAATGCAATCTTTACCAAAACGAGATTCATCTTATAACTTGAAAGAAAAAACAGTCCTAAAATGCATATGGAAGCACAAAGACCTCGAATAGCCAAAGAATTCCTAAGCAGAAAGAGCAGTGGCCTGGGTACATGATTTCAAATTATACTAGAGAATCTTATCGTAGTGAAGCAAAAGACAATCAAACAGCCCAGCATGACACAAAGCAGCAAGAGACCAATGGAATAGGATACCCATAAGAAAATCAGTGCTGTAAAAACAGCATTAAAACCACGTGCTGGCAAAAAGACAGACGCTTGAACAAATGGTGCCGGGAAAATGACATTCCCACATGCAGAAAGGTAAAATTAGATCTGTGCTTCTTACTCTGCTTAAAATCAACTCAAGGGTCTGGGGAGAGCTCAGTGGTTAAGAACACTAGCTGCTCTTTGAGAGGACCCAGGTTCAATTCCCAGCGCCCACACGGCAGCTCACAATTGTCCGCAACTCTAGTTCCCAGGGATCTGATGTCTTCACACCAATGCACACAAAATAAAGTTAAAATACGTTATTAAAAAATCAACTCAAAGTAGATCAAAGATCTTACTGTAAAACCTCAAACTCTAA
Source organism: Microtus oregoni (assembly GCF_018167655.1). Classification (NCBI taxonomy): domain Eukaryota; kingdom Metazoa; phylum Chordata; class Mammalia; order Rodentia; family Cricetidae; genus Microtus; species Microtus oregoni. The sequence continues at coordinate 377,081 of NW_024543065.1, read as the reverse complement.
ACTGCCAGAAGACAACAGGCAGGAACCTTTCAGGTTATGAGCATAGGCAAGGGCGTTTTGAGACAGACTATAATAGCTCAGGAAACAACAGCAAGAATTGACAAGCGGGGTGGCATGGGAGTAGAAAACTTCCACCCAGCAAAGGAAACAGCAGACAGAGTAAAGTGCCTATCCCAAAACAGGAGAACAATCTTTCCAGTGATATTTCTGACAGGGCATCAAGAAAGACCTAAAAACATATAAAGAACTTCAAAAAAATAAAAATAAAGAGCCCTAGCCCCAAACATCCAGTCATCAATGGGCAAATTAATTGAGCAAAAAGCTCTCAGAGCAAATAAAAACAACCAAAATACATATGAAAAAAAAAAAAAGCTCAAAGTCCTTAGCTGCAGGGAAACGCAAACCAAAACTACATGGAGCTCCCCCCCCCCCTCTATTCAAGGGGTTATCTGGAAGGAAACAAGGGCTACAAAGCTGGAGAGGGCTTGGGGCAGGGTAAGGCGGGGCGGGGATGGGGTGAGGTGGGGGTGGAGGTGGGGGGTGGCTCATACACTGCTGCTGGGAATGTTGACTAGTGCAGCTGTTGTCTAAGTATAGTGTGGTGGCTATTCAAAAAGCTAAAAGCAGAAGTATCACGCCTGAGCATCCACCTAAAGGAATGGAGATCACCATTCCACAGAGACACTTGGTCATTTACATTCACTGGGCCCCATTGACAATGGCCAAGCTTTAGAATCAGTTTAGATGCTCCTCAACAGATGAATGGATAAAGGAAATATGGAGCAGACACAAGGGAGTTTCATGGGGCTGTAATGAAGAATACAATCACATTGTCTGCAGAGACATAGCTGGGGCGTGAGACCAGCATGTTTAGCAAAATAAGGCAGGCTCAGAAAGAAAATGAGCACACCTCTTCTCATACGCAAAAATCTAGACAAAAGACACACATGGCTTGCACCTTAGTTAGGATTTCTACCGCTGCCCTGAAACACCATAACCAAAAAGCAAGTTGGGGAGGAAAGGGTTTATTCTGCTTACACTTCCGCATCACAGTTCACCTTCACAGGGAGTCAGGATAGGAACTCAAGCAGGGCAGGAAACTGGAGACAGGACTGATGCAGAGACCATGGAGGGGTGCTGCTTAGGCTTGCTCCTCATGGCTTGCTCAGCCTACTTTCTAATAGAACCCAGGACCATCAACCCAGGAACGGCATCACCCACAATGGGCTGGGTCTGGCCCCATCAATAACTAATTTAAAAAATACCCTGCAGGCTTGCCTACAATCCATATTATTTTCTTAATTGAGGTGCCCTCGTCTCAGATGATTTTTTAGGTTGTGTCAAGTTGACAAAAAGCTAGCCAGGACAACATGAAAATATAAGGGGGCTATGCTGGGAAAGGAAGCAGTCCAAAGGCAGATGAAAAAGAATGAGAGCGGATAATGGGGGACAGAAGGACAAATGTCGCAGTTTTCTTCCACGTGTGGAATCTGTAAGTGTGTGTATATTTAAGTAGAAGAACTACATGGGAAGTGTAAAGTAGAAGAGAGTAGTGGTAATTATGAACTAAGTACAATAATACAATGTATGAAAATGACAAAATTAAACCTATTACTTTATACACTAAAAAAAAAAATCTATGAATCCATCCATGGCAGGCCAAATGGATGGTAGTTTAAATAGACTGAGTTAAATAAGGCCATTATTGAAGTTAAGTTTACATGTTTATTTTTCAATTTGACTATAGAAAAATATAAATTTATATATATGTATATATAAACAAAAATACTACACATATAGATCACAATTCTATTTCTATTGGATAGTGTTTATCTGTACTCTGCAATTAAATAAATGAATAAGCTTGTCTTAGTATTTATATGAACATTATTACTGTACAGTTGCTTTTTTTAAAAGCCAACATCATACACTTTGTAACTTTCCGATTGGCACACTGTTGCCAGCTGTCACTGATAATTAATAAATGCTTCTGGATTATTTGCTAAAGCTTCATTCTTTGTCTTTCCAGGTTAAAGTTCATTTGTTTACATTGTACATGACAACATTTCTACAAGAAAACAGCAAAAGTCTGAATGAGAACTGAAAGTGGATGATTTGAATGTAGAAAGTATTTTTTTCATGATTTCTTTCATCAGACTTTCTTTAAAGCTGGGGTTGGTGGCACACCTTTTCAGCCCCAGCACTCTGCAGGTAGAAGCAGGTCGGTCTGCATGAGTTCAGGGCTAGCCTGGTCTACATGGCAAGTGCCAGGTCAGCCAGGGCTACATGGTGAGAACGTGTCTAAAACAAACAAAAAACACAAGCTACTTTTTTGAATTAAAATTCTTTGTTCAGCAGGTTAATATGAAATTTACTATTCCTTCTGTAGATAACCTGGAACATACGGACAAGTAGTATATATTTTTAAAAGAGTAAATCATTTAATTAATTAATTAATTAATTAGAGGTTTGATATTATATAGCGAAGACTGGCCTTCCCTTGCTTTGAGTTTGAGATTGATTTTGGATTCCTGATCCTCCTCACTTCAACTGCCTAGGGTTGGGCTCCCGTGTACACTACCATGCCCGACTGAGAGTAAATTAAGTATTGAAGAAACGGTTTTTTTTTTTTACTTACTTAGATAAAATAATCTATTTTACTTTTCCTTTGTTCACAGAGTATGGGGAAACTGCCTCATTAGAGCAGAAGCGATTCTACAGTGTAGGCAGCCCTGTAGTGCAGACTTGCTTGGGGAATTGATAAATATGGTATTTTGCCTTAACAATAATTTTTTTGCATTAGGTATACTTTGAAAGACGTGAGCTATAAATTTCCATCTTCTGTCAGAGGACAAATTTGGGCCTCAAGGGATCTTGGAGTTACCTTCATCTTCATCTGATGGGAGAAATAGAAGAATGTGCCGGTTTGCTGGTCAGTTACAGAACAACAACCCATTCAGGCTCACACTGCATTGACAGACCTCGACCCTGTAGGGCAACTAGGCCACAGCTTGGGGAGCGCACGGACACAGCATTTAACAGGGGACTAGGCTACTGCCACATCCCCAGAAAGATCTTTGGGACCCTCTGCAGTAGCAGCTTCTCTCAGATTGTCTTTCCACCTCCCCCACCTCCGCAATCCCTTCACCCGACTCCACCCACTTCCTGAGCGCTCTCTCTCTCTCTCTCTCTCTCTCTCTCTCTCTCTCTCTCTCTCTCCCTCCCTCCCTAGTTCCTGCATGGTCACGTTTTTTGCTTAATGAAAATCTGTTCTGGGCCTCTCTCTGGACCTGGCCTTTTTCAGCCTCAATCCACATGGCTCATAATCCATATTCGCCGCATTAGATTTCAAAGGGAGACTTTGGTGCTAATGATCAGACTTCCTGTTTGATGAGACCTGGTAGATCCTTGTTCTTCAAGACCAGGTTTGTGGGGTGGCAAAGACTTGACTTTATGAGACATAGCTCTACATAGCTCCATATAGTCTCTCAAAATAGCTGTTCCGGAGCTCACCAGGCTGGCCTTGAACTTGCGGAGATCAGCCTGCCTCTGGGATTAAAGTCTTAGGCCACTAAAACACTGGTGACTTGGACTATTAATTGGGGTTGGAAAGAGAAATTTTCTTCGTAGTTACAATCGAAACTACTGTAAAAAACAATTTGGGTTGACTTTCTTTTTTTGAAAACTCTGGGCAGTACGAGTATATTACACACACATGATGGGAATAAAGAGGATTTGAATAATTTGAATTATGAACTTGAATGTGGAAAACAATGGAGAGATCTGTCCCAAGATCAAGAACCACGTTTGTCCAATTCAGCAGAACAAACTGGCCTTGAAGAATTCAAGTGTTTGCAAATCGGACAGTTCAGAGTCTTTTTTTTTTTTTTTTTTTTTGTCGTTTCTTGAGCCTCACGCTCTTGGCATACAGAAGAACCCATGTGAGTCACGGTTTTCCTAGGAGACAGTATTCAGCATGTGGGGCGCTTTATCTCTTGTTGGGTAAGATATCCTGGCAGAAGATCAATGCCCAGTATTAGATGCATTAGGCTGCGGGTCCTGCCGGGGTCGGATGGAGAGAGGTGGTGGTACTTTGGGTCCGCATTCCTAGAAGCCTGCCTCCAGCTCTGGCGTCTGCTCTGGGTGCCTCCTCCTAGGCGTGTCTCGGGAGAGTGGGCGGCCCCTTTCCTGAGAGCACTTAGTCTCACTTGGCCCCCCACGCCTCTCCTTCTCCCCTCCCTCTTCCACCTCAGCCTTTCTTTTCGCCAGGGCCACTTCCTTCTTCTGCCTGTTCCTCCCCAGGGTGCGGAAGCAGAGAACCCAATCCAGACCCACGCGGCAGCTGCTCTTCGGTGAAGAAGGAAGCAATCAGAGAGGTGAGCGAGTCCGGGGAGGAAAGGCTGGACCACGGTCTCGGGGTGTGTGGGGGCGAGTACCGGGTTAAGGGTGGGAACGCTGGGGTGCTGAGGTGTGGCTGGACCGGCCCTCCGGGTATACACTTCCCCCGCCCAGTGCCCCACTCGTGGGCACCCCACTCGGCCGGCACACTTCCGCATTGGGCTCACGTGACGTTTTGTCGGGCGGGGCTGACCGGGAAAGGAGCAGCCCGAACCGATGTTTGCAGCGGTGCAATGTGTGGGTTTTGCACTTGGCATCGGTTTGTGGTGCGGTTCTGAAGAGCTGTGTGGGAAAGGGCTGGAGGGGGTCCCGGAGGAATAAAGTGGCATCAGGACAGTGTCCTCTGCAGTGCGGAGGGCGAGTAAGTGAGGGGATGCGGGACTCGTGGGGACCTCGGGCAGCGCCCTTGGGTGCTCTGGGGGACCCTGGACGGGTGAGTTGAGGAGACAAAGGCCTCCGGACTAAGCCCTTCCTGTGGTCCGGGACTCCGCGACCCTGTTCCACCAGTTGAGCGAGTGGTACCCGCTGGCCCCAGGTTTTGAGGACCCATATTTGGCAAGCCCTCAAACTTGTAGGAGGGAATGACCAAATAAGGAGTGTGCACCATCCAACGAAAAGGGAGAAAGGTACCGGGTCAGCCTTTGACCCGCGCCAGCTGTTCGAGATGGAATTGGGTCTGGAAGAGCGCCCAGCTCTCCTGTAAAGTTGGCTGCGGATTCCCAGGGGAGGCGACTCCAGTAGGCTTTATTTCCTTGACCTATTGTCTTTGGAGCTTTAATGCATAACTAGAAGACGCTTCAGACATACCTCTCCAAATTGTATTGATGGCGCTTTGCCGCGTTCGCCACAGCCCTACTCTTTGTGAGCCCCACTCAGACAGCCCAATTAGAGTCTGTGACAGTTAAGTAGCCCGGCTAACATCTGCCACTGCCATTCTTCTGGCCCAGCCTCTCACAGACAGGGTCTTTTTTTTTAGGCTTGCTCTGCTTCTGACCTCTCATTGTTCTTGATCTCGCTCACTGCAGTCGAAGGGGTCTGTCCTGCTTTTAGACTGCCATGGGTCTTCCAAAGATTGTATAATGTGGATGCTTTCTTCTTTGTCCCTCCCATAATAAGTGACTAAAACATGCCAAGTTGTGTATGCTAGCAGTAGTAAACCCGTTATTTTCCTATTCATAGGGGTCCAGACAGGGAGCCTTTTCTTGCTTTATAAATGATCCGCCTTAATAAGTACTCAGTATATGATATTACATAAGAATACACTATTACATTAGGTTCATTTGCATAATAGCGAAGGAAGGGGAAGAAGTGACAAAGTGATGTGTTAGGAACAGCGCTTTGTGGCGCTAACCATTGTGAGGTTTGTTTCATTCTCAATAAAACGGGGTAAGTACTAAGTGCTCTGTCGTGTTCTTAGCATTTTATGAATTAGGGTAGCTGAATGGATGGATCAGTGCTTATGGGCACTTGCTGCGGAGCCTTATGACCAGAGTTTGATCCCTGGGACCCGCATGGGAAGCCCATTAGCTGTGTCTGACCTCCACATTCACACCCTCCCAAAATAAATAAATGCAAAAAAAGATTTTTTAAAAAAATAATAAAAGGATTATATAAATTAACTCAGAGAAGGAGTCTGGTGTGTAGTTAATTATAAAGAAATGCCCCTTGCCTTCCCTCCTGAAAACTGGATAAGTGCCCATTTTAATGTAAGCGTTATCATACTGCACATAAGAGAGGGCCTTCCTCTTTGTTTCTCATTGTTAAATGGTATATAAAGCCGAAGTATCTCCTTGGTGTCCAAAAAGAGAGACGATGTTGAAGAGAGAAATACACGGACAAGAGACTCCGAAGTCTCTGACCTGGGATGTTTCAATCTCCCTTCAATCCTGGTTGGCTCTTTTTTTTTTCTCTTTTCATTCTCACAAATCCTTACTTCCAGAAACAGGACAGTTTGGTAGAGAATTTTTATACGGCTCCCAAATCTTGTCTTGTGTCGCTCCCCCACACCTGCGTACGTGTGCATGCAGGTGTATCTTGGACGTGAGTGTTCAGGTGCAGATGTAAGTATGGACACTCAGAAGTCTGAGGACAATCTCAGGTGTTATCCTCAAGGATTCCACCACCTACCTCCTTTGAGACAGGTTCTCTCAGTGGCCTGGAGTCCACCATTATGCTAGACTGTTTGGCTGTGGAGCTGGGTGCCCCCTCCCATATCTGTCTCCCCAGATACCACACCCAACATTTTTATGGAGGTTCTGGGGCTCAAACGCAGGAACCTCGTGCTTGCAAAGCAAGTATTTTACTAACTGAGCCATTCCTCCAGCCTTCAGATCTGCTTTCCTGTTGTAGCTGTTCATCCTAACCAATAGAGCAATACCCAACAAGACTATGTATAGAAGTACATTACAAGGATGTCATTCTTTTTAAATATGGTTGGTTGCTTTTTAAATAATAGTTCATTAGGCTAGCTTTTTGTATCAATAGTCTTCAGCATGCAAGTAATAGAAATTCATACAAAACACTACACATTATAAACAGGGAAAATGTCATTGGTTCCTATAACCAAAATATCCAGGATCAGGAACAGGCTGAATCATTTTCCTTCTGCTGGATTTCCCAGTCAAATCTTCCCATAGGGTAACCATTTACTCTGGAACCAGTGGAAAGGGAGTTATTTACTAATAGTCTAGCAAAATCTTAGGGTTGAACTTGACTGTTCTGAATGAGAGTATTTGTCCTGGGACCTCCACATATATGCGCCCCTCCCCCAAATAAATGTTTTAAAGCTTAAAACTAGAAGAATTACATGAATTGACTCAGTTGAGGAACCTGAGGCTTCTGACCAATCCTACTGACTCAGGTTCACTTCCGGAGAGGGGACTGCTCTGTCCACACACATGACTTTATAGTAAATACAGAAGTGTTGTATCCAAACAAAACTCAGACTGCTTGTGCCAGAGTAGGAAACAGTATGGACCCCACTCACCCCCAAATAGCAGCTGGCCACCGCTGACACAGACAGGTTTATTCTACATCCTCTGGGGGATGTTTTAGCTCTTTAATGTCCTTTTTAAACTGTGCCATGCTTTCACCAACACAAAAAACCCTAAGAGAGCAGTACAATTTTTTTTTTTTTTGACAGAGTTTCTCTGCCCTGGCTGTCCTGGAACTTGCTCTGTAGACCAGACGATCTCGAACTCACAGAGATCCACCTGCCTCTGCCTCCTACGCACTGGGCTTAAAGGCATGCACCACCATACCAGGCTTGGATAGTATAATTATTAATAACAAGTTTTAGAAAGTTGCATTTAATCGACAATTTTGCATTTTCCTGTAGTGTCGGCCCCTTGAACTACAATGTTCATGCAAATAACAGCAGATGGTAGTGGCACTTTTAATTATCCGCCGATAGGAAATCTGGTGTCCCAATCAGTATCATCTCAGCAGGTGGTATCCAGTTGGAGGCGATGCTCTTACTTTAGAAGCTACCAGGAATCATAATAATCCATCCGGATGAAGTTGTTTCTGTCGGGTCATCACCTGGAAGGAAACAGTGAAACAGCTCCACCTTCAGCTCCTTATTCAGCCTGGAGAACCTCTCTTGGGAAAGACTGAATGGATGTCCCTCCTGCCCGGTCACTTGCTGGTCTCCGTTGGTGGTGTTCTCTCCCCTCATGCCTTTGATTGTTCTTGTTAGTTCATGAAGCAGTGTTTGTGCTGGGCATGCTAACAAGGACTATTTAAGTCAGATCCCTGTGGAGAGCATTTTCCTTCTAGCTAGAAACCCCCCCAAACCAGTAATTCCTTCCGAGTGAAATAAAAGAGGCGTACAGTGTGGTGGGAACACCCAGTAGGGGAGCGCTCCTCAGATTAGGGAATGCTTTCTGGGGGGGTGTTCCATCCAAGCTGGGACTGATTCATGAGCCTCAGGAGGGGAATGGCAGTAACCTGAGCAGAAGAGAGCGTGCAGAGAAGGCCAGCGGTATTGCCAGGGATAGTTGAGGACTAGAAAAATTCCTGCAGCTGCAGCTTAGCGCTCAAGCGTACAGTGGAGGAGGCTGGATCAGAGGCCTGTGGAAGATGCAGCAAGCCACAGAGGAGTTAACATGACTTATCGGGCTCAGCTCTTATTAATCTGGACTCTTCACGATGGGAAACAAATGGGCTTCACTATAAGCTGTGCAGTGCAGTCGGCTTTCATGGGCAGAATCCAGAGAAAGGTGCAAGGTGCCTGTGTGTGAACTGGAAGTTATCACTGCACTGACCGGAGGCTATTCAGGCGGCCCTGCATGGGTCTGGGTTACGGCTAGACCCTAGGCTCCTGAAGAGCAGGGAACATGTATTTTATCTTGGCCCCTCTGTCTCCTAGCTCAGCGCCTGCCCCAGCTGTGCCTTGGGCTTTCTCCTTTTTCTCCATAATTTTCCATTTACTTTTCCCATTTGTCCACTTGATCTACCCCGTCATCTCCAAAAAGGGACCCAGCGCTGAGAGAATGCTTGCCATGTTGCTCTTTGTTGAAGGCCTTTCTCTGCCTTAAACATGGATCCCGTTACCTTTTGTAGTTTGGGTGCTTAGCAGAACTCTGTGACAAGATGTGCAAGGAGTAATGCCGTGGTGAGGAGAGAGGCCATCTTCTCCCTAGTAGCCAGGAGTGGGTCAACAGAGAGGGAAGGTCTATTGGTCGAGGGAAATTACTTCATTATGTTCAAATGCATTACTTCGTACAAGTAGAAAGGGGGCGTGGTCAATAAAAGTGACAAGCTTCATGAGAAGGAGAAGGACCCTTGGGTTGCTGTGCCTGATGGGATAGAGAAATGGCTGTAATAAAGGCTTCTTTTCTCTTCCAGTCCGCAATGAATGTGGATCATGAGGTGAACCTCCTAGTAGAGGAAATTCGACGTCTGGGGTCTAAAAGTAAGTATTCTAACGCAGGGTGTTTCTTCTGAGTGCACTCCTACACAGGCATTCTGGAGCAGCTGCCCAGGACTTAGGGCAGAGTGCACACTCGGTTCACAGCCCGAGACGGTGATGCTCTTAGCTTTCAAGGGGTGTTTGAGACATGGGGCTGTTGGGGTGTTGGGTTTCTGAGGCAGAGAGTAGCTGAGATGTTTTGGTGGTTTTTGAATTGAAAACTCCCTGAGCTTCTTTTGTTTGCGTTAAAGACTGGCATTTTAGGGTTTTTTTTTTTTTGTGTGGTTTTTTTTTTTTTTTTTTGGCTGTTAAAATTTTTGTTTTCTGCCTTATTTTATAAATTTACAAGTGACTAGAGATTTAGAGGGAAATTACACTAAATTGTATTAGTCAGGCCCCTCTAGGGCAACAGAACTTATAGAACAAATCTATATATGTATAGAAAGGGGATTTACTAGAATCCTTACAGGTTGTGGTCCAGTAGCCCAGAAATGGCTGTCTACTAATGGAAGGTACAAGAATCCAGTAGTTATTCAGTCCCAGCTGGTCTTCAGTAGATGCCAGAATCCCGAAGAATAAGGCTCTGCTGTCAGTGAGGAAATAGATTTGCCAGTGAGAGAAAGCAGGCAAAGAGAGCAAGCTTCCTTCTTCCATGCCTTGTATATTGGTATTGGTATTGGTATTGGCTGCCAGCGGAAGGTGTGGCCCAGATTAAAGGTGAATCTTCCCAAATCCTCCAAAGATCTGGATTAGAAGTGGGCCTTTCCACGTCAAATGATTTAATTAAGAATAAAAACCTCTCACAAGTGTACCCAGCTGCTTAAGTTTTATTTGAATTAGCTCTAGATGGAGTCAAATTGACAACCAAGAATAGCCATCACAATTTTCTTTATTTTTCTATAAATTCTTGGGATTTGTACAATTTCAAACATAATAGTAAAATAAACCAACTGATTTTTTTTTTTTGGTGTCTTTGACTTCATTGGCCAAGCAGCTATTGTGCGTGTTGTGAGGATAATGTGTAAAATTGGTGTGTGTTGTCTTTCTCCTAAGTAGCATTAAAATGGTTGTATTTATAGCATGAGATATTTGCTACATCTGAGATGTACAGGATTGGAGAGCATATTGAATGTAAGAACAATGAGCATATGGAATTCAAAGTTATAAACTTATTATGTAAATGAAAACTAATGTTCCAGAGTATCTCATAAACAAACGTATACTCTTTTCATTTCAGCACTCGGGAGGTGGAGGCAGGAGGATGACAAATTGAAGGCCACACTGGCCAGCACAATGAAACCCTATCTCAAACAAACAAACAAAAGAAGCTATGTCAGTACAGCTTGAGTCTTCTTAGAATTGTTTGCTTATGAATTACAAATCCTTTAATCTAGAAGGATAGACACACTTTCAAAACTTCCACTAAGCTGTTATTTCCTACTGTCTCTTGTGTTAGATGTCTTCCTTTTCTCTGTGTATATGCACGTAGAAGCCAAACATTAATCTCGGGCATTATTTTTTGGGACTTCTCTTGAGTTTTGTTTTTATTTTTATTTTATTTTTTTTTTGAGACAAGGTCTCTCATTGGGTCATGGGGCTCACCAAACAGACTAAGCTGACTGGCCAGGGAGCCCCAGAACCTCTCTGTCTTTACCTCTTCAGTGTGCAACGCCCCCCCTTTTCTTGTTGGTTCTGGTAATTGAATTCAAGTCCCCAGGCTTGCGCAGGCAAGGACTTCATCCATTTAGCTATCTCGCCAGCCCCATGCATTTGTTTTCTCTTCTTGCTATAGCCAGTTATCACAGACTTAGCCAGATGTTTAACACCAGGACACATTTCCTATTTTGTATAGTTCAGGCGCTTTACAGGCTCAGATCCAGGTGCTGGCTGACTTCAATCCTTTCTGGAGGGTTTTGCAGAGACTGTATGTCTGGAGGGTTTTGCGGAGACTGTATGTCTGGAGGGTTTTGCGGAGACTGTATGTAGTCCTTATTTTCACTCTTCTGTAGCACCTGCATTCCTAGGCTCATGGCTCTCTCCCCCTGCACCAGCAGCAGTGTGGGGAGCCGGGTGTCCTCACCCTGCACTACCCTGCCTTACTCTCCCATTCTTAAGAACTCCCAGGATTCCATATTAATGGATCCAGATAATCCAGGATAATGTCCCATTTTAGAGCCCCTACTTAATCACATTTGTAAAATTCCTTTTGCTTTGTAAGGTAATGTTCTCCAAGTTCTACGGAATAGAACATGGATTATTTTGGGGTGGCGATATTCTCCCTAGCCCCCTTTGGCAGACCCGGTATAGAATTCATGCTCAGACATGCTAAGCAGGTGCTCCACCATGAAGCCAGTCCCAGCTTCCTCCTCCTTGAGCCGTCTCTAGTCATTTTATTTGGACATCATAACTGAAATGTCAAGACAGAGACGTATGGAAGTGTGTTTGAGGTCACAGCCACATGCGTTTAATCATCTTATCACTGACTGATACTGCTCTCCCATATGTGCCAAGCCCTGTTTAAGTACATGTGACATAGGCATGTTCTTTTTCTTCAAGCATCTTATTACTTAATTGATGAAAATACCTAAAAATTGATGAGGCAAGTATCAGAAAAAAAAATGGCTTGCCAGACTGTGAAGTGCTGGCATTCAGTTCAAGATAGTTCCAGTGCCATAGATTAGCGATGACTGTAGAGTTGGGGGCACATACTTGGTTAAGCCTAGACTAGGTGGTACTTGGATGTGTAGAAGCATAGGCAGGTGAGTTGAGGAGGGGATATATGAGCTGAACTAGGAATGGGAATGAACTGAAGCTTGTGCAGGACACTGAGAAGACACTGGAGAGTGTAATTTATTAATATTTGGGTTCTCAGGCAAACCAAATCTTTTCCTAACTTTACTCTTCTCTTACCCCTCACTGTACCCATGTCTGGAGAGGGTTGTCTGATTTTCACTAATGCCACTCCTATTTGTGTTCTTCTCCCTCATCTCCTGGGTCTCTCCAGCTCCAGTAGGGTCACATTACTTGGAATTAGTTTGGATTGGTAAGAGTGTATTCCCAACAATTTGCAGACTGTTCCTATTCATGACAACCTGGTGTTTGCTGGTCAGGTTCAGCTGGCCTTAAAACTCTAACCTTTGCACTCCTAAAGAGTGTCAGTGTTCTACTCGGGCGATCTGAAGCTCCATTTCAAAACGATCAGCTTTACAAATTACAAGACAAGGTCATTAGCATAACATCCATATGCATGAAAATCCTTTAAATGTCACAGACGTACTAGAACACCTTGACTTCATTGTTGGCAAAAGATGACTGATGGAGTTGGAAAGCAGATATGGAACTATGCCATCTTCTGACATGTGATGGTTATTTTACTTGAGGCTGGAGTGATTTTGATTAATCTACAGATGAAGTATGTGCTCCTACTAGAAACTGATGAAGGAAATTTTTGTCTGTTTCTTTGAAAGTCCGAATCTTTAAAGTCTCATTTTTCATCCAGTTAGAGAAGATGAAGTGGAGACTATGATTATTTGGAGATTTAAATTCTTTCATCCAACAAGAATTCTTGAGTACCCACTTTGGGCTTGAGTATAGAGACTATAGAATTGAAAAAGAGATTTTATTTCGGTCCTTAAGGTCTTCTTGAGGCAGCTGGAAGATGAACAGACTGGAAGTGTACTGGGAAGAGGTTGTGGGCTTAGTTAGCTGTGATGATACTTGCCTGTAATCCCAGCTCTTGGTAGGTCATGGCCACCCAGGATTAATGAGACCTTTTCTAAAAGTTTTTTTAAAAGAAGGGCATGTTGGAAGCTGGACTCCAGTCAGACTTGTTCTTATACTTGTTCTTATACTTGCTGGGTGATCTTGTCTATCTTATCACATTTCTGTATCTTGGTTTCTTTATTTGTCTAATAATAATGTTTGATTAATCCAGACGCTTTTCATTTTAAAGTCTCTAAAATAGAATGCATTTTGTTGTTATGTTTGTCTTTTTGAGACAGGATACAGCCTTGACTGTTCTGGAACTAATACTGTAGACCAGACTGTCCTTGAACTCACAGAGATTTTCTTGCCTCTGACTCTGCCTCCTGAGTGCAGGGATTAAAGGTGTGCACCAACACTATCTGGCTTAGAATGTATCTTCATATTGCTTTGCTTTATTGAACTTGGCAGTTTAATTGGATATAAAATAATGGTGCGTCGTGAAACCAATGGTGTCTTTTCTTACACGAAATGAGGGTCGACTGCATTTTAATGACTGTAAAGTTCACTCAACAGTTCTAAGAACATGGCAAGTGCTCAGTAAACACTGCCTAATGTTACTGAAGTTGATGGTGTGTGCTTTGATAGCCACACAGTTTAGTAAGAAGAGATAACTAGAGGGATTGAGAATTGTGAAGGAAGTCTTAAGGAAGGTTACAGTTGACTCTGTTCTTGAATAAAGGCATTTAGGTAGAGAAGAGGGTCTGGAATGCTGCGCTGGGTACAGTTACAAAAGCCAGGTCTCCTGGGCAAGAACAGACAGTTCATTATGACTAAATCCAAACATAAAGTTATAGAAGACCAGTCAAGCGTTGGATGCTCAGCCACAGAGAGGTAAAGAGAGGCCATGCTCTTCGCTTTATTTTGAAGATGCTGGGGACCATTGGAAGCTTAACGTAGAATAGTATCCATCAGATTTGCATCTTATAAAATGTCTTCCATATGTTTTATTTCCCATTAATGTGAATGGTATGTTGGGGACAAAAACAGGGAGAGGGAGACTGGTGAGGAGTAACCAGTTACAGCTTGAAGTTATCTGGGTGCACAACAGTTAGAGCTTCAACTCAGCAATGCATGGCCATTGGAGATAAGCAGATAGAATTACAAAGACACAAGGAAGGTGTAGTCACCTGAATATTTGTCAAATTGAAGGACAAGAAGGAAGGAGAACTCTAGGATTATACCCAAATTCCTGCATTTGGTACCTTTAAAACATGTATTGTAAATTGGGGTTTACTATTCTGGCAAGTTTTTAGATGGCTCTACTGGTACCAAGTCCATTAACTCTGCACAGTCCTGTCAAGTACATTTTCACTTTCATTTGCTGGATGTGGTAACAGAAGGCCAACACTTGAGGGCTGTCCAAGACTAGCCAGTGCCTTTACTTACATCAACCCAACAACAGTTGACAGCTTCTTAAACAGCAGACCTACTTTTCATCTAGTTTTTAATAAATATCTTATAAACTGATATCCATGAGAGATAATCCTGTAAAAAATGTCTGGGTCTCCCCACAAGAACTGAGATTCAGTGGTCATAATAGACAGATATGCCCTGTTTTAAGGCCTTCATTCCAAGCCTGGACACTGAGTATGATTATAACATGCTCTTTCCCTTCCATTTCTTGTCTTTATTAACCTGGCAGCTAACAGAATTTTCTTTTTCTTTTTTCTTTTTAAATTTTAAACACAGCACATAAAGTGTGAGTGGTTTTTTTTTAATATTTATTTATTTATTATGTATACAATATTTTGTCTGCGTGTACGTCTGCAGGCCAGAAGAGGGCACCAGATCTCATTACAGATGGTTGTGAGCCACCATGTGGTTGCTGGGAATTGAACTCAGCACCTTTGGAAGAGCAGGCAATGCTCTTAACCACTGAGCCATCTCTCCAGCCCCCAGAATTTTATTTTTCAAAAGGATTTATTTTTTAAAAGTTTTATTTTTTAATCAAATGTGTAAATTTTTGTGGGTGTTTTGCCAGCATGTATGTGTATGCACCACATTCATGCCTGGTGTCCATAGAGGTCAGGAGAGGGCATCAGATCCTCTGGAACTGGAGTGACAAATAGTTGTGAGTGGCTATGTGGATGCTGGGGATTGAACCCTGGGTCTTCAAAAAGAACACAGCCAGTGTTCTTCACTGCTGAGCCATCTTTCTAGTCCCAACTAACAATTTCGAATATCAAAACTGAGAAAAATTCATCTACAGCCTTCCGAACACACACACACACACACACACACACACACACACATTTATATTATATAAACTTTGAGACAGGGTCTCACTATGTAGCCCTGGCTGGATTTACACTTGATATGTAGACCAACCTGGCTTTGAACTCACAGAGCTCTGCCTGATTCTGCCTTTTGAGTGCTGAGATTGAAGGTGTGCATCACCACGACTGACCACACTCACCTTTCATAAATGCTTCTTTCTGTCCTTCAGTCTTTGTCTACAAAGCATACCATGTTTGTTCTGCTACTTGAGTGTAGATAGAGGCTTCGTGTTTTATTTTAATCTTGGCTACCCCTGGGTAGATGTTTTCCGAAGATGCCCCAAGTTTGCTATCCATGGAGGCAAGACACGTTTACTAACGTTGTGTTTCTGCAATTAGATGCTGATGGGAAGTTAAGCGTGAAATTTGGGGTCCTCTTCCAAGACGACAGATGTGCCAACCTCTTTGAAGCATTGGTGGGAACTCTGAAAGCCGCAAAGCGAAGAAAGATTGTTACATACACAGGAGAACTGCTTTTGCAGGGTGTTCACGACAATGTTGACATTGTACTGCTGCAAGATTAATGTGGTTTGTGTATCTTCGTATCTCCGGTAAACTGGAATAATTAAGTCAAAAGACAAACATACGCTTCCTTATGTATTTTTATAGGACTTTGTAAACAAGGGGGACTCATTGAAAAGTCCTGTTTTTATACCTTGAAACATTACACTGTAAAGTAAACAAAACCTATTATTTTTCTTAAGAATGTGATTGGGAAATGCAGGCAATGAAACATTTTTGGAGGTGTGAGAGGAGTTTTTGTTTTTCTTGATTTATTCTTGGAGAATTTCTACAGGCACTTGACATTCTGTCAAAGCAAGAGGCAAATTGAAGATCAGCTGCCATGAGGAACGCTGTGTTTATGTAATAAAAACATGTAACTGCCTTTAAATTCGTGATAGCTGTGTTTTGTCATTAAGTATGAGTGTACCTCTTACAATTGAGATTTTGTATCAAAACCAGGTCACTGTAGTAAAAATGACCTTAATTTAGAAAAAAAAAAAAGATCTTAAAACCCACAAAGTTAACTAAATAAGAATTATGGTTTTGATGTGGATGCAAACTTAGCCCCCGAGTCAGGGGAAAAGGCAAAAAACTACCTCTTTACCTTTCTGTTAGATTCAAACAATAGGAAGTGTTGGAGGAGGGCTGTTTGTAGGTTTCCCAACTAGCTTAGACCTGAAACAATCACACAAAAACTGTATTAATTAAATCACAGCTTGGCCCATTAGCTCTAGCTTCTTATTGGCTAACTCTTACATATTAATCTGTGTATGTGTAATAAGGACAGCGGGTCCTTTTGTTTCGTCCTGCCCGGCTAGTTTAACCCCCGAAATAACCACTGTATTCATTTAAATATTGCCTGGCCCATTATCTCTAGCCCCTTATTGGCTAACTCTCACATATTAGTTTAACCCATCTCCATTAATTGTATTGCCACTTGACTGTGGCTTACCAGCATAAGTCTAACCAGTGTCTGTCTTGGGCAGAAGAACCATGGCAGCTGCCACACTGCCCTTCTTCCCAGCATTCAGTTCGGCCTACTCCACCTATCTAAATTCTGCCCTATCAAAAGGCCAAGGCAGTTTCTTTATTCAACCAATGAAAGCAACACAGATAGGAGAACCTCCTACACCATGAATCACTACGTGACAATGGCTTACCACCTAAAGTTCCCAGCATCTGTCTCCGGGGGCTCCATGGCTTCTCTTTGACTCAGTCCTCCTTCTCCCAGTATACAGCCTAGTTTTTCCTGCCTACCTAAGTTCTGCCTTGCTATAGGTCCAAAGCAGTTTCTTTATTCATTAATGGTATTCACAGCACACAGAGGGGAATCCCACACCAAGGAAGCTCTCTGTGATTGCACGGTGCAGCCACAGCACACGGCTGAAGATGATGGAGACCGTTAAGCAGGGTTCTGTCAGTGAAGGCCACAGTGTCCAGAGTGCACATCCTAGAGTAGGCAGGGTGGACATTGAGAAGTGACAAGAAAGATGGGACAAAGTGATGACTATAGCAGGGGCGTGTGTTACCAAGGCAGGATCTTGTGTAAGGGAAGCCATGAGGCTGGCCAGGAAGAGCATGGAAGGGAGAGGTGATTGAGAAGAGACAGTCTCCTTGGAAACTCAGAAACCAGAGAGGAACTGACCAGAAACCAGGCATGGTGGCCCATGCCTACAAAGCTCAACACCTGGGAGAAGAGCTAGGAGGATTGGAAACTGGAGGCGAGCCTGGCGGGGACCCACGTGGCGGCTCTGTCTCCGAAGGGTACAAAGTTGGAACACAGGCTTCCCATGGTGAATGTGATGTTTCTGTGTCGTGATGGTGACAGCAGGTACCCTGGTCTAGGTGATTAAGTTCATGATGGTGAAGGATCTGGACCAGCAAAGAATTATATAAACACCCAAAGGCAAAGGAGAAACATCTTCTAAGCCCATGTTTAAGAAAAGTTAAATTCTAAAGCAGTTCACTGCTGGGACAGGACTGCAGCTCAGACTCCTCATGGCTACTGTGATAAGTTGGCTGACCAGCATTCTTATCCACACTGATACCCACAATGCAGTTTTCTGAATTTCCCTTTAGGTTCCAGGTGGTCATTTCTTTTGTAACAACTGTAGGTATGACTCTTCGTTGGATCATTCATAATTATTTATTGCATTTATTTTTTGCCAAATTTACAGTGAAATCTCTCTTTCTTGGCCACAAACTGGGTTCCAGTTAATTATCCTAGTAATATGCTTGACTTTCTTTGCTGTACAGCCCAGGAGCACCTGCCCAGAGATGGCACTACCCCACGTGGGGCTAGGCCTTCCCACATCAATCACTAATCAAGAAACTGCCCCACAGATAAGCCTACAGGTCACTTGGCCAGTCTGGTGGGTATGATTCCTCAGTGGCAGTCCCCTCTTTCTCAGGTGACTCTAGTTTGTGTTAAGTTGGCCAACTTAACCAACACAAAGGATTTTAGATGTGGTGGTGTCATTCCAGAAAAAGGCAGAGGAATCTAGTAACCTGAGGAAAAAGAGTCTCAAGATCTGCACTGCAAGGGAAGCCTGGAACATTATTTAAAAAAAAAATTCTTAAGCTATACCAACTCTAGGTTTATGTATGAACAGTGGATTGTAAAGAACTTCTAGGGACAACTTGATAGCACTGCTCGCTATGCAGTAACTTTTTCAAGTTCTACAACAGCATCTTCTCACATATTGAAATTATATGGCAATCTAATTATAGCTCGTCGTCATCATGGTGAATGCGAATAGTGACTAAGGATGCATATGACTTTTGCATATGCAAATTTCCTTTTGTTCCTGTCATAGAAATCCAACCGTTATGCCTTGGTATCATGGAGTCATAAGTTAAAAATAAGCTAAAAAACCAAAAAACAGTTGATTTGAGGGCTTTTATTGAGCCGCTAACATCCAGGTCTCCCTGATGTCTGGACTATGCCCATGGCTCCAGACAAAACAGTGGGGAAAGCCCTGGAGCTGACAGACAACTCATAAAAGCATACGCTGGCACAGAACAGGCCAGCTTCTCTGTATGGCCTGGGTTATTGAGTTCATCACTGTCCTCTGTGTCTAGAAAAGGTCAAGAGAAATGGGCCATCTTTAATTTATATATAGGTAAACAATCTCGGGGTTTCCTTTTCCCTAAAAAAAAAAAGTTATAAATAATTCTTCAAAGAAAGCCATCGCCTCAGGAGGCTTTGATGGTGAGAAACCAGAAACAAACCTGCTTTTCTGGAAGATGACTCAGTGTGAAACCCTCATCTCTTATAGTCTTTATCTCTGGCAGCCTCAACAAAATTTCCTTTAAAACGTATTTTTCTTATATCTCCCCTTTGAATTGCTGGCTTGTTTGTCGGTTGGTTTTTGTTTAGTTTTTGACATTTTCATTTAAAGAGAATGGAAATCCACTTGGCTATGTAAAAGGACTAAGTTGTAGGGTAGACTCGGGACATTTCAGAATACAGTAGATTACTTGGAAGGCAGAGGTGGGTAGATAAGCGAGTTCAAGGCCAGCCTGGTCTCTGGAGTGAGTTCCAGGACTGCCAGAGAGGGAGGGAGGGAGAGAGAGAGAGAGAGAGAGAGAGAGAGAAAGAGGGGAGGGAGGGAGGGAGGGAGAGAGAGAGAGAGAGAGAGAGAGAGATACAGTAGACCTTATGCAGTCCATAAGGGAGCCGCTTGAGATGAGGACTCCGTGCCAGAGGGTATCTGAATGACTCTTGTAGCTTCCCCCCCCCCATCTTGCCATTTTGTAGTTTTTTTTTTTTTTTCTTTTAGGTGCAGTGATGTTTTGCCTTCATGTGAGGGTGTCAGGTTCCCTGGAACTTGACTAACAGACAGTTGTGAGCTGTCATGTGGGTGCTGGAAACTGAACCCAGGTCTTCTGGAAGAACAGTCAGTGCTCTTAATGGCTGAGCCATCTCTCCAGCCCTCATTTTGTAGCTTTCCAACACCTGAGTACCCTGGAGATTTGATCTGTGGGTCTAGATGTGGCCCAAGCACAAGCATGGGTGTGCAAGTAACCCTTCACTTCACGGGGGCTGCCATGTTGACACCACCCTGCCATGTTCATAGATTCAGGCTTGCTCTTTGTTCAGCTTTTCCTTCTCTTATCTTTTCTCTAACTCAGCTTCTACTTTATCTTGAGTAACTGGGTCTTAGTCCTTGTGGACAGCTGTCTCCTACAGTGTGAGTCTCTACATCTGAGCTCAAATGCCAGAGGAAAGGACTGGCCAACAGGTACGATGTGGCCATTAGATGGTAAAGGTCATTTCTAGCCTTTCAGCTATAAGGTGGGTGACTGCAATTAACTGTAACATATTAAGTACTTGGAAATAATGAGAAGAGAAGATGTTTTCAATGTCCTTACCACAAAGAAATGAGCAGTGGTTGAAGTACTAATCATCTTGATTTAATAATTACACAGCACATGCATTCAAATAGCATAGTGTACCCTATAAATGTGCACTATTATCATTTGTTAATTAAAGCCAAACCAAAACAGATGCCCAATGGATGCCCAAGAGGCCCAGTTTGCCCATAACTGACAACTTTTTGTGCCAAGGCACCTCGTGGGTCAGGGCCAGCCAGGGACTGATGGGGCCAGCTGGCTGGCCCCGTTCTAATTAGTTGTGGTTGCCATGTGGCAAGGTGAGGCACATAGAGCAGAGCGGTGGTGAGGAAGGCATAGCCCAGGGTGTGGCTTGAGTTACCAGAGGGTTAGAGTTTCTGCACAGGGTCTGAGTGCTGAGATATTTTAAAGGCCTGTAGATCTGGCAGGCAGAGAGACTGCATTCCAATAATCCTGTCTTTATGGAGTCTGATTTATGAGAGTAACTTCTACTTGAGAGGACATGGTTATTCCTGTTAAGAAAAAAAATATTGCTCCCAAGTGGTTGCTGTATTTTCTAGACCTTCCAACGTTTTCTATATATTGAGGAAACACATGCCTTTTATACATAACATCCTTCTATCTTTAAAATAGAAATTCTGTCTTTATGACTAATAAGATAGAAACTCATATAAACTTTGCTGAAGCTAGCTGTCGAAATTTTATATTCCACGTACTACATAGCTTCTTAACCATAGGCACAGAACTCTTGGGGAGAATTCAGCCACTATTGACTTTATCACATGTGCGATTCTGGAAGCACTTACAGAAGTGACTGGGATCCTGCTCCAGTCAGTAGAGGTCCTCGTCTGTGCTCAGCTCTGGTCTTCACAATTTTCTGATATGCTTGGGATTCTCCGGTGAGGAACTACTTCCTCTCCAGGGTTTCAGAGACCTTGGTTGTGTGTGTATGGTGCAGAGAAGTCCTTGTCTAGATGGTCATCAGCTCAGTGAGCAAATGACCAACCCACTCACCTTATTTCCATCACATACGCGATTGCTCTCTTAAAGGAGCAGCCATGTCCTGCTGAGCCTCTCTAGGCCCTGTAATCAGAGACTGGTGAACTCCTGCTGGTGGTTTTATGTACAATGTAGGGCAAGCTTTCTCAGCTGTTACTTCTCTGCTATTTGCCAGTTTCTATGAGGTAATTCACATTGCTTCTCGCTATTGACTGTCTCCTTTCATACTCTTTGTTCTGGCAAATTGTGATTTTATTAACTGCAGTTGAGAATGGGTTCAGGAATAAGAATATTTTAAAACTTGTTGGTTTCTCCATAGGTGACTGGGAAACCTCCCTTTCTTTATCATATATATATATATGATATATATATATATATATATATGCAAATGCAGGGAGTCCAGAGCTCACTCTCAGTTCTACCGTGTCATCGCTGTGGTAGTCCTTGTCAATTGAGTCACCAGCAAATGAATCCATAGTCGTCTCAAAGCCATGTTCACCTGACTTGTGTTGTCGCTTAATGTTCAGCCTCCAGGCAGAGGTGAGGATCAGGGAAAGCAGGTTGGTACACTAGGAAAGGCCCAGAAAACTCTGGGCCCTGAGGAATATGGGACTCAGGCCCATGAAAAACTCAATCTAGGTTTATCATTTATTTCACTTGGGTTCTGAAGGCACCAAAGTGTAAGATGCAAAGAAGAAAGAATAGCTTGCCAGCAGGAAATGATAGCTCTTGGGGGGAAAACACACACACACAGCACAGAAAACAGTGTGGGGGCCAATTACAGATTTATTGTTACAACCTTATCTAATTGCTAGGCAATTCAGTGACAATTATGTGTCATCTTAAATAGGTATCAAATTAACTTCCTGAAATGCACGATTTGATTAGAATAGTAAACAGTCTGCACGTGTATTCAATATTTGTTGATGTTCTAATCAGAGGAAAGGAACAGTCTAATAGCGGGCTACCAAAGGAGAAAAGAACATTCATAAAGCACCATACCCACAATAAAGGGAAGGTGCTTTGGATGTGGGCTCAACCATAAATCTGCAAGACTACAATAGCACCAACACATTAATAGGTGCGTAATAACTGTTGGATGGATGGATGACTTGATAGGTGCATGGGTGGATAGCTGGCTGTCTGGATTGGTTGATGGATGGGGGAGTGGGTGCATGGGTGAGTGAATGGGATGAATGGAAGGATGGATGGATGGGTGGGAGAGGGGAGGATACATGGGTGAATGAGTAGGATGATGGATGGATGGATGTGTGGATGAATTTAATGAGCTTTGTTGCTGCTATTAACACTAAAATCTCATGTACCTTGATTACTTACAACTTAATAAGGGAGTATATGGGAGTAGTAACTGTATCTGATTGGGGAATGAGTTAACAGGATTTCAAAATATCAGTATTTTGGCAGCTTTAATTACACAGTGTTTAGATGACAAATGATTTTTTTTCTCAGAGAAGTAATATAGAACTCCTGTATTTTATGAAACAACAAAGTTTCATGTCTGGACTTTTAGATTATGTTTTATATTTGAAGATCAAATGAGCTTTTGCTAGGGTTGTGCTGAAAGTGGGAAATTCTGGATGAAGCTGGTGTGATCTAGACCCAGGTGGTGTGCAACAGGATACCTTACAAGAAAGAGGACAGCTGTTTCCAGAAGGGTCTACCATGGCACAGGCCTGCCTGGGGAAGCTTGCTATTGGGTAGAATGTTCTCAGGGACTTCGAGAATAAGTACAAGGAAGGCAGATTTGGATAAAAGTAGATTTTTAAGTTTATAGATTGTATAATTAGAGTATTTACATTTAGTGTTACACATCTGCAGAATGGCGCTTATGATCTGTAGTTTGATCAAGCTAAACTCTGAAACACAAATAATTCATCCATTGCTACAGAATTATGCATAAAATGTATAGTATTTACCTGGGTAAGGTAGTATATACTTGTTATTGCAGCACTCTGAAGGCAAGAGGACTGCCAGTTCTAGACAAGCCTAGGCTAGGTCAGTCTGGACTGTAGAGCCAAACAGTCTCAAAAAAACCCAACCAACCAACCACCCACCCAGCCACCCAGCCACCCACCCAACTGAAACCAAACCAAACTCCTCAACTGTTCAAGGAGCTACAGTTTATCTTTTTTTTTTTTTTTTTAAATATTTATTTATTTATTTATTTATTTATTTATTATGTATACAATATTCTGTCTGTATGCCTGAAGGCCAGAAGAGGGCGCCAGACCTCTTTACAGATGGTTGTGAGCCACCATGTGGTTGCTGGGAATTGAACTCAGGACCTTTGGAAGAGCAGGCAATGCTCTTAACCACTGAGCCATCTCTCCAGCCCCTACAGTTTATCTTTTATCTTTCTCCTATCGGAAAATAAAATCTGGTAATACTCAATATGTGTGTGTGTGTATGGGGGCACTTCCCATATTTAAATGGACAGTGGTCCAAAAAGTTTGAGTTACAATATTCAAGTAATAGCTTGTTAAAGACAACGGGCAATCACATCTTGTCTTTTTGGTGACATTAAGGAAAATTTCCTAGAAAGCCAAAATTCACTTGAATTGTTAGGTTATGGTAAGAATATTAACTTCTGTTCTAGAACCAAATACTTGAACCCAGAGGTTGTTATAAAATGGTAAAAGCTGGCTGCATGTGCTGACAGGCCTGGGGTAATGATGGCAGTAGTAGCAGAAGGATGTGGGGGTGGTGTGTGTGTGTGGGGGGGGGGACACAATGAGCTGATAAGCCAGGGGCTTGGCAACGACACATTTCTGTTACTCCAGGTTTCTCTGAAGTTGTCAGGATACCCAATGGGATGGAAAATCCAAGCTAATTGATACAATTCAGCGAGGGACATTAATCCAGATTCCTAGATCCAGAACAAGGCAAAAGCATAGATGACACAAAATTACTTATATTCCAGGTCTGACTGCTCCCCTCGGTGTCAGGATATCTTTAGGGCTCCCCCAAGCAAGTGGTCTGGACATGAAGAACTAAAGCTGTGAGTTATTTCTGAGTGGAACTGGATGCGTTGAGTATGTTTTTGTTTGGGTGTTGTTTTTTCAAGACAGTGTTTAATGCGCAAAACAATCCCATACCAGTTTGGATTAAAAGGACTATTTATTTTAGGGGAAAACCTTACCGAACACCTACAGCCAGGAAAGGAGTCTAGTGGCTGGAGCAAGAGCCGGAAGCAAGAGAGTGAGCAGAGGGTTGCCGCTCTTTTTTAAAGAGAGATAGACCATGCCCAGTGGGCTGGTATCTCAGTGACTATTGGCTGAAGGAGAGGAAGGCGCTCCCGCAGCAAGTGTTTCTCTGTGTAGCTGTCCTGGAACTCACTATGTAGACCAGGCTGGTCTCCAACTCAGAGATTTGCCTGACTGGATGTAGTTTTTCCTCCCTCCCTCCCTCCCTCCCTCCCTTCTTTCTTTCTTTTCTTTCTTTCTTAAATGAAGACTCATGGAGGAGGGAGGAGAAAAGGAAAGACTAGAAAAAGACACCTCTCCCCCAGACAACTTCCTACCCTGATTTTTAGGTTTGGCAAAAATCTAACATGATTTACATCCCGGGCTAGACTTAAATCTTGGTCTAGACTCTCGCTTGATTCCAGTATAATAAGACTTCCTTTCTGAAGGAAAGGAAGATAGAAGAGCTGTTAACGGACTGTTCTCTTTCTATTGTTGATCAAGTTAAATATCAAACAGTCAAGCATCAGTCACACGGCTTTCCATCCTCTGTCTGGTTTGTGCCGCAGGGGAGGTGCAGCACATTAAAAGTGGGGTGCACACAGTCCTTTCTCCACCTCCAGCTGAAACAGGAGGATTATAATATCCATTATTATTTCCTTGGAGCAGAGATCAGTGGCCCACGTAACACAGAATGCGTATTTTTAAAATTTGAGATAAAACAACTACAGCAAATGGAGATATTTCTTCCCTATTATTTACGGAGTCACAAATATCAAAAAGAACAAGGATTTCTTTAAAGAATTTTAAAGCATGAACTATGCAGGTGCTATATTTTCCCTTCAATTTATGCAGCCTTGTTCCGGGAGGGTGTGAAAGAGCTTGGCACACTTCTTTCACTAGCATCATCATGGCCCATCTGGGAGGAAACACTCAGTGAGCCACACCGCCAGCTACCTCGGGATCAGTCATGTTCTCCCCGGACTCCCATGTTCTTTCCTGAGGGGTTCTGAGCTCTCTCTTCCTTATGATCCTACAGGATCCCAGGAAAAGTCAGTCTGCTTTTGGAAGACAAAGCAGGTGTGTATGAAACAGTCTCACTACTGTCTGCATCAGAGTTTTGTCTTTCAGACTACAGGAAGCACCCAAGAGTCTTGTTAAAATGGAGATTCTGGAGTGAGCCCCAAGACATGGCAGGTGTACTAAACTTACCAGTGATATCGTTATGCATGGTCCCAGACCACGCCCACAGTTAGACTAGCCTACCTTCTCCTTCCCCTGGCCCCAGACCACACCTAGAGAAGAAACAGCTTGTCTTCTCTTCTCCATGCCCCTTGCCAAGCACAGCTGTTGTTAGAGACTGCTAGAACATACCACCATGGATCCTTGTCGTGAGCAAGAACGTAGGTACATGAAGTTGGCATTACAGAAATTATATCTTATTATACTGAGGGTCATCCTACAAGACTCACTCTTTAAATTCCTAACTACAGTTCCAAGCCTGTCTCCCGGAGGCTGCTCACCTGCGCAGCCTACCTTATCTGAAGATCAGCTACTTCTCACAATGGTCTTCAGCTCAAAGGTTAGGGTCTGGGGGGAGAATCTCCAGCTGCAGGACAGATCAAGGTGGTGTCCCCCCAGATGTGTGGGGGCAGAGCATTGCTCTTGGTCTCTGCCCATCTACTGTCCAGTGGGTGTTGTGGAGTTGTAGTCCTGTATCTGTTAATCTTGAGTGAGTGATGCCACTGGTTCTAATGTAGTGGGGCCTTGGGCCTTGGGTGTAGTGGGGTTCATGACTAAGCTATTTTTACATGTCTAAAAGACTTTTTTTTTGTACTATGCTCATAATCTTGTACCTTTTGTGAGGCATCTCCTACTTTCCTGGCCTTACAATCCATGGAACCTAGAATGGTATATTTTGGGGGGATGCTAAAGATTGAATTTGGGCTTTATATACATTTTATAGGAGCTCTGCCACTAGGCTGTACCTAGAGCCCCATAACAGTTACTCTTAATCTAGGATTTTTATTAAAGTGGTTCATTTTAAAAGAATGGAAATACATTCATTTTTAAATATATTTTTTCTCAAATATATGTTCAAACTCCATAGATTCTCCCAACAGTATAAGCATGTGCATGCACACATTTGTATACAACCACCTACCCACACATCTGTTCTGCATGACAAGATAGAAAATTATTTTGCTGGGCCAGGTATGGTGGAGCATGCAGGTGATCCCAGCTCTCAGGAGGTAGGACCAGGAATCTGAGGACAGCCGGGGGAATACAGCAATACCTCATCTGTAGCATTTCCTTTTCCCAGAAAATATCACTCTCTCAAGTCACCAGCATGTTGATACCTATCACCCACATTTTAGCTTTGCCTCTTCTTAAAATTCCTAAAAAATGGAACCAGACAAAGGCTGATCTTTTGTTTCCCTGCTGCCCAGACCTGAATAATCATACAGAAACTATATTAATTACAACACTGCTTGGTCAATGACTCTAGTGTATTCCTAGATAGATCTTACATCTTGAATTAGCCCATTTCTACTAATCTATGTATCACCACAAGGTTGTGGCTTACCGGGTAAAGATCCGGTGTCTATCTCCTTTGGCAACTACATGGCGTCTCTTTGACTTTGCCTATGCTCTCTCTACATCTCTGTTTGGATTTTCTGCCTGGCTTTACTCCATTAAGCCACTGGCTGAAAGCAGCTTCTTTATTAACCAATGGCAATAAAACATTTACATCACAGAATACAGAGGGGAATCCCACATCAATACATCATGTATTCTTTTGCATCTACTGCATTTACTGTTATAATGCCTGAGAGATTTATCCATATTATTGATAACAGCACCAGTAATCATTTTTGTTAGCATGTACAATTTCATTCTATTAATATATTACAACTTATTTATGCATTGTATGGTTGATCAAAATTTAGTAACAACTGTTACAAAAATTTGTACTTATAATTGCTATATAGAATTTACCTAGAATTGCTGGGTCATATGGTAGGTGTTTTTAGCTTTGGAACTATGTTATTATAAGGACATAGCTTTATATAAAACTATGTTTTATAAAGGAGCTTCTATTGTGGACTTTTATTTTTTTATTTATTTTTTTAATATTTATTTATTTATACAGTGTTCTGTCTGTATGCCTGCATGCAGCCAGAAGAGGGCGCCAGACCTCATTACAGATGGTTGTGAGCCACCATGTGGTTGCTGGGAATTGAACTCAGGACCTTTGGAAGAGCAGGCAGTGCTCTTAACCACTGAGCCATCTCTCCAGCCTGACTTTTATTTTTTTTTAATTTATTTATTATGTATAGTGTTCTGCCTGCATGTCTACCTGCATGCCAGAAGAGGGCACCAGATCTCATTACAGATGGTTGTGAGCCACCATGTGGTTGCTGGGAATTGTACTCAGGACCTCTGGAAGAGCAGCCAGTGCTCTTAACCTCTGAGCCATCTCTCCACCCTCTATTGTGGACTTTTAATAGCTAGTTATTTTTCCTAATACATGTAAAAAAGCCCCTTAATCTTCATCATTGTAGGACCTAAACATTTTCATATGTACTTCAGGAATAATTAGTATAGCTAGAAAAGACGTGGGCTTTGGAATGTGACTTTTTTAAATGCTCTGTTTGAGACCTCTGAGTCTCAGATTAATGAACTACAATTTGATGTTAACAACATAATGAATCTTATAAAGGTAAAGGTTGAGGGAAAGAAGCTGGATTCTAGAATACATGTTGTGCATTGCTTTGCTGTTGAACTGTTAGGATTATAGTTACCTTACCCAAAATATAGCAAGTCTATTGTTATACTGCCCTAAACAACTCAGTCTTAGTACACTGGACTGGCTAGACTCAGCAGAATCTTCTGGGATACTGTAACCAATATTTACATTTCATGTGTGTGTCTGTATAGCATACACATACAATTATGTGCTACAGTATGATGTCTCTATCAAAAATTGCATGTACAACTGCATATATGTAAGATGTTGCTGTCTAGTAATATCGTAGCTTAGTTTGTATATCTATGATGTTCATGTAATCCTTCTTGCTAAGCAGCATATGACTGCACTTACACACACATACATATACTTGTGCATATTTATGTGTACAATCACAGCATAATACTTGAAGATAATATTTTAGGATGCTTATCATGTTTCTTGACTCAGGTGCTGACTATACAAATGTGCCTGGATTGTAAAATTTTATTGTACTGTACATACATGATAGATGAACTATAAATGTGTTTTTATAAAAAATGATTATGATAGTCCAGCGGTGATGGCACATGCCTTTAATCCCAGCACTCAGGAGGCAGAGGCAGGTGGCTCTCTGTGAGTTCAAAGCCAGCCTGGTCTACAAGAGCTAGTTTCCAGGATAGGCTCCAAAGCTACAGACAAACCCTGTCTTAAAAAACAAAAACAAACAAACAAAAAATGATTATGGTAATAAGCATAATGCCTGCTTCCAAGTTTGTTGCATGAAGTATAGAAAGGGTTACTACTACAAGAATTTTTCTGTGGGGGACATAATGTCTATGCCTCTTTATAAAGTCCCAGTGACAATCTAAATTATGATTCCACCAAAGTTCACCCTGGGGAACTGGTGTGGAAAGGCCTTCTGTATATGTGTTGCTTTTATTGGTTAATAAAAAAGTTGTTTTCGGCCAATGGCTTAACAGAATATAGCCAGGCTGGAAGAAAAATATATAGAGAGAGTAGGCAGAGTCAGCGAGACACCATGTAGTTGCCAGAGGGGAAAGATGCCAGCTGTCAGCTGGAACCTTGTTGGTAGGCCATGAGCCTCATGGTAAAATATAAAATAATGGAAACAGCTTAATTCTAGATGTAAGAGCTAGCTAGCAATACACGTCAGTGATTGGCCAAGCAGTGATTTAATTAATACAGTTTCTGTGTGATTATTTTGGGAGTCTGGGTGGCTGGGAAACCAACAAGCGGGCTCTTACGACAGGGAACCAGTCAGTATTGGGCTTTCTTGTAGGTGAGAGGTTACTGGCAGGAGAGTGGGTGATCCCAAAGCAGCTGTACTGGAAAGTCTTCACCCAGCATGGGTAATGGCTTCCTATAGCTGCACAGATTGAGCCTGTCCCTTAATCTTCCCTAGTCTATGTAAGCTAGCACTTCCAGACACCTCCAGGAAGACACATGCCATTAGGGCACACTTGCATACAAATGGTTGGAAGGGGTGGCTGGAATCCTAAGTGAGGGTCCAGTGACACTCCCCATTCTTATCCACTGAGGGAACATCAACAGTCAACAAGCCTGCTTGGATGGCTTCTTGGAGGGGAGGCACAGCTATTCTGATGAAGATGGTGTCTAATTTGCCCAGTGGAGTCTGGTCTATAGCAGATGTCAAATGCTACTTCCCTAAGATACAACCCATGGCAGACTTAGAGCCAGTCATATGAAATTAGCTACTTATGAAGTATTAGCTTATTTATATTCACATTTTATCAGGGGAGCCTTACAATAAACAAGCAACACTTCAGAGCAGAAGTAATAAGTAGGTGGAAAGACTGCAGACTGGAAGACTTTCCAGACTTGTGTGTATCCCATTCGTGTTTGTGTTGTAGGTGTATATTGTTTGCACACTGTATACACTGTTGTTGTAATAGGAGCGGAGGGGCTGCGTCCCCAGCACCCCAGCCGCCCGCACGGTTAGCTTTACCCGAAATAACAACACACAAACTGTATTCATTTAAACACTGCTTGGCCCTTTAGCTCTAGCCCTTACTGGCTAATTCTGATATCCCGATCAACCCATCTCTAATAATCTGTGAGAACCGGTCTTACAGGGAAGATTCTAGCCTACGTCCATCCTGGGTCGGAGCTTCATCGCGTGTGTCTGCCCAGGAGCGGGGCATGGCGTCTCTCTCAGGCGTCTGCTCCCGAAAGGAGAGCTGTCGAGTCTCTGAGCTCACGTCCTCTTCCTCCCAGCATTCTGTTCTGTTTACTCCTCCCACCTATGTTTTATGCTATGAGGGCAAGCAGTTTCTTTTTATTGTTTAACCAATAAAATCAACAGATTGATATATGACACTCCCACATCACGCTGTACCCGAGACCTGAGGACATCGGTATCCTGCTCTGTCATGCTCTCTATCTTGGTCCTTAGAACCCAGCTCCTCCACCAAAGTCAGGCAGAATTCTGACAGTCCCGAGGCAGAATTCTTTCCTTATTCCTCCCTCTTAAGACCTTCAATGGCTGGATGAGCCCCAAACACAATATGAAAAGTACTCTTCTTAAAGCGAATGAGTGTGTTAGTCACATCAAAACACCTTCATAGCTGCCTCGAGACTAATATTTGATGCTATAGCCTAATCAAGTTTATGCACAAATTAGACACCATCATGTTTAAAGCTAGATTTATGCTTAGCTGAAAATAGCCCTGATTACATATTCAACTAGAACCTATTAATCTTTGAAAGGTATTTTTATTGTGTTTCGTGATGTATGATCTCAGTGGTTAGTGTCACATGGGCCACAATGTGATGTTACTAATCTTGTCTGAAGAATTTTAGTTATAAAGGAGAGTAGATATTGATGTTTTATCAGGAGAGTCAGCTTGCTAAGTCTTTGGGAAGCCTCCAAATCTCATTAAATCATATCTCAAAGAGAAGTCTCTTATCAAAACAGCAGATAAGGCAGTGCGCTTCAATTGATGAGGGGTTGAATATCGTTATAGAAGCTTGTAATGTGTTTTCTTCAAATAATGTCATAAATGGCTGGTACCCAGACACCATAATATCATCTGTATTTGTACTTCTTCTTATCCTCCTGGCTTTAGGGTTGTCTTACCAGCAAGGCAGAGAGAGCTGGCCTTCTATGCCACCCACTCCTTGAAGAGGCTGATGCTGAAGGGAGCTGGGTCAGGCCAGTGTTGTCATGCCTGAAAGATGGGGCAGAAGGAGGGGAACAGAAACCACTCTCCCTCCCTTCCTAGCACCCCCCTTCTAGAGTCCCTCTATTCACAGAGAAGGTGGACAAGAAAAAACATTGGCATGAGGGCGATCTCTCTTTTCTCCTTCTTGCTCCTTTCAGCTTCCTAGAGCATCTCACTCTACTTCTTCTTGCCCGTTGGTCCCCTGTTTTCCGGTAATCTTGTGGTTCTTGTTCCCAGGCAGGAGCTTGCAGGGATTGAAAGCATGGGCTGTGCTGAGTGTGGGAGGGGGAGTGTGCTGCAGGTGACTCTAGAAGGCAGGAGACTAAGACAGTCCCACCAGGCATGGGAAGAGAAAGTCCTTTCTGAGCATCCCAGCCAGGCGCAGGTTAGTACTATGTGTGCCGAGAGTGTGAAGGCAAATGCTTTCAGTTTCTTCATGCATTTTCTGCCACATTCCTGGCACAGTGCGCGTTTTGGCAGGCACATCCTAATTAGGTAACTTATAGACTAGTTAAAAACCCAGTGCTCAACCAAGTTAAGGAAGGAGGCTGTCAAGATCAGTCTCCGACAAATGAGTACACCATAACATGTACATATGCTTTTTAGATATTAAAGGACCTTAAAATAGATACCAGGGTTGGCAAGATGGCTCAGCAAGTAAAGATACTTGCTCCTAACCCAGACAACCTGAATTAGATCCAAGGACCCACATGGTAGAAGGAGAGAACCAATGTCTGAAAGCTGTCATCTGACCTTCATGTGTGTGCAGCAGGATGTGTACATATGCATACACACACAGGCACACACACACACACACACACACACACACACACACATAGAAGTAAAAATTTAAATAGTATCAACCATTGGATATGATAGAGTAGAAAAGACTGAACGGATGTTTCAGTGTTACTATCAAGCCCAACAAAAATCTGGGCATCATCATCTCTCCTTAATGACAAGTGCATAATCAACACATAAAGCCAGAGTGTCGGTATCATGATGGCTCAATGTTTATTAAATGCTGACATATTGAAGTAACTGTGATTTGCCACCACATAGCGCAAACTACCCAGAGTGCCATCCAGGCAACAGTCGCTCTATAAAGTCAGCAGCCATGCTTAAGACATACAACAGAATGACACTGATATTGTTCTAAGGTATCCATCAGAGAAGAGCACTTGAACGTAGGTTCAAGCCAATAGAAAGTCTTTATTAGTGGCGACTACACTGGGACCCAAATGCAGTCCTGAACCTTTCTCAGGGTTAACTTTTAAGCACAAGAAGCACATCCAGGGTTGCCACACTTCAGTTAGCAAGATTCGCCAGAAGCAGAACTACAGAAGTCATAAATAAAAAAAGGTGAGTATATCCAGGGACCCTCCCGGAGCTAAGCACTTCAGGGACTAGGTCTTTGTTCTCGTTTAGGCAGGTATTGCAGTCTACATAGTATGTTCTTAGGCCAGGATGGTGCCTCAGAGTCTCTACTGGGGCTTCACTAAGATCTGGGGCCCCGTCACAATAGAAGAGGCATGTTTTAGAAATTACTGCTTTCTACCACTAGTTTCTCTGAAGACGTTCATTTCAGTTGTTAAGAAAGAGAAGAAGTCTGGACCCAGTGGCACAGGCCTGAAATCCCAGGAACGTGGACGGATAAGACAGAAGGACTTCATACCGAAGACTTGCCTGGGCTACAGAGTGAGTTCAAGACCAGCCTGAGTAACTTTGTGAGCTCCTATATCAAAACAGAAAGTGAAAAAGAGGGCTGTCAACATAGCTCTGAGGGGGACACTAATCTAGCAAGAACAAGACATTCAGTTCAAACTTCTAGTCCTGAATAAAAAAGGAAAAAAGAAAAAGAAAAAAAACTCAGGAGAGGATACAACTCTATGGCAGAGCACCTATCTAATATACTTAAGACATTGGCTTCCTCTAGCATGGAGGAGAGGGAGGGGCTCAATAGAAAGAAAGACAAAAGAAAGCCATAGTTGGGATATATGCCAAGGCCATCACCCACACCTCATATAGCCTTGTATCCCAAACCGAAGTCATCCTGCTTCTCTAGACTACACTCAGACATGGGGCTCTGGCAGGCCTTGTCCTTCTCCCCCATTCCCTCTGCCTCACCAGGAATTACTAGATTATATTCTTAAAGGTAGCCACAAGGTCTATTCCCTTATTTGACTAGTTCCTCTCCCTGAGGCTGCTAACCAAATCCAGCAATCAAAAGCCCCCTTTGGCTCACCTAATTAACATGCCCAGGTAAAATTGCAAACCTCATCCTAACACGGGGTTCCCCCCTTTACCTTTATGCTTATATGCCATGTCTGTCTACCCTCTATCCATAGGCTGTCCTTTTTCCCTTCAGGAAAATACCACTTCCCCTCTTTTCTCCCTAGTCCTATCTCCTTTACCACAGCATCCTAGCTCATTCTAACACAAACCTCCCTTTTTCCTCCTCTTAAAAATCACCGTCTGCAAGGTCATTTGCTGCTGTTTTCTGCCCGAGTCAGAAAGCAGCTGCTTTAGCTTTTCTTCCGTGCTTACTAAAGGATCTCTGTGTGAAAACAGGTGTTTGAGTGTGGTTTGTGCCTAATCCGGCGTCCGGGAGGGAGCCCACACTATTTGGGGTTCCTTCGCTACCCATCAGTAAAATACAAAAGGCACATTCTGTGTTGTTGTCAGAATGGTTTCATGAAATTAACCCAAAAGGTCCTTAGCTGGAAGGTGGTGGTGCACACCTTTAATCCCAGCATTTAGGAGGCGGAGGCAGGCAGATCTCTGTGAGTTCGAGGCCAGCCTGGTGTACAGAGTGAGTTCTAGGACAGTCAGGGCTATACAAAGAAACCCTGACTCTAAAAACCAATAAAATAAAGTAAACTAAGGGGCGGGGGAGGTTTTAGACAAACCAGCTTCAGTAAATCAGCTGGCCTTGAAGAGTTTTAATGGGCAAGAGCCAATCATGAGAAAGGTCAAACTGCTTCCTTGATTTATCATAATGTGCTAAGGTGAGTCAGATTCTTACTGGTTTCTGTTTGAGGTCTCTGGTTTTGCAGGCAATCTTTGTGTGTGTGTGTGTGTGTGTGTGTGTGTGTGTGTGTGTGTGTGTATGTGTGTGCAGATTAAACTTTTACAATTTTAAATTATGATGTGGTTTTATTTTGGGGTTAACAAAGCTACAGAATCCACTCATAATTATATCAACTATGAAATTAAGGTTTGGGTTATAATTAATATATATGATGTGATATAAATTGATACAATTAATTCATAAAGTTCATGTGTTTCATGACTTATATCAAGACTAAGATGTGATGGGAAATTTGGCTAGGTAGAGGTTTGCCTTCTACTATAAGGTGAGAGATTGGCTTTCAGAAAGTGGGTATCTATCAGATGCTAATGTTCTGCGTATATGCTGGCTACCTGATAGGTAGACCGCAGAAAGTGGGTATCTATCAGATGCGGATGCTCTGTGTCTATGCTGGCTGCCTGACAGGTGGACCGATGCATATGGGGTTTGAGAACTGAGAAACCAATTCTCTTAAAACTGTACTCACATGATCCTTGGAATGTTTCAGGAACCCCAGAGCACACAAGTCTGAAGTTCACTGCTATGAGGAACCAGTTGACCTGCTCACTTCATGGAATAAGAAAAAGGAGTAGTAACAGCTAAGATCAGGAGCCTCTTATATTAATGTGTATGTACATATCCATATAAAATGATCTTTCTATATCCAGGTAGATGCTACCATTTTAAATTCTATTTCTTGAAAATAAAAATGTTTAAGTCATTCTTCTAATCCATGGATTGCCTTTCCTATGTGTCTGGTCAAAGGAGGAGAAGCAGAAGAGTCTGCAAGAATAAGACAACTTGAAACCAGGTATGAAGGCTGCATAACAAAACCTGTATCCACAGAACAAAACAAGCAAACTATAAAAACAAGCTAGGCTCCGTGGTACAAACTGTAACCCCAGTAACCTGGAAGACTTAAGTCTTCATGTTTTATTATATTTTTAAAAATTCAATATGCTTGTATTGTATGGGAGTTTTACTTCCTACTTTCAAAACTGACCATAGATTTTTTCCATGTCATTATGATCATGTTTTCTCCTTCCCTAACTCCCAGCTCCTCTCCACCCATTTAAATTCATACCCTTTCTTCCTTCCTCTAATTAAAAAGCATACAGACAACAACAGAAAAAAAAAACAATAGGACAAAACAAACAAACAAATAAACAGAAAAAAGTGTCAAAGAAAAAGCACCTACGCAAGCATGCATGCACACATGCATGCTCGTGCACAGACACAGAGTCAGGTGTAGTGAGACATACATGTAAACCCCTGCACTGCAGAGTCTGAGGCAGAAAAGCTGTTCAGACTTTGAGGCCAGCCTTCACTACACAGAGAATTCCAGGACAGCCATGACTTTTTCATGAGATCTTACCGCCCCCAACAGTACCATTTAAGAAGTAGTCAATTGATAAGTCTTACATAGAGTCTTGGAAAAAGTCATACTAGTTTGATAAGAAAATTCACTAGTCAGGTCGTTTCCAATTCGTTTCTCCCAACAAAACTGAAGACAAGTCCATAAAATCATTTGATATAATATGAAAATAATGTCATAACAAACCCTTAGTGATTTGTTGTTGAAGACTGTGCCATGTTGGTCTGCCATATGTTGAGGACCAGCCTCGATAAAAATACATCTTTCTAGAGTAGGGGCATGGGAATTTTAAAAATATAAATAAAGAATATGAAGACCCACAGGTCAGGGAACCCTGATTGCTCTTCGAGCAGATGAGGGAGGGGGACTGGATCGGGGGAGGGGGAGGGAAATGGGAAGCGGTTGCGGGGAGGAGGCAGAAATCCTTAATAAATAAATAAAAAAATAATAATAAGATAGAAAACACAGAAAGTATCGGGAGGGCATTCCAGTGGCTGAAATCCTGAAAATCCGCCCGTGTTTATTTTTCCACAGCTTTTATAGCCAATGTAAACGGGAGAGAAGGAAACAAAAGACTTTATTAACACGATACAAAGGATAACCCACACAGTCAATTGTTTTATCACTCTGAGACATCAAATCAGTAGTATTCTGTTGTCCAGGTAGCAGAGGCACACTAGATCGTGTATCCTGAAGACTGCTCCTCCCCAGGTGACCTCATAGTTACAAAAGAAGAAGTATATTAGCATAGCCTGACTGCCTCAAGATGGCATGGTCTTATCTTAATTTCAAAAGAACCAAGCAATCACATCCTGAGTGGAACTATGCTTGTCAATCTCTAAACTCTCTGACCGTCAGACAAGGTGGAAATGGGCCTGCATTTTTCGGCCTCCGCAATTTATGATACAAAATTTAGAAGGGGCAGAAGGAATTGTGTGAATTTGTTTTAGCAAAACATTTTCTATGCCCTCATACCTATTACATTAACCTGATTTCTTAGTCTGTAAATTATAAAAATAAAAATTGGGGGACATGAAGCCAACCCTTTCTCCTATTAGTGATAAGTAGTATTCATGGACTTATGATTGAACTAATTTTGAGAATGAAGTGTTATTCCTCTTACTAATAACTGTACGTCCAAAGAAAATTTTCTTGTATTTAATAATGTTCAAAAGTAGTGGAAATGGATAATTGAAAAGAATGAGGATGAATATACCATAACACCTTGTAAATATGTATGAAACTGTATAAAATTTTAAAAGTGTTAGTAATACTGATGTTTAGACCAACAGTGTACTTGTGATGGTAGAAAATAGTAACAATTAGGGAATAAAAAATTATTAGAAATGCATAATTTTGTCATATACATTTAAAGGACCATTCAGATATTATATTTATCAACCATTCGAACATAGAATGTTAAATTTGAACATACTTATATGGAGGCTTTCAAGTTGAAATAGCAAAGGAGAAAGTAAAATTTCTGACTGCTAAAAATAATTTCTGGTAAGATCTTTAAAAAACAGACAGTTATCAAACTGTTAAGACATTTGGATACCACAAGTTAGTTAAAAAACAGCATAAGCCTTAATGGATGCATCAGCATTTAGCGAATACTGGAAATTATAAGTATTTAAACTTACAATAAGTATAGTCTTATGGAGTCTTATAAAGTTGTGGAGCAGAATGTAGTCTGAATATTGCTACCATGGAAGCTGCCTCTTTCAATTATTCTGGGCACCGGGCCCAGAGTCAGTTGGGCACAGTCCACACACATGGTGCTTCTGTGCCCAGCTCCTGCAGAGCTGGGGTCAGTGCCAGGCTCCCCACTTTCCCTAGGAGGGGAGTGGAGGTGTTAATATGGTTTTTGGAGTATGTGAATATTTATGTGGCCTGGTTCAGAGGCTCCCCACAGAACACAAACAGGAAACTCACTTTTCTGTCCAGCTCTCCTGAGATTAGTTAGACTAGTGGGCATGCATGGTTGTATAGCTCTAAGACTGAATTCAGAGGGACCGACTGTCAGCTAGATGCCACCAGATATTAGACAAGTGACTTAAAGGAAGTTAATAGATGCATCTAGACAGAACATCTCTCAGAAGAAAATGATAAGGCTAGTCAGACCTCACACCGTAGAACTGAAAATCTTAGGTAGGAAGAAAGGGTTAACCACAATCCAACTCTCCATTTATCCAGGTGGCTTCAGAGATGGGAACAATGGAAAGATCACGAGGATCTAAAAACAGAGAGGAAACAGATGCAAGTAAAGAGACCTTAGAAATACAAGCTCCGGGCTAGGGAAGATGGCTCGGTTGGTACAGTGTTTGCCTCACAAGCTTGATGGCCTGAGTTTGAACCCACATAAAAATGCCAGGTGTCGTGGCCCATGTGGAACTCCAGCACTAGAGAGGTGGAGACAAGAGACCCTTGGGGCCAACTATCCAGCCAGTCCAGCTAGTTGCTGAGCTCCAGGTCAACGAACGATCCTGTCTCAAAGGAATGGATGTTTTGATCCTACTGCACGTACTGGCTTTGTGGGAGCCTAGGAAGTTGGGATGCTCACCTTCCTAGACCTGGATGGAGGTGGGGGTTCCTTGGACTTCCCACAGGGCAGGGAACCCTGATTGCTCTTCGGGCTGATGAGGGAGGGGGACTTGATTGGGGGAGGGGGAGGGAAATGGGAGGCGGTGGCAGGGAGGAGGCAGAAATCTTTAATAAATAAATAAATTAAAAAACAAAAACAAAAACACAACAACAATAAAAGAAATTATTTGATATGACCCCAAAGGAAAAAAAAAAGGAATGGATGGCTCCCCTGAGGATGACACCCAAGGTCACCCTCTGGCCTCCACATGCACACACATGCATTCCCCACATAAAAACACGTGTTAGAACAAAAAAGAAATACAAGGTTCCAGGGGCTTAAAGGGTTACAACTGGGCATTATACGTATACTTTTTTGGTAGCTGATTTTGTCTT
Organism: Microtus oregoni; assembly: GCF_018167655.1. NCBI lineage: Eukaryota > Metazoa > Chordata > Mammalia > Rodentia > Cricetidae > Microtus > Microtus oregoni. The sequence continues at coordinate 338,308 of NW_024543065.1, read as the reverse complement.
TGGTTTAGCTGGTCATGAATTTTTCATTTGTTTATGTATTTTCATAGTAAAATACAGATATTAGAGTTGGAAGGAATCTTGTGACAAAGCTGCCTGAGGTATGCAATAACTCGGGTAAGACAGGAATCAGTTAGAGAAAGGATGAAGCCCTGTTATCCTCAGGAACTGCCATTTCTTTCCCAAAGCTCCTATATCACACACAGCATATATGCCTTCACTGTGGGGGCTACCACTCTGGAGGGACAGAATCACAGCTAGTCACACGTATCCCGTGGGCTAGAAGTTAGTAACACAGCATTAATTGCAAGGGTGTTAAGAGATACATCTGATATTTTGGCAGCCATATGTTCCCCCACAGTGTGGGAGTTCTAATTCTGTCATTAACGAGAATAATGGATTTTAGTGGACTAAAGTTAGCCTGTTACAATCCTCCCCTCTGGGGTTCTGAATAGAGGCACTTTCTTCCTACAAGCCCATCCCATTCACTTCTTCCCTAAAGGAGGCAGTTCAAGCACGTTACTTGTTCCTTTGGCTAGTTCAAAGCCCAAGATCTTTGTCTGATGTGCAATGGCCCTTATCGGCAGGACTGTCAATCATTTCCCTTGCTGGACCATGAATAAAAAGTATTCTGGCCTGCACCTCATGCTCAAAATAAGATCAGTAAAAATAGGGTCACCTCAGTACCCTGATCTGCCACAGAGAGGACTGAAATATGTGGCAGTCATGAGCTAATGGGAATGAATTCCTTCCAGAGAGAGTAATGGCAACCTAGGTTCTGATGATGAAGGCCGCAGTTAGGCCTGGATCTGCTCTCTGGAAGGAGCCTTGCTGTCCATTACTCTAAGACTCCCGCCTTTGCTTTAGTGGTCTTTTAGCTTCTTTGAACCCTATGTGGGTTCAAACTCAGATCCTCAAGCTTTTGCGGCAAGCGCAGAAGAGGGAACAGAACAGCAAGAACAGAGAGCTGTGGCTAAATTCTAACTTGTGTCATTTCTCTACAACTTTTGGCATCTGAGGCGGGTGCTGGAGATGGTCCTGCCTGGTGGTGTGGGTTTAAAGGTTTGGTTCCTGCAGGAGTCTAAGAACAATAGGGGTCTCAGACTCTGACCAGTGTCTCCCTGTGATGCTGTTACAGCTTCACCTGCACAGATGTGTTCTAGTTGTCGAGAAGGCGGACTCACGCATGATGCTTGCTCTTCCAATTGCCCTCAACATCTAGGAAGCTCCAAACAAACTGGGACATTGCTGCAGGAAAAAACAATCACCAAAATATCTGGAGAAGCATAGCTTCTCTCTTTCATTTCTGCTTTCTTCTTGCAAAATGGCATGGCATGGCAGATGAATTCATAGAGAGGATCCCAGCTATAAATGAGTCTTTGAAAGGTCATTGTTAGAGTCCCTGTCCTTTCAAGCAGGAGGAGGATAAGTTGTGTGTTGACTGTGCCAATCAAGAATACCCATCATAAGGTATATAGCAGTATATCACTTTGATTAAAAGTTCACTGTCTTGGGGGCTGCAGAGATGACTCCACCCATAACATCTCTGCATCAAAAGCACAAGAACTTGAGTTCAATACTCAGAACCCACAATCAAACAAAATCACAAAATTGGAGTTGATGGTACTTGTCACTCCAGCAGAAGGCAGGCAGAGATAGGTAGATCCCTGCAGCTTGTGAGCCAACCAGTCTAACATATTTGTCAATGGTGCGGGAGAATGGTCTGTATTCTGTCAATCATGTTTTGAATAAATGCTGATTGGCCTTTAGCCAGGCAGGATGTATAGGTGGGACAACCAGACAGGAAGTAGAGGTGAGGCAATGAGAACAGGAGTATTCTGGGAAGAAGAAAGCTCTTTCCTCAGTCCTGCCCAGATCACTGAAGAAGCAGAATGTGATCTGCCCCGCTGAAAAAGGTACAGAGCCATGTGGCTAACATAGATAAGAATAATGGGTTAATATAAGTTACAAGAGCTAATAAGCAGCCTGAGATAATGGGCCAATCAGTTTTATTATTAATGTAGACTCTCTGTGTAATTTTCTTTGAGACATAATGACTGTGGGAACCGGGCAGGACAGAAACCCCAACAAGCAGCCCCTCATACTACATGTCAATCCCCAGGCCAGTGAGACACCCTGTTTCAAGAATCAAAGTGCGGACTATGGCTATAGCTCAGTAGTAGACCTCTTGCTGGCATATGTGAAGCCCTAGGTTCAATTCCCAACACTGTAAAAACAAACCAAAGTGAAAACCAGTAACAAAAGCCACAAGGTTGTTGTCTCCTGAGGAATGACATAATGTTGTCTTCTGACCTCCACACTCATGCATACACGTGTATACATGTACATACATGCATGCACACACACATGCATGTACATACATACATCAGCACATATAAATGAAAGTTTGCTAGCTCAGTGATACTAATTTAGTAGATGTTGAGGTATAGTAAGGTCTTAAAAGTCCTATATAGCTCTGTGTGTGTGTGTGTGTATTCCAGATTCCCTTTGCAATTTCAAAGGAAACTTTTGTGAACGTTACTATATAGTAGTTGATGTCTTTAGGACCTCTAGCAAAGAGGTGGATGCAATCCTAACAGGTCAGTATGGACCAAAGCCAGATAATGGGAAAGGGATTCAAGAGACCCTATCACCTTACCATTAGGTTTAAGGAAAATTATAGCCTCCTAAATCTTCCTGTTTGGGCTGAGCAGGATAGGCAGCAAAACTGCAAGAGGAGTGTGCTATGATCTGCTTTTGTCACCGTTACACCCTATCTACATCCTAACCATCACTGCCATGGCTCCTGCTTCTGCAGGAGTGACTCACTACTCAGCCTATCATTAACACCCCACTCCAGGTTATAATGAAATCCGCGCAAAGTGGTGCCTATTTGCTGCTCTGGAGTTGCAATACACTAAATAGCAACTTTGGAAGATGGAAAACTTTAATTTCACTTCCTGGATGCCCTACCGTTAACCCATGATTTAGACAAGGATCTGGCTCATTTGTTCTTGGTTTCTCACAAGTCATATTTAAAGAGTCAAAACCTATCTGATGGTCAGTATTGTGCTTGAGGCCTTCTCTTGTAACCATGGAAAACTATACAAATGATGGTTATGTGTAACAAAAGTACCAGCATACAAGGTTACTGTATGTGTTTTGAACCTAGACCATACGTTTCTTTTCCACAAACTACTCTGGTGAAATTTTGCAATTTGTTATTATGTATGTCTGATCTGCAACCCCCCCCCCCTGCACACACATACACACATTTTCATCCTTTTCTAGTTTTAAGAAGCAATATGATTTCACAACTAAAGTTTGAATCAAACACCACCGTGACCTAGCTCTGGGACTCTAAAGCTTCTCTGAGTTTCAGCTGGCAATCACTGTTGTATATTAGCCTCTCAGGGTCATTAAGGGTCGAAGTGAGAGATAATGTCCATAACATGCTTAGCATAGATCACGGCACATAGTAACTGTTCATTAAATGTAAACTGTTCCTTTTATTCTTAGCCACATCCTGCATTTTTAATGACCTGAACTTTGGTTTAAATTTTTAAAGACTTTATTTTGGGGAAAATGATATTCACATAGGTGCATGACAATATATTATCAGATCACTTATAAATATCTTATGATGACATAATGAGAAAATAGCGTTTACTATTAGTTCCAAAGTTCAAGTCTACACTTTATAATGTACTTAGATGCTTCAGGGGCAGAATGAGCTCTTTTGCTACACTGCAAGTGTGCTAATCTATTAAAAGCTACAGGATATAGTCGATGGCACAATGGAGATAGAAATACATAACCCATATGCAAGGGAGCAAAACATGGCAAAGTCAAAGAGCTGTTAGGTGTGGGAAGGGTTTTCTGTAGGAAAAGTAGCTAGAGACCTGGCTGAAGGCATGGATCTTTTTGTCTCTTTTCCAGAAGCAACGTAACAAGGAAGACCTTTTCAAAGGGGACCTAGGGAACAACTATAGAGAGGGAAATATTCATTCCCAAGGGGATTGATGTTCCTCACCAAAAACCACAGGGATGACATAGAAGGTTCTTTCCAGGGTAGAGTAAGAAGAAATTCATGGTTGAGGAAGATGGTGGAACCCTGAGAGCTGAAATGCATAGTGACCACAGATTTGCAGCCAGCTATCAGATAGCCAGCAAAGGAGGATGAAGAGGGACTGAAAGAGATTACTGATTTTTGGCCCTGGAGCCAAGGCATATGTCCATGGGAGATTGCTTCAGGTCCTTGTACGCAGAGAGAAATCATAGCTTTGAGATGAGCAAAGATCTCGGGTCAAACCAGGAGTCCTGCTTTTAGAGCCCAACAGAGAAGGGTCCTGTTCACAGCGAGGAGTTTGATGTGTGGACGAGCACAAACGGCAGCTGTGGTGAGCCACAAAGTAACAGTGCCGTAATTACTGTGATCAGCAGAGGAAAGGCTGAGTCCAAGGAAACCCACTGGGAACCTAGTACAGTGCCGGCTACTTTAAAAGAATAATCTGGCGAGGCCAATCCTAGAGCTGGTGGGAGAGGAAGGTTGGTGGTGTGACCAAAATGGGAGTCTGCGCTCACCTGCCTGTGGCTGGAGCCATATGCCGAGAATGAGAAACCCTGTTGTGCCTGTGTGGAAGGCATCCTAAGTGTTATTCCTTATGGATAGAAGGAAACAAATGTTTGCCCAAGTTAAAAGCTTGGTAAGACCATTGACTGGATTCTTCCCAGTCGATCTCTTTAAACTCTCAGTTTCTAAGATGAAGAATTCTATCTGAATGCTACTAAAGAGGAAATTGATTGAAAATAACCAACTGATACCCAATGATCCAGAAAACCATTTGCTTGGAGAAATAATATATTTAATTGTAATTTTAAGAAAAGACATGCTTTGGAGTCAGGCAGAAGCCAATCTCACTCATCTCTAGCCCTAGTCAGAGGACAGCGGCTCATTTTAAAATATATACTTGCATGAATTACTAATGGGCAGGAAAGCAACAATGACATACAAAATGTTGGCATTTATAAATATGTCCTTATCTATTAAAGTATTTAGTAGTCTGAGTTATGTGTCTAGTACATGCTAGGCCTTTTTCTCCTGAATTTGGCATTGTCAGAAGCACAGACAGATATTAGTCTGCTAGGCATGACCCAGGGTCAAGTATTGCTAGGCTATTCAGGCTACCAAAGAGAGAGCTAAGGCCTCATGCCAGGCTGCCAAGTCTCAGAACTGTTCAGTTTATGACCTTGGAGGAGTTATTACTCTTCTCTGTGACTTAGCTCTCTTACACATCAGGGGAGAGGGCGATCCCCACTTCACAGAGTGAAATGAGAGCTAATATCCACAAAGACACTCGGGATGATATAGAAACAGTGGGACTGAGATGGAGCCCAGGAGACAACATTCCAGGGACGGGAGCTGCTGCAGTTTAGGAATTTTTCTTAGCTGGTCTTGGTTAAAGGTTATACTGAAAGGCACATATTAACTGCAAGACCTCTCCTTGCCCTTAATGTAAAAACTGTTTTTGAGACAAGATCTTGTTATGTAATTCAGGTTAGGTACCCTTGGTTGAATGCATAATCCTTTCCCTTTGGGCACCCAAGAGTATTGGTTTGTGTTGCCATGTCTGGCTCCTGTGGATGATTTTAAATGCTAGGTGCATTAGTAAAGAACCTGGGAATGGCGTCTTCTGCTCCAGTATAATGCCATTTGATCTGCTAGTTTCAGTGGTATTCCAGCACCAAAGTCTGAGTTTGGATGAGTAATTTTTACTTAAAACAGTTTGAATTCTTCCTTGATCATTTTCTACTTTCTCCACTAACATGAAATTATCTGAGAACATAGGCTTTGAATTTTCTAATTTTTTTTTATTCCTTGACCGTCTCAGACATGTGTATAATGACTTTAGTCATTTTCATACCCATTCTGCTTTCTCCCGCTCAAACCTCTTTCTTCCCTACAAGTGCCCCTTCTACTCTCTTGTCTTTATTTTTTTCCTATGTGGCCCACTGGTTTTATTTGGGGTTTCCTGCATGAGTATGGGTGAGAGGTTATCTACTTGGTATGGATAACTCATCAGTGGTCACATCATGAAAGAAAGAAATCCCTTGCTTTAGATACCATTAACCATTAGCCTTCAAGTGAAGGGCAATGCCTCCCGAGACCTTCCTTGTTCTACAATTAATGTTGATAGGAAGGACTGTGAATGTTGCACTTATATATTCTATGGCCTGGAATAGAACATGGCACGGATCAGATGTCTTTGGATTCACACAATATCTGCTCAGTTAAGTTCTAGGCATGTCATCACAGCTCACACAAGGAAGGTTACTTCTGCAACTTCCATCCCAGGTGTTGTAATAATTCCTTTTGGTGAAAATGAGAGGAATTCAAAATTGTAAGTCTAAGTGAAAGAGGAAAGTTATTACTTCTTATAGTCAAGGGATCCAAAGGTTGGATTCGTAGTCCTGAACAAGGTAATCAGGATCCTGGAACACAACATCTTTTCTGTTGATGTTGTTGGTATGCACAGGGAGTTTACTGGGAAGCACTCTGAATATCGGCATGAAAGAAAGGACTAAAGGAAGTGGAACTGGACAGAGGAAGGAGTTCAGCTCAGCAAAGAACTCTACACCAGATAATTCCTAGAACTGTCTGGTATGATGGGAGGAAGGGGAGGATGTAAGCCTATACTCACATCAATTAGTGACTGTTGTGTCTTGCTGAGGGCAATTCATAAGGAGCAACTCAGCTGAGAGCCATCAGCTGCCAATACTTAAATCAGTGAAAATGGCAAAGCAGGTGGCTCACAAGATCCTGAGTGCCCTCAACCTTCTCTGGAAACTACAGGGAAAGTCCTAAGGAGGGTTCTGATTGGCTTGATTCATGATCTCGCCACTAACTAACAAGTATCTCTGATTATCCAAGTCTGGATTATACATTTGAAAATGTATTATTTTGTATATGTTATACACATTACTTTTTAAATTCAGGGATTATAGTCAATAATAACGTTGAAGTATTTTGATAATTCTATATGTGTGTGTAACTAGCGCCTAAGACAGTGGTTCTCAACCTGTGGGTCACGACTCTTTGGGGGCTATAATGACCCTTCTGCAGGGGTCGCTTAAGACCATTGGAAAACACTGATATTTTCATTACAGTTCATAACAGTAGCAACATTACAGTTATGAAGTAGCAATAAAAATAATTTTATAGTAGGGGGTCCCCACAACATGTATTAAAGGGTTGCAGCATTAGGAAGGTTGAGAACCACTGACCTAAAACAATACATAGAATGTGTTCATTCTTCTATAAAGTTGTTCCTTTGCTGTCAACTTGAGAAGAATAACTTTTAATTTCTATTGTCTTAAGTGTTTCTGGACTTTATATAATTGTAAACACATGTTACATGCTCTTATGTGTCAGAGTTCTTTCATTTACAATTTAACTATATTTTTATTAACAAGAATTAGCTGTGACCATTCATTCAGTTCAGTGACATTTAAGCACATGTAGACTATGTGCACTGGTCCAATCAACATAACACTCTTGCGATGTTTCCGTGATGTTAATATGATTAGTGAAATGTTCATTCTAGTTAATGGCAGTAATCCATTCTATTAATACAATTTTTAATTAGCCTGCTATTAACAAACATTTATAATGTTTCTACGTTTGAATATTATAAATAAAGTTTCTTTGAGTATTCTTTTTTATTATTGCTGTTGCTGGTGATTGTGAAACAGTCTTATACAGCTGAGGCAGTCTTTGAACTTATGATCCTGCCACAGCCTTCCTAATACAATACTGAAGTTACAGGCATGCACTACTACCTCTGTCTTCTTTGAATATTCTTTTTAAAAAAGATTTATTTTTTACTTGTGTACAGGCATGTGTTTGTTGTGAATGTATGCCATGTTGTGCACAGATGCCTGCAGAGCCCAGAAGAGGGCACCAGAGCCCCTGGAATTGCAGTCGGTTGTACCCTTCCTATCAGGGTGCTGAGAACTGGATCCTCTGGAAGTGTGGGAAGTACTTATCACCACTGAGCTATCTCTCAACACCCTCTTTCTTACTTTCCTTTTTCATTATTATTTTATTTTATGTGTATGGATGTTCCGCCTGCATATATGGCCTTATACTCCATGTATGCCTGGTGTCTGTGGAAGTCAAAAGAGGGTGTTGGATCCCCTGGAACTGGAGTTACAGGTAGTTGTGAGCCACCATGCAGCTGTTGGAACTCCAGCTTGAATCTTCTGCAAGGGCAGCAGGTGCCGAGCCGTCTCTCCAGCCCAAAGGATTTTATATGTGTATTTGGGTTGGAGTGTTGTTTGTTCTTCTGGAGGTTGAACCTAAGACCCCCATGTGTGCACTCTACCCCTGAGCTATATCCCCCACCCTTTATTCTTTCTATAAAAAAATCATGTTGATATATTTTATTAGGATTGTGTTAAATCTGTGAACAATTGTGGAAAGGAGCAGACACCTTAAAAATAAGGTGTACTTTTATATACAAGCATGGAACATTTATATTTTTCCCTTAATTTCTCTCAATAGGGCTGGAGAGATGGCTCAGTGGTTAAGAGCACTGCCTGCTCTTCCAAAGGTCCTGAGTTCAATTCCCAGCAACCACATGGTGGCTCACAACCATCTGTAATGAGGTCTGGCGCCCTCTTCTGGCCTGCAGGCATACAGACAAAACATTGTATAAATAAATAAATATTTAAAAAAAAATTTCTCTCAATATTTTTCTTTAATTTTTTCAGAGTAGCTTTTAAATGTTACTGTAAATTATATCTACATATAAACTTCCAGATTTTATTTTCTAATTACTTGTTACAAGTACATAAAAACATAATTATTTTGTATGTTGCACTTGTATTTTTGTGACCTTGCTAAATCTCTGATTTTTGTTTTGGGAGATTTAGAGTAAGTGCTAATCCTATAGTGCTTGCAAGACACTATGATTCTTCTTTTTAACAAAGATATTTACATTTTCCAAAACCCCACAGAGACAAGACTTTGAAAGTAGCAGAAGTTGTAGGAATAGTAGTGGCTCCTGGGAAATAGTGCTGCAAAGATTTTAGTTCAGGAAGAAAATGCCACAAGGCTTGCGTTGGTCTGAAAGAAAATGCCCCCCAAAGAGAGTGGCACTATTAGGAGGAGCAGCTTTGATCTCTTAGAATGGAACCACATTTAGAGACCTGTTCTTTACAGAGATGGTGGAGTTTACATAAGATTATTATGATGGGTCACAGTCTAACAGGACTGATATCCTTTTTCAAAGGTGAAATTTGGGGGCGATGGAGTAATAAAGTTCAGATCCAGCATCCACACGACAAGCTGTGTAAGTGCCCCCAAAACTCCTGTAACTCTGGTTTACAGGAATCCAGTAACCCCCCCCCCACCTCTTTGCTTTTTAAGGTTCAGTTTGGACACAACAGTAATCCAAGGACAATGCCAAGTAAACCTTAAAGTGGCCATCTACAAACCAGGGAGAGAGTCTAGAATAGCTCTTCCCTTCATAGCCCTCAGGAGGAATAAACTTAAATTTTAATGTCCTCATAAAGACCAGAGACATTCTTTAAAAAAAAATCAAAGGAAATTATCTTGGTTATTCTCGGCTGTTTTGAACATTGATCTTTCATGATCTGTTTTTCTTGTGCAAATCTAATATAATTAAATATATTTTCAAGAGCTGAAAAGTCTAGTTTCTTCAGGCGACTCTATTTTCATTTAAAAACCTAAAAAACACTAACCTTACTCATTTCTGTAGCAAAAATTTGGAATCACTTGAAGATGTTTTTTTCACTACAGTGGTGATGAGGATTATAACAAAATCTGTAAGTTTATATCAAAATATTTTCATCTTTGTAGTAGTTGGGCTCCTCTATTTTATATGATGTGTGAATCCTTTCTAGTTGTTTCTGTCTTTTACTCAAAACAGGAAGGGCATCACCATGCCCCTCCTTTGCTTCATGCAGGGTTAACATCTTATGTCCTTTGCTTTGAATCCCCCTCCTTTCTGAAAAGGTCAATCAGCAACAACAGGGTAATGCTGACCTGAAAAGACATGGGCAATCCGGGCAGCTGTGTTCTCCCTAGGCTCCAGCCTACTGTAGAGACTCAACAACGCCCAGAGTTCTAGAACCCCACACGCACTTCAGAGCTCGTGGTCTTGGTGTCTCCAAGACATTGGCCAAGTGCTATTTTGACCAACAAGTAGCTCTGGGTAGGCTCTCACGGTATACAAGCACGACGAGACAGCATTTCTGCTGCCTGCTTCTGTTTGATTCTCCTCCTCCTTCCCAGGAAGGAGTTCCTAGGGGATTCATTTTTGGACTTTAACCTGAGAGGTTTTGATGCCTGCATTGTGCCCATTTCTGATGATCCATTCCAGTAGTACGTAGAAGTCAACTCTCTGTGGGTGAAGCTATTTCTCAAACATGTCAAGAGGTGTTGGGTGGGTAGTGCTAACACTCACTCACAGAGCCCCTAGAGAATGGACACCTCACCAGTCCTGTCCTAGTCTATTCTTCTAGTCTGTCACCATGGAAACCACATGCTCACTGGTTTGTAATGTACTGCTGTCTTGGCTCTCTGGTCTTTCCTTCTTTGTCCCATGCCTACCTGGACTTGTCTGCAGCACATACTTTTTTGTTGTAGGCCTTGGTTTCTTGGAACTCCAACCTAAAGAAGATTTTGTAAAACAGCTGTGCATCTTTGTAATAATTTACCATTTTTCTTAAGTCAGTTCACATAACTTTCTGGTACTTGCAAACAAAATATATTTAATTTCCCTCACATTATTTTATTCCTGAATGAAATAGTTGAGAATTTTTTCTTGGAGCTGTAGAGATGGCTCAGAGATTAAGAGCACATGCTGTCCTTACAAAGGACATTGAGTTCAGTTCCCAGCACCCACTTGGGTGACTAACAACTGCCTAGAACTTCAACTCCAGGGAATTGAATGTTCTCTTCTGGTCTTTGCAGCCACCTGTACATACCCACACACAGACACGCACATACTGAAAAATATAATAAAATCTATAAAGATTTTTTTCTAAAAGTTTTGTCCAGTAAGTTTTAAATTTTATGTAAATCACTTCCCCCTTTAATTCATATACAGGGAAAAATATGATACAGACACAAAAAAGCCTGATGCCAATGATTTCATGCTCCTGTTTTTAAATCTGTTAAAAGTTATAACATATTCATTTGAGATCACAAATTTCATGCTCATATGGATAGGTATGCAAGGGGTGTCCCCTGGGAAGCAGAAACCAAGAAAGTATGTAAAATATTGCTGCACTTTATATCTTGAATATCTCCCAAAATCCATGTGTTCAAGGATTGGGTCGCAGAGTAGTGCTATTGTGAGTGACAGAATGCTTGACGGAGGACCTTCGATGAAGCTTTTGGGTCTTTGGGAACATGCCTACAAGGGGTTATGGTACTCTGGCCCTTCCACGTTGTCTGTGCTCTCTGGCTTATGGCATAATCAGTTTTATTCTCCTCCATGCTCTGTTATGACGCACTGCCTCCCTAGAGCCCCCAAGCAATAGGCTGCCCATGGACTTGAAACTACATACTGGGAGCTAAAATCAACCTTCTCTATACGTTTACTATCTTAGGTATTTTGTTATAGCAATGACAAGCCAACTACCATGGGCATAAAAGATTTATTTGGGTGTTATGCTCAGGAAAAATAAAACGGGGAGTAAATGAATTGGTAGGGCCAAGCACTCAGACCACGACACAGAGCTGGTGTTTATGAAACTTCAGAGCAAAAGAGCAAATTAGATAGGGAGTGTTCCATAATGCATTTTCTTGTCTGACCCAAACAGAGTGCTCTGAAACAAGCTGCCCATTAGAGCAACCTCAATTAGGGTAGAAATGAACAGCCCTGTGGTGACCTTAGTACTCTGCTAAACAGACATGTTAGAGTCTGAAGGTACCAGCAGCTGGAGGATGTCAGCCACCTATGCAGATGAATAAGAAGGCCGACACTTTCTTCTTTCCTTCCTCCCCTCCTTCTTTCCTTTCTTCATTTTTGATTGTTCAAATGTGGATGATACAATCAAAAATGTTTCTTTCTTTTTCTTTTCAGTTTTTCTTTTTTTTCTTTCTGAAACAAAGATCTTTTTAAAATATTTATTTTTTATATTTTAAAATTTTCTCATACATTATATTTTGATCATATTCTTTCTTCTCCCCTAACTCCTCCTATATCCTCTCTGCTTCTCTACCTACCCAATACATTGTTTTCTTTTTTTCTCTCTCTGGAAAAAAACAAACAAGAAAAACAAAGAAACAAAAACACAAAAATCCAAACAAACTGAAATGAACAGAGAACCAATAAGGACCCACGCAAGAATGTTTTTAACTTTCAGGCCTACTGTTTGTTCTGCTCCAATGATCGTTTCCTGTGCACAGGTTTGTGACTGATAGAGAAATGGTTGACGGCGGTTACTGCACGGGCCCCAGTTACAAGCATCCACCCCCACTGCCTGGCTTCACTGATGTTTTCTGAGTGATATTTCAGTTTTGGCCTGGGTCTTCTGTGGAGGCCCGAAAATGTGAGCCTATGTCCACATTGACCAAAAGTCAATTAGAATTTTCTTCTAGTTCCTTCACAGTTAACTAGCTTCTACCGCAAACAAAGGTCCCACCTGTGTGCTGAGACAGTTCTGTTCTCTCAAGGTTATTGTCAACAGGTGTGGCTAATTACCAGACCTTGTGCTCCAGGAATAGAGAAGTAGATTATTCCCACCTCAAACAAGAGTCTAAGGATCCAACTAAGTTCTGGTTCCCTTTATGGAGATAGCAATGGATTCCACCCAGACAGTGGTTGTCTACAGAATGTTTTGGTCTAGGGTGTTAAGTGTGCCTTGTTTTGTTCTAGCAACACAATGTTTAACTGTGAATATAGCCAACGGACTTTCAACTGGTACGCTCATTTCCTTGTATCCTTAATGCAGTCTTTTGTCTTACTCCTACCTTTTGGGGCCAGGGGTATTTTAAGCAGTTGGAAATTAAACGCAGGCTAATTTTCAGTACTCACTGGAATTCCCTCCCAATACTATCCTATATGTTTCTCAGTTTTATTATTTTCATTCATGTCTTCATATTTTTTACTATATTTCTAATCTCCATGCCCTTACCCTGGCGAGAAGTATTTTTGTCAAGGCTGGCCATCGATAGTCCTCATGAGCCTCTCAGGCAGATCCTAGGCAGTGGTTCTGAGACACAACTAAGTGCTTAGTTAACTCCAAGGTTACTCAACTCTGGAGCAGGACACAATGAAATGTCCAGCCCCCCCACCCCAGATGTCTCTCTTCTTGCCTCAAACAAACCAGTTGTCTTAGATTCTGCAGGGCTATGTATAATCTATTTTGGTTTGCAATTAAGAAACTATGTATTTAGCATGTCTTAGGACATTTTGTCCTTGTTTTTTCCTCAAGGCAAATGTATCTCTGAGTACATATGCATAAAGAAACATCTTTAAACCCTGTAATGATGCTTCTTTACACGGATCTAAGGTAGACTGTAGAAAGCATAAGCATTCCTCAGTTTCTGACCATGCTATGCAGACTGCAAGCATCTCAGAATAACCAAAGTTCATGTTTTTAATAGAAGGCAATTTTTCTAAAACTGAAGAAAAAGCACCCAAGCAAAAAGCAAACAAGAAAACATGGAGTCTGTTTTGTGTTGACCAACTATTCCTGGGTGTGGGGTCTCTACTGAGGTGTGGTGATATACTCAGTGACACTCCATTGCAGATGGATTTTTCCTACCTCAGCAGGCATCAACAGCAAATAGCTTCTTGGTTAGGTGTGGGACATTGTGTCCACTTCAGTGCTGGGATCTCATCTAGTTTGAACCTGTGCAGGTCTCTGTAAGCTTATATATAGAGCAGTCCTGTTCCCTGGAGTCGTTTACCACCTTTATTCTTACAACTTTTTGCCCCTTCTTTCACATAGATCCCTGCACCTTGAGGATGTGGGAGGGTGAAGGGGTGGGTATGGGGGGGGAGTTGAGAAAGAATCTCATTGAGGACTCAGTGCTCTGAAGTCTCTCACTATTTACCTATTGTTCAATTGTGTATCTCTTTTTTAATTTTCATCTATTGTAAGAAGCAGCTTCTCTAGTGAGAGTTGATTGATGTTCTGCTCTATGGATATAGCAACATGTCATGAAAAGTCATCTTATTGCTATGTTCCTTTAGCAATAATATCTGTAGGCTTTCCTCTCTCAATTCTCAGGCGCTTGGCCATTTGATCAATGTCAGGTATGGGTTGTGTATCACGGGGTGATCCTTAAATCCAATTAAAAATTAGTTGGTTACTCTCATGACATTTGTGCCACTATTGCACCAGTATATCTTACAGGAAGGACTCTGTTTCAGGTCTCAGGGTTTGTAACTGAGTGATGTCATTACTTTTCTCCTTAATAGTATGTACCTTCCATAGTACTATGAATGCTAGTCAGAACAGGTGAAGCTTCCAATTGAGTACTAGCTCAATTTCTTTATGTTCAGTGACTTATGGGGTGTCTGTCTTCAGTGAAAGGGCCTTACCATTAAGGTTATGAAGAATAAGCAGTAGCTTTGGCAATAGCCTGTGATGTTTGGTTGGGGTGTGATGTAGGATTCTCCTCTGTATGCTGTGATTACTATTAATGAATAAAGAAACTGCTTTGGACCTATAGCAGGGAAGAACTTAGCTAGGCAGGAAAACTAATGCTGGGAGAAAGAAGGCGGAGTTTAAGAGAAGCTATAGTGCCACCACCAGAGACAGACATGCCAAAATTTTGCTGGAAAGTCACTGCCACATGGCAATACACAGATTAATGAGTTGGGTTAAACTAAATATGTAAGAGTTAGCCAATAAGAAGCTAGAGCTAATGGGCCAAGCAGTGATTTAATTAATACAGTTTCTGTGTGGTTATTTTGGGAGTCTGGGCAGCCAGGAAATGAGGCTTCCTTACAACAGGGGTGTCTCTGGGAACCCATTGAAACAGCATCTTGCTGTATAACTTAGTCTGGTTTCAAACTCATAATCCTCCTGCCTCAGTCTCAGAATTATTTGGATTATAGGCTAGAATATATCTTTATTTGCAAAGTAAAATACTACTTAAACTTGAGTGTGTTCATACTAGGAAAGAAAATACTTTTAAGTATAATTTTAAAATGATGGAAATGTAGAAATGAATGTTCCAAATATTAATCACAGAAAGATAGAAAGGAGCCATACAGTAAACCAAAGAAACTAGAAGGAAGCTAATAATAAACACGAAAACAGAACATGAATAATAAAAACTATGTATCAGAGAAAAAAACCACAGATTAGAATCTAACTATTTAAAACAGCTAACAAAATTAACTGTTGGTGAGAAGGAGGGCTGGTGTTAGAAAAATTAAATAAAAAACAGCATAGCCCACATATGGTAAGTATTTTAGAAATCCTAACAGAACACGATGAAGAAGTATATGCTGTAATTATGAAAACGGATTAAATGTCAATTTTCAGGAAAAACACATTGTACCAAAAGTAATTCAAAAGAAACAGAACATTTAAGACATTGAAAGGAACAATCTATCCATTCATGATATGAGAATAATGCAACTTTGGTTCAAAGGAGTGACAAGAACAGCAAATGAGTGGCTAGTTTCCCTGGGGACACAGACCCAAGTGCAACTGGACATGGGATTTGACGTAAAATTACTAAGAGAGCACACAAGGAGAAGCTCCATCTTTCTGGTAGATTGTAGACTGGGTGAGTGTTGGGCCTTCTGAATGAAGTTCTGGTCCAGAACCTGAGTCTCTCAGACTATGGATGGGCAGGTTGACATCTGTTATCGGCTCAGCGGCCTGCTCTACCTCCCCCCCAGCTTCTCTATCTGTAAATGAAGACTTATTTGGAAATCGACGGTCAACTTAGAATGAGGTCAAGAGAGTTGTCCTTGAATCAATTTGACTTACGTTCTTATTGAAAGGGACTATGTGGACATAGACACAGTCACACAGGGAAGATGCCATGTGAAGAGGCAGGAGTGAATTGACAGACATAGATGCTATGCATCTGACAATTAGGAAACTGCGCAGAAGGCAGGTAACAGAGTCTCCTTTGCAGCCCTCAGAAAGAAGCAGCTCCCAAAGCTTTGATTTTGGAAATACGACTTCCAGAATCACAAGATGATGTCAGTTTCTGCTATTTTTCATTTGTGGTACTTGATTATGGCAGTTAGAGAAAATCAGTAGTGTACACATGGTATTGGTTCTGAGGAGAGATGAAATACCCTTACATCATTACATACTAAGACTGAGGCCAAACTGGTTGAATGTGACCTCTTTCTTGTTTTGTTCTCTCTTAAAGGGAGCAGTTTCCTAAGGCTCTAGGCCTGGGAGAACAGAATTACCCACACTCTTGTTGCTGTATTTTATGGGCTTTGTTAGGTAGAGATCACAGGGAGGGCACTGATTGTGCCAGGGTTATACCTGGTGAATGGAGATCTCACCCTGGGCTAACACTAAATCTGCAGAAACTCCAGGATGGACTACAACATATATTTTCAAATGGTGTTAAGTACTTTAATTGCTTTAGTCCCTGGGCCTGGAGGGTTGACCTTATCTGAAAGCTTTCTTTAAACCAGCTGATGTCTGACTTCTCTTTAGTTTGAACCCTGGCACAGATCCCTGCTAGAAGGCTCCTTTGCTGCACATGCAGTAACTAAGACTTGTGCTAGGGGCCTTATGCTTGAAGTGTGCCACTTAATGAAAACTAGGGCCTGTCCCCAGGCTCCCCAGTCCTATATATTCCTTATTCTCTGGAATAAAGTTGATCTGATTCACTGAAGTCTGTCTCCTGGGGAGCCATCTACATCTGTCACCATTACAGCCTCTTGACCTGATGACCAACAGGTTGAGAGAAAGGGATAGACGACCTCCACTTTGATCTTAGCCAAGAGTTTGAGAAGTAGTAAGAAGGAACTCTACACTTTAAACGTATTTTTAAAAATCATTTATTTTTCTCTTACGTGTATGGGTGTTTTGCCTGTATAGATGTCTGTGCATCACATGTGTGCAGTTCCCTTGGAGGCCAGAAGAGGGCATCGGCTGTCCCGGAACACGAGTTACAGATGGTTGTTAGCCACTATGTGATTTAGTAAATACAGTTCCTTTGGAAGAATAGTTAGTATCCTTAACTGAGTCATCTCTCCAGTTTTGGAAACTTTTTATTTTTAAATTAATTGATGCATAGGAAACTGCTTTTTCATTTGTTCTGAAACTTCAAATAAAATAGCTGGAGTTTGTGTCAGTTTGCCCCAGCTTTCACTACAGCAGCACAGATTGTGCATGAGAGATGATGTCCTGCAGTTTGGAGGCCAGAAGTCCAAGAACTAGCAGGCACCAGTTTCATTTTTTTGGAAGGAGAACTTGTTGCCTTTTTCCTGTGGTTTGCTAGTTTTGAGCAATTCTTCTTGGTGGGAGGTTTGGGCTCCTGGGACACAGAATCTTCAAGAATAGATTGCTTTCATGGAATATTCCTTTACACTGTGTGAAGATGTGTCACTGTGATTGGTTTAATAAAGAGCAGAATGGCCAAAAGTTAGGCAGGAAGAGGTGGGACTTCTAGGGACTGGAAGGTCTCAGAGAAAGGCAGAGTTGCTAGCTGGACCCAGAGGAAGCAAGACGTGCAGGAGGAGAGGTAAAAAGCCATAAACCACGTGGCAGCCCATAGATGATTAAAACCAGGCTAATTTAAGTTATAAGAGTTAGTCATCAATAAGCCTAAGCTAAGGTCAAGCTTCCATAATAACTCTCTGATTTATTATGATTTGGGGGCTGGTGGTCCAAAAAAAGCCTGCTACCTATTACTTTTGTTAAAAATTAAGTTCATATCTGTAAGAGATATAAAGCAATAGACTTTACTGAAAAATGTAAATTATGCTAGCAATTGCCCTCCCCTTCAAACAAAGATATGCCCTTGCCTAGACCTACATACATGACTGTTATACAAGGCAGGGCTCAGTCTGCTGAGGAGCTAAGTAAAGCTCAGGTGGGGTATAGAGAAGGTGTTCTTGATTCCAAAGCCCCAGCACCTGGGAGCAGATGAGAAGGGTCAACAGAAAAAGGCCCTGTACAACCTTGTTGTGACCACCATGCTTTTGGGATTTCTGGGTGTAGTACTACCCGTGTGACCTTTAAAAGCTGGTTCCTTCTCAATCACCTAATTAGAAACCAGGTGGTTTTTTTTTTGTTTAAATCTTCCTAATGCTTTTTTTCCCCCAATTTTTAAGCACAACTTTTTCCTTGTCTACCTATTTGTTGCTAATGTTTGTTCACTGAACTCCGCCACAGCAGAGAACAGCCTGTTCTGTTCTGTGTCTGCTACATAATGTGGCCATGGAATTTGGTGAATGAATGTGTAGATAGAGGAATGAATTTATGATTGACAGATGGTGGTACCAAAGACACACTGTTCCTGTTTCAATATTTTTTCAAGGTCAGAAACTGCACGATGCCTACAGATTCTATAACTAGGCCAGCATACACTATGAAGTACTTCTACCTACAGGTGCTATTTCCCATTCAAACAGTTACTTTTCTGGTGCTGTGATAAAGCATCATGGCCACGGAAATTTAAAGAGTTTATTTTGGACCAGTGAGGGGTAGGAGTCCACGATGGTAGAGTGGAGGAGGGGTAACATGCAGTTTGTGTGGCAGCTGGCGTAGGATGCCGAGTACACATCTTGAACATCAAGCAATAGAACTGGAAATGGCAGGGGTGTTTAAATTCTCAAAGTCACCCCTTAGTGACACACTTTCTCTAGGAAGACCATTCCTCCTAAATCTCCTCACACAGCACTACCAAGAGGGGGCCAGGTGTTCAAATGCATGCGCTACTGTGGGACAGTCTCACTCAAACCCATGCAGGTGTTAAGGGTGTTGCTTCCTTTAACCTTTCCTGGCTCTGTGTGGGTGAGAACTGTTGATACAATGTTGATACTTTCATTTGATGTTAGGGATACAGTAGCTAGTTTCAAGTGTCCATCACATGGTCTTGAAGAATATATTTTACAGGCAGGTCATGTTTGACTTTTAAGCAAGTTTCAACATTTCACTCTAGATTAGCTAATCTGTTGACTAGCTTCTTTATATGTCTCACAAACTATCAATAGCTTACTCTGCTCTCTACATGGGGGAGAAGATAACATTAAAAACAGGGCAAAGATGTTTTTCATTTTTAAAAAAGGAACTAGGCATGACTTTTAAGGTACAATTAGAGTCTAAAGCTTAGCACCTGTGTTTTATTAAGCTTTAATTCCTTTCTTCCCATCTCCAGGGGAGTGTGTGTGTGTGTGCATGTACTTGAGTGAAGACCAGAGGACAACTTGTGGGTGTCAATTCTCTCCTTCCACCATGTGAGGTCTCAGGAGATCAACCCAGGTCACTGGGATTGGTGACATGCAATTTTACTGTATGAGTCATCTTACCAGCCCCTTCAAAGTGATCTTTTGATGCACGGGGTTAGGGTGACATTTAGTTTTCTTAGAATAAGAAGTACAAGTTGCTAATAATATGTTTCCTTCCAATATGCTATTGGACGGATGGTGTGCAGGGGAGGGAGAGTAGACAAAATGATCAATACCTCTTCTCAGTGTTGGGAGAAGATCAGGATTAAACAGACTCAGTGGTAAGTACAAAACTTATCTGAGCCACTTAGCATTTTTTGTTTGTTTCTTCGAGACAAGGTTTCACTGTAGCTTTGGTGCTTGTCCTGGAACTAGCTCTTGTAGACCAGGCTGGCCTCGAATTCACAGAGATCCACCTGCCTCTGTCACCCAAGTGCTGGGATTAAAGGTGTGTGCCATTACTGCCTGGTTCACTTAACATTTTTATATTAAAATTATTTCAATTTAATTACTACTTGTAGCATGAATTTTTTTTGTTTTTTTTTGTTTTTTTTTTGGTTTTTTTTTTTTTGTTTTTTTGTGACAGGGTTTCTCTGTGGCTTTGGAGCCTGTCCTAGAACTAGCTCTGTAGACCAGGCTGGTCTCAAACTCACAGAGATCCGCCTGCCTCTGCCTCCCAAGTACTGGGATTAAAGGCGTGCGCCACCATTGCCCGGCGTAGCATGAATTCTAAGGGCTGGAGAGATGGCTCAGTGGTTAAGAGCATTGCCTGCTCTTCCAAAGGCCATGAGTTCAATTCCCAACAACCATTTGTAATAAGGTCTTTTGCCCTCTTCTGGCCTTCAGGCATACATGTAGACAGAATATTGCATACATAATAAATTAAAAAAAACACAGAGAGAAGGCTCAGCAGTTAGGAGCACTGGCAGCTCTTCCAGAGGTCCTGAGTTCAATTCCCAGCACCCACATGGTGGCTCACAACCATCCGTAAAGAGATCTGGTGCCCTCGTCTAGCCTGCATGAATACGTGTAGGCAGAACATTGTTTATACAATAAATGAAAGTAGCATGAATTCTAATTGGTCTTAATAATAAAAACTTGGGGTCAGCTATCTGAGGGTGAAATCTGAAGGATCACCGGAGTGGCCAGCCACTATAGTTACCTCTACCAATGCTCAGGCCAAAGGGGCTATCCTGTTCCTATGAATCCTCAGACTGCATCTGTCTCTATGAATCTTCAGATTGCTGCTGAACTCCTGTGTCTCCTTCTGTCCTATATATCACTCCTATCTCCTCCTTAGGCTGGGATTAAAGACCTGTGATTCCCAAGTACTAGGATTAAAGGTGTGAGCCACCACAGCCTGGATCTGTTTCTCTTTGAGACTGGATTAATCTAGTGTAGCCCAGGGTGGCCTTGAACTCACAGAGATTGGTAAACCTCTGGCTCCCAGTGCTGAGATTAAAACCCTGTGCCATAACTGCCCGGCCTCTATGACTAAACTAGTGACTTAGCTCTGCACTCTGATCTTTAGGCAAGCTTTATTTGTTAGATCACAAACAAAATATCACTACAATTACTTATCGAGTGTCTAGAGGAAACCAAGTCTGGATCATGGGTTTCTTGGTATTTTAAAATTGTTCTTGGTTAAAAACTCCATTCTAGGTCTGAACATAATCCATTCTCCCACTTCCCAGTTCTTGATCTAACCTCATCTTTCTTACTTACATAATAAAACTATACTCTACTATTTTACAAATCCTTCTTAAAACTACCCCAGTCCTCTCTAATTGCCCCAAGTCAATGGTTCTTTGTCTTTGTCAAAGGATAGAATTCCTGGGGAAGGGGGCTGGAGAGATGGCTCAGTGGTTAAGAGCATTGCCTGCTCTTCCAAAGGTCCTGAGTTCAATTCCCGGCAACCACATGGTGGCTCACAACCATCTGTAAAGAGGTCTGGTGCCCTCTTCCGGCCTGCAGAATATTGTATACATAATAAATTAATAAAAATAAATATTAAAAAAATATATATAAAAAAAAAAAAAGAATTCCTGGGGAAGTTTTAAGTATGTGCATTCTCTCCCTCCCTTCCCTCAACTTTCTTCTTTCTCCTCTCACTTTCTTTCTCACAAATGCAAATATAAACACACACACACACACACACACACACACACACAGAGAGAGAGAGAGAGAGAGAGAGAGAGAGAGAGAGAGAAACAGACAGAGACATGTCAGCAAGTGTCCTGTAGGTTAGAGCATTCAGGTCTTGTGTGTACTGGGCAGGCCTCCAGCACTAACCTATAGTTCCAGCTCTAAGAAGTTACTTTGAAAAAGCTGAAGATCCAGTTATTTTCCAGGTTAAATTATAATCTCTGAAGGTGAGGGTCCTTCCATTCTGTTCTTTTACAAGATTCTTACATTCTTACTTCATGTATATTTAAGTATACTCTCTCTCTCATTTGTGATTTTACTAATCATGTTTTCAGTTATCCATGGTCAGGCTTGGTCTGAAAATATAGTACAAAAATACAATAAAGTGAGAGGGAGGAGAGAGGGGGAAATTAGAAAGGTTCACATAATTTTAATTAAAATATACTATTTTAATGTTTTATTATTGTTAATTTTAACATGCCTACTTTATAAATTAAACATAGGGGTGAATATTATACACGGTATTAGGCACTCACTGGGGTTTTGAAATATATGCATTTTTTCTCTCTTTGTTTTCTTTTTGGTATATGGGAGCTCGCAGAACCACGGCTGTATTAGTCAGGGTGTGTGCTCCTGCTGTTTTTGCCGTTGGAGCCAAGAAAGAAACAATTACCAATCATTTTTCTATTCTATCAGGATAAGTACTGGGACAGTTTATTAGAAGTAGAAAAACAAGAGAAGATAAGATCTTGACTATGGTCATGAGAACAGACACCTGCTTCTAACCTCAAAAGCAGGGGAAGTGGTAGCGTCTCAGTGTTGCTTTCAAAAAGTGAAGTTCTACCCACGCCAGAACAATGCACACACCTCCCAAGACCTTTGATGATAAACAACGATTTCTACAACAAGTTTATTGAACTAAAAACAAGTTCTGTCCTCTAATACTTTCAAAACCTATTGAGAATAAAATTTCTCTAAGTCTTCTGCTCCCAAAGTGCTCTGCTTCAAGTCTGGCAAGGGAGGCTCTAGGGATGAGGTCAATACAGGGAAACAAACAGCAATAGATGTGTGTGGTTTGAGAAAATACACGGTGCATATCTTTTACATATACTAGTGGGCTATAGAAATCTCAAAAATTGTTGGAATGAAGCGCATTTGTGTCAGCTCTTCAAAATTATAACAAATGCATGAGATAAACACCTCATAAGGAAACAAAAGAGTTATTTGGTTCATAGTTCTGGAGGCTTCGGTCCATGACTGGTTCATTCCAATGCTTTGGACTCTAGCAAGGTATTAATTACGTCTTGGTGGTCACGTACAGCAGAGAAAAGCTGCTTGCCTCAGGGCCAGGAAGTAAAAGAGATTAAGAAGAAGAAGCTGGGTCCCTATTAACTATGTTGTAGCACACTTCAAATCACGGGGAGACTTCTTAACTAGGCTCCACCTCGAAAGTTCTGGCATATTCTAATAGCCTGATTGTTGGGGCTAATCCTTTAACACATGGGCTTCTGGGTGACATTTATATCCAAACAACAGCGGTACCTTATTTCATCTCTTAATTTCCTACTTTTGGATCTAAATCATCATTCCACATAAGTAAAGCTTTCTCTGTAGATTATAGCATAGCATCTTGCAGAGAGCAAAACTGGGATCAATGGGTACAAATTATAAGGATGTAAGATCATCTTTACCATAAAAATAATCTTTTGCCTGAAGAGGTTGCTCAGAGGTTATGAGCATTGGCTGCTCTTGCAGAGGACCCAGATTTAGTTCCCAACACTCGCAGGGACTGGGGTGGGGGGCTCTCAACCATCAAAAACGCCAGTTCCAGGGGATCCAATGCCCTTTTCTGGCTCCTTAAGGAATCATACATGCATATGGTACACATACACACATGCAAGCAAAACATTCACATACATAAAAAAGTAAAAGCTGAGTATTTTTAAAGTAACTTTCTTAGAACCGAACATATCCTATAGTGTAGTAGACTGTCTCGTGTGGTGCTAGTTCTAGATAATCAGGCCATGGAAGTTTAAAGTCAAGCCAAGCCTGAGTGGTCATCTGGTGAGAATGTCCTGAAGGGTCTCTAGATGGAACTCCTGCAATGGCCTCACCACAGTGTAAGACTACAGGATGAATAAGGCCAACAGCAAATGATCCTGCTGCTGCTGCTGCACTTCTGCTTGCAGATGCTAATTCGCCAGCACTTTATCAACAAGGCACTAGCTTCCAAGTGGGAGGCTCAAGAACTTGAGTGATTTGTAAACTAGAGAAGATCATCCTGCAGGATGGCAGGGTTTTAATTCAGGTACTCTATCAGTGCTTGTGAAAACGGGGGGGTTGGGACTGTTGCTCAGTGATAGAATGCAGATCTTTAATTCCTAAGGCCCTGAGCTCCACCCAGCACAAGAAACAAACAAACAAACAAACTCAACCTATTGTCCAGTTTGTGTCCTTGGGTTCCTTTCCCACAGGTTCCCCAAATGTTCTTTACTTGAAACTAGTCAAAATATTCTGGCCAGTTATCATGACAACTGTAACTGACTGCAGATAAAGATGACTGTTTTCATGGCAGATTGATTTCCATTGCAGACCTGAGTGAAATCACATATATATCATTTCACCAACAAACCTTTCATCTGGATATCCCCTGCTCAATGTATACTGCAAACATCAGGACGGTCCAAAAGGGTAGGCTTCAGTGTCTTGAATATAAAAAATGCATTACATAAAACATATCATATTTCTTTTAACTCATTAAGAGTTATTTAAAAACTAAGAGCAAAGTTTCTTCTTTAATGAAACAGAAGATGCTGCAGAGAGCCTTGAGTTTCCCTTCTCATGCCCAGGATGCCCAAGTCCATTGTCCTTGCACATGACTGGGGACCACAGTCTGAGACTATGACCAGTACAGCTGAAGAGGTTCTTGTCAGAGCCTTTTGAATCATGAGATAATGATCATTTTAGACAGATGATATACTCATCTTCATGAGTTGTTTATCTGCTCATAAAAGATAAATCATATAAAAGGGAAAATATGCCAAATGGTATTCAGACAACTTAGTCCATTTGGTATCACCTTAACAATAACAGGGACAAACTGGTCATTATGAGGAAAATGAAGAGATATTTGATTAAGAGAAAACTATGGATCTAAACATTGGAGTTTGAGGCTTGGGCGATGGTTTGCTTGGTGAAGTGCCCACTGGACAATCACGAGGCCTGCATTTGGATCTCAGCACCCAGTTAACAGTTGGTTGGTACAGTATGTCTATAAACTCGGGGCTGGGGAGGAAGAGATAAACGATTTCCTGTCAGCCCACTTAACCAGGCTCCAGGTTTGGTAAGAGACTTGGTTTCAAAACTATAATATGGAGAAAGACTGAGAAAGCCCCCAGTGCTGACATCCCTGGTCTCCACTCATGCATGTCTGCCTGTAGATAGGCACATACCTATGCAAACGCTTATATAAGCCACCACATACACATGCAAACCCAAAACACTGATGTTTGAATATATATATATATATATATATATATATATATATATATATATATAAATTCTGTGTGGCTTAAGTTCTTAAAGTGTATAGCAGACACTCATTCTAAATGAAATAAAGACCTCGTTATGAAAAGACTATGGAAAACTTATTTTGAAAAGAAACAAAGTTGTCCTGAGGGCCTATTATGTTATTTACATTTAAAGATACTACAGAATTTCTTTTCTTCCCTTCTCTTTTTCCTCCCTTTCATTCCACTCCCTTCGGTTCCTTTTTAGATCCCGTTTTCCCTTTCTCTCAGTTGCTTTCATAGAGAGTCACAAAGATGTCTAAGACTTGGTCAAGTCTACAAGTTGAAAAGAAGTATAGCTCAGAAATATATCTTTACAAATGATTAGCAGTGGAAGTAAAACTCTCTCTCTCTCTCTCTCTCTCTCTCTCTCTCTCTCTCTCTCTCTCTCTCTGTCTCTCTGTGCATATAGGACATTGGAGACATAATCCACAAGATCTGGAAATACAGTGGACGAAGTAGTCAAGAATGAGATGGAGGCAAGGAGGCCTACAGCTTTTCAATCATGTCAGGAACACAGTGAATTACTGTATCTTCCCGCCCAGGCGGCTGCTGCTTCTATTGCCTTTTCACCTACGTGACCCTGTGAAAACCCTCCTGTCCCTCAATGTCCTCACACTTTTCTGCTTTTCCCTTATCCTTTGACCTCTTCCAAGTTATCTTTTAATTATTAGTAAAGATGTAAAAGCAAAGAACTGGTATGTGGGATTAAATACTATTGAGCCTCTAATAAAATCTGTCCCATGTCAATGTTTAAAAGTTGTCATTTTAACTGCGATTCTGTGTGTGGAACCTGGTGGGCAGAGGGTGTTACAGGAGTCTCACTGTGTGAGATACATCTCTTCTCCCAAAGCTCTCTCCTTTTCCCCAGCTCGCTCTGCCTACATAAAGCTCCAGTTTCCTTCCCTTCATAGTTCCCTCATGCCTACCTTTCTCATCTTCTCACTCATGACTTAATCTGTCTTCAAGTGTCTGTAGTACTGAAGTTGACATATGCTTTCAGTAATCAAAAATAAATCTTTTATGAAAAGACTTATTATTTCTAGATGGATTTTAAGTATTTGATTTTTATTACTGGGAAACACCAATGTTGGCCTGACATCTAAAGCTCTGCTGATTAAAGATTTTAAACATGGTTCTGTAATCTAAGCAAAGATTCCCTTATCATCCTAAAAGCAATGTGGATGTCAACGTTTTTGAAGACTCTGCATGGGCATACAAGTGAGATTTGAGACGGTTCCTCTCTGTCCATTGTGCGCATGCTCTGAATTGTCATCTGTGGGAATCTAACATCATCCTTAGCTGTCAGTGTCAGTTCCAATCACATCGCTACCGTGATTCCTTCTGGCAGGCACCCTTCCAGCTCACAAAGGCGAGATCATTATTCATGATAGAAAGCTAGGTAGGGTCTGAAGAATTTTCCCCCTCCCCTGCGGTGCCTGGCTGAATCCTGATGAAAAATACTATCTTCATAAAGTCAACACAAGAAACATGCTGTATTCTACTTCTCTTTCTCTTTAATAAAATCTTATTACCCCCTTTATTGAATAATTTAGAAATCTTTGGCCTTTTATGGTATATAAGATGTGTGGTTTATTTTATATTCAGAACATCCTTTTATGTTCTGCTTATTTTTTTCTCTTACTAGGTAAAAGTAATACTTTTGAACACATAATTTCTTTTAAAAATACAAATCAATATAGAGTCAGAATTAATATTCAAAGAACAGCTTCTGTGATCTTTTACTTCTGGAGAGAACTACTTGAAACTCAGAAGTCTAAACATGTACTGATTCTTTGGACTCCTACCCCATGGTAGACAGAGTCTATTTTTTTAATTTATTGTAATTTATTCAGCACATTAAATATTAAAGGTGCACTGAGACATGTCAGGCATATATCTTTGAAAAATAAGACTTACACCATTGAAGGTCTACTCTGATTTTTCAATGTTGATACTACTTTTCAAATTGCTTCCATCTATAGTAAGTATGTGTAGCCAAGAGAGTTAAGGGTTTGCAATGAACCTGCATGTTTCCCTTGCAAACTGGATGCAAGTTCTCAGAATATCTCCTCAGTGATGAGTTCTGTCTGTTCCCACTTTGAATGACAACACCGCAGCCGCGTCCCATCTGTTGTCACAGAGCACTGCAGGCACAGTTTTTTCCCCCACACTTACTGTTACAGAATCACCTGTGTAAGCACAGCCCTGTAAACCTGCCTTGGCCGCATTGGTTTTGGCGCTAATCCATCAAACCTCGCCTGATGATGCCTTGACTACTCAGAGTGTTGTCTTTGGAGGCCCCCTAAGGGGTTTTGTTTGTCTGTTTAGCCTCGTATCAGGCATATAGATTAGCTTTATTTTTTCCTAAACAATTAGAGTCCTTTTATCTGATAGAATTTGCAAATTGTTTAATTAATGACATTTCTTCCTTCTGACAAAAACCAAGAGCTAAATTCCTGTTGTACTGCAGGAGATACAAGCAGGTCACCTTCATTTTCCTCTCCGTTTCCTCACTGTACGATCCTGCCATTGTCTTCTCTTTCTTATTCACGTCCAGTGGACTTTACTTCTCACACTGTACCTCATTTTATTCCGTTCTGAAGGTTCTTCGGGAATAGAGCCCTGAGTATGAAGGCATTTGCCTCCCCTCAGCTATGGATTCCTCGGGAGTGGACTGGGATGGTTTCTTTATCACTTTGCAATTAAATCTGGCAAGAATTTCATTATATGCTTGATAAATATTTCTTAAAGCGAACCAAGTAGGCTCACTATTACATAACTGAAAGGAACCATCTGGTAATTTGCGCAATGCTACTTTTCTTTTCCATGGTAAGGCAACAGAAAAGACTAAACCCGAGTGTTGTCTATAGACAAGAAGGGAGAAGATACTCCTTATGTGTACTCAGAAGGACTAGATAACTCAAAGTTCCTTATTTTTAAACCCACCGATGCTGACTGTTGTCAGCATATTCATTATATATTATTATTATTATATATTTTTGAAACTGAGTCACCGTAAAACGGCCTTGAGCTTCTGATTCTTCTGCCTGCCTCCACCTAAGATTACAGACATTGCATTACCATGCAGGCCACTTTCATGGCTTATAAACCAAGGAAAATAAGCTTGCTTATTAATTATCTGTCATAGACCTTTGTATGTGATTGCTACTAGATGAATATATGTTTAATTAAGTCTGCCTTTCTAGGTACTAAGCTGAGAAACAGTAATTTAGAATGTTTGGCAGGGAAGGTCTGAAGCTTCCATTTTTCTCAGTCTAAAATTTAAAAACATGCCACTGAACTCAAAATTGCTCACTTAAACCCAAGTATCTGGAATGTTTGGCAGAGAATGCTAGACTTTCTTTTCCCTCAGACTGAGACGTGAAAACGTGTCAAAAAGCCATTGAATTCATAGACTTAACCCACTGTGGTACAAAAAACCTATCTAACTACACGGGCAACGTCTTTCAGTGTCAGTCCCCCTAGAACTCCCAAGTCTTGATTCACAATAAACAAGGTACCATGATAACATACTGTTTATTCCTTAAAGACACATAAACAAACACAGTAAATCCTATGTTCTTTTTTACCCTCATGGAATTTTCTAAAAAATAGAATTTAACCAGGTTCTTTGTGGGTACTGAAATTTAGGATAAGATGTAAATAAGATTGACAGGATGGCCTTTTATGACCAGTTTTTCATTTAGTTCTGTCTGTGATGTCTTCCTTCAGAACGTCTTCCATATTCATCCCTTTTCTCTTATTTCCACTTCAAACCTTGTAGGAACAAAGACTCATGCAATACACCCAGCAATACAATGCACTTACAGCCAGCCTCCGTTTCCACTTTTCCTATCAAGCTGACTTTGTCAGACTATCCTTCCAAGTGCTCTTTCTATCACGTCAGTTCTTACCTCAGAGAAAGAACAGGAGACTTAGAGTGACTTCTCGTAGCTGAGCAACTGCCAACTTCGCTTCTCATAATCTTCTCCCTCCTGGCTCCCAGTTTTGTATAGCAGGGTGCCTTCTGTTGCAATATCGGTATTCACCATGTGTCCGTTTTGATTGTCCTTTTAAGGAATCTGAATTTGCATGCCACAGGACTTGAGGTACAGTTTGTTTTTGGATAAAACTAAAACTTTTTTGTTGTCTGTTGAAATAATTTAACCTAGACCCACAACCACTGCTGTTTTTTGTTCACTTTTAGGGAAGGGTGGCTGCTTATAGTTAAAAAGAAGAAAGGAAGACAGGTAAATAGGAACTGGTAGTAAAAATAAATTTGAAACATTACTAATAATAATAACTATTATTTTTGAGAGCTTGCTATGTGCTAGAACCACTTAAATATATCTGATTTGCATAGTGGCCCAGGCCTATAATCCTAGTACCCTGGAGGCTCAGGCATTGTGAGAATTGTGAGTCTGAAGCTCGAAAATCAGTCTCAAAAACACAAACATCAACAAAAACTCATTGACTATCTGAACTCTAGAATAAATATCACTATTATTTCCATTTTGTAAGTACTTTGTCTAAGAAGACCATATAGCTATTAAGTTAAAATTGAAACAGAGGAAATCTGGCTCTATACATGGGTTTTGAAACCATAAAACTAATAATTTGAGATGGGTCCTAAAAATTAGTGCTCTGTCTGAAGATCTGATTGCTCTAGGATAGCAGTTCTTAACTTGTGGATCTTGACCCTTTGGGGGTTGAAAGACCCTTCCACGGGTGTTTCATATCAGACATCCTGCATATCAGACATTTACATTATGATTCATAACAGTAGCAGAATTATAGTTATGAAGTTGCAACAAAAACAATTTTATGGTTGCGGTCACAACATGAGGAACTATATTAAGGAGTCACAGTATTAGGAAGGTTGAGAACCAGTGCTCTAGGGAATAACCAAGACTGTTCTAGACTTATGTACAAGAAGGAATTCCCTCTATTTAAAAGGAATTGCTTTTTTCTAAACAGAGTGTTATTCTAGCCCAAACATAATAGAGGAGACATGCTACTAGCTAGCTCCTTCTCAATTGGTCCATTTTACAAAGAAAACTTCCTACAGGTTAATAGGGTAACATTTTATCTCAAGGCAGATCATTCATTTCATTAATATACAATTGAAAGTGCTGTAGAATTAGTGGGGAGTGGAGTACTTGCTATGATCCTCTTGGGAATGTCTTAAATAAACCAAACTTCTGGAGGCATCAAACTTGTCTGTGAGTACAAACTTTACTATAGAGCTACAATAATGAAAACAGCTTGGCAATGGCAGAAGAACAGAGAGGTGGACCAATAGAATCGAATTGAAGACCTGGATATCAATCCAACACCTATGAGCACCTGAATCTTGACAAAGAAGCTAAAATTATAAAATGGAAAAAAGAAAAATTTTCAACAAATGGTGCTGGCACAACTAGATGCCAACATGTAGAAATAGATACATATTTATTGCCATGCACAAAACTCAAGTCTAAACGGATTAAAGACCTCACCACAAAACTAACCTCACTGAATCTCACAGAAGAGAAAGTGGGAGGAAGCCTTGAACACATTGGCACAGGAGACCACTTCCTAAATGTATCTCTAGTAGCACAGACAATAAGAGCAACAATTAATAAATGAGACCACTTAAAACTGAGAAGTTTCTGTAAAGCAAAGAACACGGTCAACAAGACAAAATTGTAGCCTGCAGAATGTGAAAAGTTCTTCCCTAACCCCACATCTGACAGAGGACTGATGTCTAAAATATACAAAGAACTCAAGAAACTGGATATCAAAAAAATCCAATAAAAATGGCATATAAACCTAAACAGAGAGCTCTCAACAGAGGAAACTCAAATGGCCGAAAGACATCTAAAGAAATGTTCAAAATCCTTAGCCATCAGAAGAATGCAAATCAAAACAACTCAGATTTCAACTTACACATGTCAAAATGGCCAAGATAAAAAACAGTGATGACAGCTTATGCTGGAGAGGATATGAAGTAAGGGGTACATTCCTCCATTGATGGTGAGAATGCAAACTTGTACAGCTGATTTGAAAATCAGCATGGCAGTTCCTCAAAAAATTAGGTTTCAATCTACCTCAAGACCCAGCAATACACACTTCTGGGCATATACCCAGAGGATTCTCAATCATACCACAGGGACATTTGCGCAACTATGTTCATAGCTGCCAACGTCTAGTGTGTTGGGGTCCCTTGGTAAGGGTCTCGTGCAAATCAGGACACAGGGGATGCAGAGTATGAACAACTGCATGACAAGCTTTATTTTGTATGGCTTTTATACAGACTAACAAGCATTACCTCAACTCTGAAACCCTCCTTTACCCACATACATGATCATGAAAAACTTTTGCCTCACCTTGCAAGAAATAATACCTCAATTAATAATAGTAATAAAGATGAAAAGAAGTACATAGAAACAAGACAAAAAGTATACAGAAGCAAAGCACTCTTTGTAACTGGTAGAGCGTGAAGAACTGAGCTCAAAGGCCACTTCCTTATCCAGGGTACAGATTCTGACAGAACGTTTGAGAAATGGGCAGAGAAAGTTTGCTTTCATCTATGCTTGGTTTGCCAAGCAACCGTTTCCCAACTTCGTCTCATCTGTCCCAGCAGGAGCCTGCACTCTAAGCCAGTTCTGTGTCTGCACACATAGCGGCATTATTTGTAATAGCCATAACCTGGAAACAACCTAGATGCCCCTCAACTGAAGAATGGATAACCAAAATGTACATTTACACAATGGAGTACAGTAGTAACACATTTTGACATTTGCGGGCAAATGGATGGAATTAGAAAAAAAAGCCATAAGACGATGCAGGCGGTGGCAGACGACACAGGCCGCAGGCGGCAGGGACCATCGCGGCCGCAGACGCAGGTGGCAGGGACCATCGCGGCCGCAGACGCAGGTGGCAGGGACCAGCACGTAAGACCGAGAGCAGATCGCCCCACTACAATTAAATCAATGAGGTAGGCTTTTGGTTGGCGAGGTCCCTGGCAAACGGGTCCTGTTCTTGAAGACCCTTCTGGATCATACAAAACACCAAACAGACTGGATCAAAGAGGGGTGAGAGGGATCTTGGCCTCTGGCAGGAGCCAGGAAACAGAGCGAGGGCACTTTGTAAGAGGAGCCCCTGGCCAGCAGAAAAACCTGATCCGGTTTTAAAAGACCGATTAGATAGCATTGATAGGAGGAGATGGCCAGGCGCCAAGGCAAAAATTCACCCAATAATCTGAAAAACAACATGAAAACACCAGAACCCAATGATCTTACAACAGAAGGACTTGAATACCCTAACAGAGAAGTAGTGGAAAAAACTGACTTTATGAAAGCAATAGAGTCCCTTAAACAACATGTAAAAAACGCCCTTATAGAAATGGATGAGAAGTATAACAAAAAGTTTGAAGAAATGAGTAAATACGTACATGATACCCTGGGAAACCAAGAAAAAAAAAACGATCAAACAGGTAATGGAAACAGTTCAAGAATTGAAAACTGAAATGGAAGCAAGGAAGAAAACACAAACTGAGGACCAGCAGGATATGGAAAATCTAGGTCAATGAGCAGAGCCTACAGAAACAAGCATAATCAATAGAATACAAGAGATAGAAGAAAGAATCTCAGATTCTGAGGACACCATAGAGGAAATAAACGCACTGACCAAAGAAAACAGCAAAGCAAACAAATTCTCATCACAAAACATTCAGGAAATATGGGACACAATAAAAAGACCAAACCTAAGAATAATAGGAATAGAAGAAGGAGAAGAGTCACAGCTCAAAGGCCCAGAAAATATTTTTAACAAAATTATGGAAGAAAACTTTCCCAACATAAAGAAAGATATTCCTTTGAATATTCAAGAAGCATACAAAACACCAAACAGACTGGATCAAAGAAAAACATCCCCTCGCCATATAATAATCAAAACACAAAATATACAGGTTAAAGAAAGAATATTAAGAGCTGCAAAGGAAAAAGGCCACGTAACTTATAAAGGTAAACTGATCAGACTTACACCTGACTTCTCTATGAAAACCATGAAAGCCAGAAGGTACTGGATAGAGGTACTGCAGAAACTAAGAGACCATGGATGCAAACCCAAACTACTATACCCAGCCAAGCTATTGTTCACTATCAATGGAGAAAACAAGACATTCCAGGATAAGAACAAATTTAAACAATACGTAGCCACAAATCCAGCCTTACAGAAAGTAATAGAAGGAAAATCGCAATCCAAGGAATCCAACATTGCCAACACTGCCTACAGTAACTCAGGCATCTAGTGATCCTTCACCAGCACAACTCAAAGAAGGGAGACACACAAACTCTACTACCAAAAACAATAAGAATAACTGGAGTAAACAACCACTGGTCATAATATCACTTAATATTAATGGGCTCAATTCACCTATAAAAAGGCACAGGCTAAGAGATTAGATACGAAAACAGGATCCAACATTCTGCTGTTTGCAAGAAACACATCTCAACCACAAAGACAGGCACCTACTCAGAGTAAAGGGTTGGGAAAAGGTGTTTCAAGCAAATGGTCCTAAGAAAAAAGCAGGTATGGCCATACTAATTTCTAACAAAACTGACTTCAAACTAAAATCAATCAGAAGAGACTGAGATGGTCACTTTATACTCATAACAGGAACAATTCATCAGGAAGAAGTCTCAATCCTGAATATCTACACCCCTAATATAAAAGCACCCACTTATGTAAAAGAAATATTATTAGAACTCAAGGCAGACATCAAACCACACACACTAGTAGTAGGAGACTTCAACACACCTCTCTCTCCAATGGACAGGTCAATCAGACAGAAACCTAATAGAGAATTAAGAGAATTATTGGAGGTAATGAAGCAAATGGACTTAACAGACATCTATAGAAAACTCCACCCAAATAGGAAAGAATATACCTTCTTCTCTGCAGCTCACGGAACCTTCTAGAAAATTGACCACATACTCAGAAACAAAGGAAACCTCCACAGATACAAAAAAATATCAGTGTCCACCTGTGCCTTATCAGATCACCACGGATTAAAGTTAGAAGGCAACAACAATGCTACCCCCAGAAAGCCGACAAACTCATGGAAACTGAACAGTCAACTACTGAACCACACCTGGGTCAAGGAAGAAATTAAGAAAGAAATTAAAGTCTTCCTTGAATTTAATGAAAATAAAGAGACAACATACTCAAATCTATGGGACACGATGAAAGCAGTGCTAAGAGGAAAGTTCATAGCACTAAGTGCCCACTTAAAGAAAACAGAGAAAGCATACATTGGGGCCTTAACAGCAAACCTGAAAGCTTTAGAAAAAAAAGAAGCAGATGCGCCCAGGAGGAGTAGAAGACTGGAAATAATCAAACTGAGGGCGGAAATCAACAAAATAGAAACAGATAAAACAGTCCAAAGAATCAATGAAACAAAAAGTTGGTTCTTGGAGAAAATCAACAAGATCGACAAACCCCTATCCAAATGAATTAAACAACAGAGAGAGAACACGCAAATAAATAAGATCAGAAATGAAAAGGGGGACATAACCACAGACACAGAGGAAATTCAGAGAATCATTAGATCTTACTACAAAAGCCTGTATGCCACAAAACTGGAAAATGCAAAAGAAATGGACATTTTTTTTTAGATAAGTACCATATATCAAAGCTAAACAAAGACCAGGTGAACGATCTAAATAGACCTGTTAGTCGCGAAGAACTAGAAACTGTTATCAAAAATCTCCCTTCCAAAAAAAGCCCAGGACCAGATGGTTTCATTGCAGAATTCTACCAGAACTTCCAAGAAAACCTAATACCTATACTCCTTAATGTATTTCACAATATAGAAACAAAAGAGTCATTGCCAAATTCCTTTTATGAAGCTACAGTTACCCTGATACCAAAACCACACAAAGACCCAACCAAGAAAGAGAATTACAGGCCTATCTCACTCATGAATATTGATGCAAAAATTCTCAATAAAATACTGGCAAACCAAATCCAAGAACACATTAGAAAAATTATCCATTATGATTAAGTAGGCTTCATCCCAGAGATGCAGGGCTGGTTCAACATACGAAAATCTATCAATGTAATCCACCATATAAATAAACTGAAAGAAAAAAAACACATGATCATTTCATTAAATGCTGAAAAAGCATTCGACAAAATTCAACACCCCTTTATGATAAAGGTCTTGGAAAGATTAGGGATACAAGGGTCATACCTAAATATAATAAAAGCTATTTACAGCAAGCCGACAGCTAACATTAAATTAAACGGAGAAAAACTCAAAGCCATCCCACTAAAATCAGGAACACGACAAGGCTGTCCACTCTCTCCATACCTCTTCAATATAGTGCTTGAAGTTCTAGCAATAGCAATAAGATAACATAAGGGGATCAAAGGGATCAATATTGGAAAGGAAGAAGTTAAGCTTTCGTTATTTGCAGATGATATGATAGTATACATAAGCGACCCCAAAAACTCTACCAAAGAACTCCTACAGCTGATAAACACCTTTAGTAATGTGGCAGGATACAAGATCAACTCTCAAAAATCAGTTGCCTTCCTATACACTAAGTATAAGAAAACAGAGAGGGAAATCAGAGAAGCATCACCTTTCACGATAGCCACAAATAGCATAAAATATCTTGGGGTAACTCTGACCAAGGAAGTGAAAGATCTATTTGACAAGAACTTTAAGTCTTTGAAGAAAGAAATTGAAGAGGACACCAGAAAATGGAAGGATCTCCCTTGGATTGGGAGGATCAACATAGTAAAAATGGCAATTCTACCAAAAGCAATCTATAGATTCAATGCAATCCCCATCAAAATCCCATCAAAATTCTTCACAGATCTGGAGAAGACAATAATCAACTTTATATGGAAAAACAAAAAACCCAGGATAGCCAAAACAATCCTATACAATAAAGGATCGTCTGGAGGCATTACCATCCCTGACTTCAAACTCTATTACAGAGCTACAGTATTGAAAACAGCTTGGTATTGGCATAAAAACAGAGAAGTCGACCAATGGAATCGAATAGAAGACCCTGACTTTAACCCACAAACCTATGAACACCTGATTTTCGATAAAGGAGCTAAAAGTATACAATGGAAAAAAGAGAGCATCTTCAACAAATTGTGCTGGCAAAACTAGATGTAAATCTGTACAAGAATGAAAATAGATCCATATCTATCACCATGCACAAAACTCAAGTCCAAGTGGATTAAAGACCTCAATATCAGTTCGAACACACTGAACCTGATAGAAGAGAAAGTGGGAAGTACTCTACAACACATGGGCACAGGAGACCACTCCCTACGTATAACCCCAGCAGCACAGACATTAAGGGCCTCATTGAATAAATGGGACCTCCTGAAACTGAGAAGCTTCTGTAAAGCAAAGGACACTGTCACTAAGACAAAAAGGCAACCCACTGACTGGGAGAAGATCTTCACCAATCCTGCAACTGACAAAGGTCTGATCTCCAAAATATATAAAGAACTCAAGAAACTAAACCGTAAAAGGCTAATCAACCCAATTATAAAATGGGGCACTGAGCTGAACAGAGAACTCTCAACAGAAGAACTTCAAATGGCCAAAAGACATTTAAGGTCATTCTCAACTTCCTTAGCGATCAGGGAAATGCAAATCAAGACAACTTTATGATACCATCTTACATCTGTCAGAATGGCTAAAATAAAAAACACCAATGATAGCCTTTGCTGGAGAGGTTGTGGAGAAAGGGGTACACTCATCCATTGCTGGTGGGAATGCAAACTTGTGCAACCACTTTGGAAAGCAGTGTGGCGGTTTCTCAGGAAATTCGGGATCAACCTACCCCTGGACCCAGCAATACCACTCTTGGGAATATACCCAAGAGAGGCCATATCATACAACAAAAGTATATGTTCTACTATGTTCATAGCAGCATTTTTTTGTAATAGCCAGAACCTGGAAACAACCTAGATGCCCTTCAATGGAAGAATGAATGAAGAAAGTATGGAATATATACATATTAGAGTATTACTCAGCAGTAAAAAGCAAGGACTTCTTGAATTTTGCATGCAAATGGATGGAAATAGAAAACATTATCCTGAGTGAGGTAAGCCAGACCCAAAAAGAGGAACATGGGATGTACTCACTCATATTTGGTTTCTAGCCATAAATAAAGGACATTGAGCCTCTAATTAGTGATCCTAGAGAAGCTAAATAAGAAGGAGAACCCAAAGAAAAACATATAGGCATCTTCCTGAATATTAACCTTCATCAGGCGATGAAAGGAGACAGAGACAGAGACCCACATTGGAGCACTGGACAGAAATCTCAAGGTCCAAATCAGGAGCAGAGGAGAGAGAACATGAGCAAGGAACTCAGGACTGTGAGGGGTGCACCCACACACTGAGACAATGGGGATGTTCTATCGGGAACTCACCAAGGCCAGCTGGCCTGGGTCTGAAAAAGCCTGGGATAAAACCGGACTGGCTGAACATAGGGGACAATGAGGACTACTGAGAACTCAAGAACAATGCCAATGGGTTTTTGATCCTACTGCACGTACTGGCTTTGTGGGAGCCTAGGCAGTATGGATGCTCACCTTACTAGACCTGGACGGAGGTGGGCAGTCCTTGGACTTCCCACAGGGCAGGGAACCCTGATTGCTCTTTGGGCTGATGAGGAAGGGGGACTTGATTGGGGGAGGGGGAGGGAAATGGGAGGTGGTGGTGGGGAAGAGACAGAAATCTTTAATAAATAAATAAATTAAAAAAAGAAACAAAAAAAAATAAAAATGGTCAGCCACTGGAAAAAAAAAGAAAAGAAAAAAAGCCATACTGAGTGAGGTAACCGAGACCCAGAAAGACAAATATAATACATATTCACTCATAAGCAGATATTAGATAAAGCGAAGGATAACTAGCCTACAGTCCACAACCCCAGAGAACCTAGACAACAAAGAGGACCCTAAGAGAGACATACATGGATCTACATAGGAAGGAAAAAAAAGACAAGACCTCCTGAGTAAATTGGGAGTGTGGGAGGAAAGGAAAGAGGGTGGAAAGGGAGAGGGAAGGAAGTAAGGGGAGTGGGGAAAATGTATATCTCAATAAAAATAAAAAAGTTGGCAGGAAATAAGCCAAGCTTAGGTCAGGCATTTAAAAGTAATAATAAGTCTCTCTGTGCGTATTTATTTAGAAGTTAGGGGGCAGGCCTCTAAAAGAGCCAACAGAGAAGAGTTAAAAAAAATTAACAACTAAATACAACAAACAAATCTTAATTAAAAAACAAAACACGATAGTCAATATCCTTCAAAGAAAACCTGCAGGCACGGAAGAGGCTTTCTCCAGAAGGCACTGGTCACATAGATCTTACACAATATTCAAGGCATGTTCATTGGAAGTGACTACGCAGATCACTGTAGCACCTTGACTTGTGTATACTACTGCATGATCTCTAGAATTCTGAATCTTTCTAAACTCTTTTGGACCAAGCTGCTTTTCTTTTTAAATACTCAGCTTCTTTATTCTGTGTTCTATTTATAAATACTCTTAACATACTTTTCTGTAGTCTGACCCTACCCCAACACTGGCTAATTAATGCTGAGAGCTTAAAAGACAGACACTAAAGCTCAACAAAACACAACATGGAAACAATGACTTTTTATTCCAGCCTAGTCCCAAATATTTGTTCATTCTTTTTCTCAAAGGTAGAAATTGCTTATTTTTAAAAGGAGTTGATTTATTGCTGTTTTTTTTAAATATTTCAAGAAAACTGTATGATAGGGTTCATGGTATTCAAGGGGAAAGAAACTGAGTGGAATGGAGTTACAATTTTTTGAAGTATATTTCAGAGCACACGAGTTGATCCGGGAAGTTAGAGATTACAGTGTCAAGTGCAATGTATACAGCACAGCAACCCAAGTGGCTTTCGATTTCTAAGGGGAGGGATTTGCCTCATTCTCTCTCCTCCTGTGTGCAACCTTCGTTCCTAGGCAGGGCAGGAAAAAGGGAAAAGGTTGGAATGTCAGAAGTCTGGTGAAAATCCAGAGTATGGAATGCAGCAAACAGGGTCATTTAACAAAACCTGAACTTTGTTTCCAACATCTTGATTTTAGTGTCTTGCCTTTGTAGCAATAAAACCGGAACTAGAGACTCTGTGTCAAATTTGACTAAGACTAAAATTAGATAAGAAGGTTGAACATGGAACTGCCCAGCTTCTCCTTCCTCCTCCTCATTCTCTTGCAGTTTGAATGAAGAGAAGGTGGTTCACACAACCGGAGCTGCAACTGGCTGTGTGTCTATGTGCTATGAGCCAACTCTGTTTCTGTGGGAAGTATCCAATTCTTCTGTCTCCTTTCTGGTGAGGTGGCAGGCAGCTGCTGTGGGTGCCTGTCTGCGGGGCATGCACATGCTAACGCTGACCAACATGGCACGGTAGGGGAGAGCTTAGTCAAGGAATTAGTTTACCCAGTTTTCTTATACTCTAGCTTAAAACTTCATCTTCACACAAACAAACAAAAACAGGCCCAAAGTAATGTCACTAAATGCTGTGAACTCTCTTAACCACTGCTAGAGAGGTATTTATCTATATTCCTGCTGTCCTCCTCTTTATGACATCATAATTTCCTTCAGTTTTTAGGCCGTTTCGACTGCACTCCTTAACTCCCAATTCTAAGTGGCTACCAAATCTTTCTGCGTCTCAATTATCTGTCCTGTAGTCATTTATTTCTTCTTGTCATGAACCATGTACGATACACCCCGGTAAACAGAGTGCACTTAGGGAAAGACAGACACCACCACTGTCGTTATAGCGAGGTTCCGACAGGAGGCAAGTGAATAAACAGTTCTGTACCAAATGTGTGAGCCATTCTGGTGAAGAAAATAGAGGGAGTCCATGGAGACAAGTCTAGTTTGGGTGACCAGAGAAGATAGTTGAGTGCATATATTCAGAAAAAATACAGGCAGAAGAGTCCTTGTATTTCATTACTGGACACAACTAAGGAGAAGGCTTTATATTAGACTTAGAGTTAGAAAGACACTCTGCCCTGCTCTACTGGTACTTATGGGCTATACCTGTGTGTGTGTAATGTGTGAATGTGTGACGTAAAAATAGAAGCACAAAATGCCTCTTCTCCAGCTGGGGAGATATTTAAATTGGCAATGAGCTTGCTGTATCAGTATGAGAACCTGAATTCGATCTCCAGGACCCATGTAAAAACTGGGCACATAGGCACACATTTATAGTCCCAGAGCTGGGGAGGCAGAAACAGGTGGATCTCTGGCGCTCACTGGCTGGCCATCCAATCAGTGAGCTCCAGGCTCAACAGGAGACCCTGTCTCAAAATATAAGGTGGAGGGAATAAAGGAGGACACCTGAGGTCAATCTCTGGCACACACATCTTTATCTATCTATCTATCTATCTATCTATCTATCTATCTACCTATCCACCTACCTATCTATCTACCTACCCACCTACCTGTTACCTTAGCTATCATTTGGGCCTTCTAAAGGATTATTTTTCTTTAACATATAGTGCATTGAGAACTAAATTATACATTATTTTCCTGCTGAAAAAGTTAAAAAAGTTGTCAGGCAGTTATGGCGTCTTTGATCCCAGCACTTGGGAGGCAGAGGGTAGGCAAATCTCCAAGTTAGAGACCAGCTTGGTCTACATAGTGAGTTCAGGACAGCCAGGGTTATGCAGAGAAACTGTCTTGAATAACGAAACGAAACAAAACAAAAAGCCAAACTAGCAATTTCTCTGAAATATACAGGGCTATGGCTCAGGCTGCCAGAACCCTGGCTAGGAAATCACGGCCCTTCCCTCAGCACTTCCTTG
The DNA here is from genome assembly GCF_018167655.1 of Microtus oregoni. Lineage (NCBI taxonomy): Eukaryota > Metazoa > Chordata > Mammalia > Rodentia > Cricetidae > Microtus > Microtus oregoni. Next base: position 297,316 of record NW_024543065.1, on the reverse strand, counting down.
GCTGTCTCTCTAGAACAGTGGGTCCCAACCTTCCTAACGCTTTGACCCTTTAATACTGTTCCTCATGTTGTGGTGACCCCCAACCATAAAATTATTTTTGTTGCTATTTCATAACTGTAACTTTGCTACTGTAAGGAATTGTAATGCAAATATCTGTATTTTTTGACAGTCTTAGTCAGCTCCTGTGAAAGGGTTGTTTGACCCCCCAGAGGGGTTGTGACCCGCATGTTCAATTTGCTTCTCTAGACTTCTCAACACAGCCACGGTGACAACAGTGAGTTAAAGATCACACTATAGGAAGAGGACACTGTCAGTTAAAATAGTCTTTCCTCTGTCGTCATGATCAAGAACCTCATTTATACATTCAACAAGTTATGTCGGTTGTCTTTTACGGCACCTGTGACAAAATCCCCTATCTACGGCGGTTTTATATGAGGCAGACCGTCAAGGAATAAGCACACACATTGCCAACACAATCAGATGCGGACCAGAGAAATAACTGCAGTGCTCGGACAGCTTTTCTGAGGTGACCCCGTGAGCTCACGTGGGAGAAGTGAGGCATCTGCCCCGTGACCTGCAGGATGGACAGGAGTCAGTCAACAGAGCTGCAGAAGCAGAGACCACATCACACTCTTCCCAGGAGCCCTCTGCCCTCACATCTTTTTCTATTCTTCTTCTACTGAAAATAGATTATTTTTTTCGTACAATATACTCTAATATGGCTTCTCTTGAATTTCCTCCAAGATCCCCACCACTTTCCCTCCCTGCTAAATCCACACCCTTTTCCCTCTCTAGTTAGAAAACAAACCTGCATCCAGATAATAATAAAATAAGATAAAATGAAAACAAACAGGACAAGACAAACAAAAAAAAGAGCCAATAAAAAAGCACGAGAAACACATATAGACTCTCTCTCACACACACAGACACACTCATATAAGGAATCCCATAAAAACAGAAAACCGGAAGCTGTAATATATACACAAAGGGCCTGTAAGGTTAAAAAAAAAAGCCCAGACAAAACATGATGAGACAAATATCCTGCAAAGATCCCATTGCGTTTGCTTTGTGGTGACCATCAATGGACCCATTCTCTCAAGACAACTCGGTCAGTGCACGGCCCGGCTCCTCCAGCCTGGCTCTGCATCTGACAGAACACTCGAGGCTCTGGTCTGCCTGAAATGAGCTTCCCACCACACGCCCGAGGAATCCCCACGCAGGAGCTCACTGCCCTGCTCGGGAACTCCCCGCATCCGCATCATTACTGAACCGCAGAGCCACTGAACGCTTCATGAATCCCAAAGGCGTTTTCCTTTCCTTTCTGGTCACCTGTTTATTTTCCCAGACCGTGTGGTCACCCCGAGTTCCAGGAAGGTCACAAGGTCACCCGACCACTTCACCAACACTCCATCCCGCACGTCTCAGACACGGCCGTGGGCACACTCGGGGAGCAGGGGAGCTCCCCTCCACGCCCCCTGCCCCAAGGCGCCTGGATGACGTCACCGGGCGGCGGGCAGTGATCGGGTCGTGACGTCACGGGGGCGGGCCGACCGGCCGTGAGATCACCCGGTGGGCGGGGCCGGGCCTGAGCCCCAGTGTCGTCACGGGCGGGGGCGGGCCCCGAGCGTGTCAGCGCAGCCGAATCAAAACAAGCCCGAGACCCGCCTTTTCCCTCAGGATCCCGAGCGTCTCGCTCCGCTCGCGGGCCCCTTGCGCTCGCGCGGCTGCGAGCCTCGGGTGGCCGCGCGTGGCCGCCCGCGCCAGCTCCAGGAAGCCGGGGAGGGCGCGGCGGCCGGGATGGCGCGGCTCGGGCCGCACGGCGGGGCGGGTGCCTGAGGAGAGCGGCCGGCCCCGTGCTCTCCACAGCCGCCCCAGCGCCGCGGGGAGCAGCCTCCGTGGGCGCCGGGCACAGGGACCCCCTCGAGCGGGCCAGGGAGATGCCCAACCCCAAGAACAGCAAAGGCGGCCGCAAAAACAAGCGCGCCAACAGCAGCGGGGACGAGCAGGAAAATGGAGCCGGGGCCTTGGCGGCGGCGGGTGCGACAGGCGCGGCGGCCGGAGGGGCCCTGGCGGCGGCGGGCTGCGGGGCGGTGTCACCGGGCGCGGTGGGCACCGGCGGCGCGGCGGGCCCGGGAGGTGCGGGCGCGGGCGCCGCCAACGCCGCCAGCGCTGCGGGGGCTGCAGGCGCGGGAGACGCCAAGAACGGTAAGACGACAGCGGCGGGGCGAGCGCCAACTTCCTCCCCGACGGGCGGGCGCGGCGGCGGGGCCCTGGGTGGCGCGGGCGGCGCGTGGACAATGCGAGTCAGGAAGTGCTTGCCCCGCCCCTCCGCCCCTCCGTGGCTGTCCCTTCGCGGTTCCCCACGCGGAGCGGCGTGGGGCCGGGCTGGGGACCCCGCCCGGATCGGGGTTCGGAGGGGCGCCCGGGGCTCTGCTGCCGAGTTCCAGTTAGTGGCTGTTCCCCATGGTGTCTGCGCAGGCTGAGTCCGGGAGTGTCCCCGGCTAGTGCGAGCCGGCGGGCGGGCGAGTTAAGGTGCCCAAGTTAGAGTGTTCGGATCGCAAACTTCCCTGCTCACCCCTGACCCAGCTGCCTTTGCTCCCGATGAGGAAAAAGCCTTAATTCCCGATAGATCTAGGCCTGCCGACTTGATTGCCACAGGTGGAGAGGCCAGGGCTTGGCTGCAAGAAGTGTGCTGTTCTCTCTCTCTCTCTCTCTCTCTCTCTGTCTCTCTCTGTCTCTCTTTCTCTCTGTCTCTCTCTCGTAGGGGAGTGTTCTTTTAATTCTCAGTCTCGCTGGAGGAAGGAAGAGAATCTGAACTTGACTTCCGTTCCCAGCCTGGAGTTAAAAAAAAAAAAAAAGAAAAAGTCCCCTGTATAATTGTTTCACATTTGTTTTTCGAAAGAAGCCTGATAGTCCTCTGAGCACCTGAATGATCCTTGACATGGGAGCATGTAGGTGATAGCTAAGACGCGGCAGGATTTTCTCACAGGGAGGCACGGTTTTCGTGACCAGGTGCTTGACGTTTATTTGGGCGGTTTTTAAACTTTTCCTTGTCGGGCAGTTTTCCAGGGAAGAGAATGGACACCTTAACACGAGTAGATGAGAATCTTTGCAGTAGTTCCGCAGTTGTCAGTCGCGGAAGCCGTCCTGGAGATGGTCTCTCTTTAAACTGGGTCCAGCCCTTAGAACTCCACAGTGCTTCCATATAGGAGGCGACGGGCTGTTTGGAAAGGAGCCCCACTGGCCGCGCCTCTGCAGTTTTGAAATAGGAGGTTTTATTTATTTATCACCAGGCGCAAAGTTCCATGTTTGTGAATGTTTGATAATACTCTTGGCTAGCCTGTGCCTGTTCTTGCTTTCCTAGCTCTAGCCTTTTGATAGCAATGTACAGAGAGGAAGGTATTTAGACTCTGGATAGTATCTCGTCTCTGCTTTTAACCATTTAGATCTCTGATATCTGGAGAAAGGGCAGATTTTTTTTTGAACCTCAGTTTACTTTTATGGTGGGGTAGAGTGTTAACTCTGAGGGAACCATAGAGAGACCCTTGACTATCACGTTCCGGGTCCTTTAAAGACTTACTACGTAAAGGACAGCAAAGCTCATTGCAAATAATAGATGATTGATGAATAATAGCTATTAGTTATTCATTTAGAACTTTTAATCGTTTGTAGTGTTAATAGTACTGCATATTAAATGGGGACGATGAGGGTGATTACAAGTTAGGACATCTTTGATTCTCGTGAAGCCTTCCTTCCTGTACTAGTTTGCCACACTCTGAAAGATTTGAGTGTTTTAAAGTGCTTGAGGAAGTTTTCCTTTGGCAGGTGGTGCCTCCTTGAAAACATTAAGCCAGTTAGGATGCCCGGTATTCATTTGAAGGAGCACACTGGTAGATTTAGCATTGCTGTCCATACCTGTGTAAAGCTGTGTGTTTCTGACTAGGACTTTATTCTATTAGATGGAAAAAGGACGAAACGGGCTCCCACATTTCCATAACCAGAATCTCAGAAGCTGCGGATGAAGAGCAGTGAGTTGAGTTTTATGGCACACATTGTTGGTTCTGACATGGGTGATGCCTTGGTGAATAGTTCACCTTAACTGGAAGTCCATGCTTCTGAAGACAGTGTTAACATAGGGTCTGAAGCCTACACAAAAATGAATAAGGAAATTGTAAATGCTTTTGAAATTATATACATATGTATGTAATTGAATGTATAATTTATATATATATATATGTACATGACCTGTTAAAACTAATAGTTTCAAATGTATAGAGTGGTTTTATGTCCTGTAGGTATAGGGCATACACCCTATGTGTATATATATATATATATATATATATACTATACATGTATGTGTATACACACACACACATATATATAAGACTTAACTATTTTTAAATTTTAAAATTACATTAGTTAGACCACTTTAGTATTTCTTTTTTTAAAAAAATATTTATTTATTATGTATACAATATTTTGTCTGTGTGTATGTCTGCAGGCCAGAAGAGGGCACCAGACCTCATTACAGATGGTTGTGAGCCACCATGTGGTTGCTGGGAATTGAACTCAGAACCTTTGGAAGAGCAGGCAATGCTCTTAACCACTGAGCCATCCCTCCAGCCCCCCACTTTAGTATTTCTATTTCAAGTTTTTACTTGTATTACTAGGTTTCATCATTATAAAATTTTCAAAGCACTCACAAGCTATTTACAGTCTTTTGATGAGACAAACTCTTAGCTATATACAGCTTTCAGGCTGGCCTTGAACAGGTTTCATATCTTAAAATTTTAGATGGTTTGTTTTGATCAAGTCAGTTTTTAATCTATATTTGCATGTAAACTTAATGACCAGTTAAAACTAGTAGTTGTTTCAAATTTATAGAGTGATTTTATGTCTTGTAGGTGTAGGGCATTGTAGGTACCAGAGCAGGGTGATATTAGCTCTTAACTGTCCATTCTACGTATAAATAACTCATCGTTCTATAGAGAAGATTGCTAGCCAGGGGATGTTTAGGGAAACTCTAGTATGGTTGGAGTGGAGGCATTGAACTGGTTGTTGTTGTGCATTTGAATAAGAATGCAAAGGATATTGCATTCCACTTTTTAGATACTAATTTTGGACCTTTTGCAAGGATTGGAAGAAACAAGCTACTGTGAAGAAATGCCATCATCTTCCTACATAGTAAACATCTGTGTGCACATACTGGAACATTATTATGTTTGTAGGTGGACAAGATTTGTCATCACTATTTTTAGAATCTAGTAATCAGGCAGTAGATTACAACTGGTTTCATTCTGAAATTTTGACTCCATTAGGCCTCAGCCTTTTTTCTTCAGCTCTAAAAATATTTGAAACCTTGATCATGGTATATCCAATTTTCAGTGAGCCTGAATTGTACATACTTTTTATAAATTCCTGTTTCTTGACTGAACAAGGTTCACCAGACAATTCATTTTGAACACAACCTTTGAACTAATTCTACCTTAAGTCTCTTAACAGCTCTGTGTAAATGTAGATAGTGTTTGCTTTGCATTTTCGGACCCATTTTATATCAGTTCCTCAGATTTCTTTGAGCAAGTTATTTAAATTCTCTTTAACTTCTGCATATGTAAAATGAGATTATAATACCTACTATAAATATGAAGCAAGATAGTTATTATATGTTAAAGAGAGTATATTAGAAAAGTTTCAAGGAGATTATAGTGTTGGTTATTTGTCTTAGACACTGGAAAATAGTCTCTCGAAAGAAATTTATGGGCAAGAGGTTTCTTGTGGAGTGCTCTTCGTGGGAGAGGGAAGGAGGCAGAATTTGTCAGAGGGGAGAGTTGACCTGTGTTTATAGGTGCACCTACAAACAAAGATGAAAGGCTTTTCAGTGTGTTTAAACCTTGAGCTGTGAGGGCAGGGCCTTGTCTCTGTCTCTCTCTGTCTGTCTGTCTGTCTCGCCTGCTCACTCACTCATTCACTGACTCAGGTATTGTTGGGTATTTGGACTTAAGTTGCTCCCCTAGAGATGGTAGACCTTGGGGTGGCCTCTCTGCTGGAAAACTTGGAGAGGACCTTGTTTTCCTGGCATTTACCAGGATCTTCCTTTAGACTACCAGTGTCATTCATTCACAGAGGGTAGAGTGGGATAAATAAACTTGTCTCACTAGCTGCTAAATAGGTTTTGTGGGCCAGACTGAGGGATTACCACTGTATAACATTATTTTGATGGGAAGATAGGTTTTGAGTCATGCATCAGTTTATAAGTACACTTATTTTTGAGTACCACCTATTTCCTATGAATAGCATTTTTATTTTGCTTTATTTTTGATCAATAAATAAACATACCTTATAGCCAGGTTTGTAGTATATTTTAAATTGATTGTTCCTTCTAGACATTTATTTTATTCATACATTTATTCATTTAGACATTTATTCATACAGTCATACATCATAAATTACTTGTATGAATCAGAAGGAAAATAAGAAATACTTGCTTGTTTTTCTTTTGTTTTCCCCCCACCCACCACTTTTATTTTATTTTTTCTGAGACAGTTTTGCTTTGTAGCCCAGGCTTTCTTTCCTCAGTTCTGATTTCCTTGTTTCTGCCTCCTGAGTTCCTGATGTCTGAGTAACAGGCATGACCTGAGCACCTGGTTGACACTGTCTTTCCATGTTCGCCTTTTCAGTGGGAATGGGGGATACTGCTTCACACATCCAGTGTTGCTCCTCTCTGTGCTTCTCCCAGGATCAGTGATTAGATTATAGAAATTCAACTTTGCCAGATTTCCTGTAAATCTAAGAATATAAAATGTTCCTCAGAGAAATGGAGACAGACGACAAGACGTGTATGTTCCACCAGTCCTAGCGCAAAGGAGGCTGGAGAATTCTAGCCAGCTGAGCTACACAAGAATCTGTCTCCAAACCATAAACCAAACCATAACCAGGAGACAAAACTGGCAGTTACCGTGTAGCTTAGTCTTCTTATGAATTTACTTCAAGCTTTTAGCTGTGTGCAGTTAATTGAATTAATTTAAGAACATAAAGGTAACTGAAGGATATCTTAAGAGAGGGGGGAAAATATGTCCTGAGGATTATGGTGACCATTTGCTATACATTCTGAAGAGATTTATATAAAATAGTAGTTCTCAAAAAAAAAATAGTAGTTCTCAAACCTTCTTAATGCTATGGCCCTTTAATACAGTTCCTTATGTTTTGGTGACCTCAAACCATATATATATATATATATATATATATATATATATATATATATTTGCTACTTCATAACTGTTATGAATTGTGGGCCAGGCGGTGGTGGCGCACACCTTTAATCTCAGCACTGGGGAGGCTCTCTGTGAGTTCAAGACCATCTTGGCCTACGAGAGCTACAGAGAAACCCTGTCTCGAAAAAACAAACAAACAAAACATAGCTGTTATGAAGTGTAATTATATGCAGAATATTTGATATGCGACCCCTGTGAAAGGGTCGTTTGACCCTTACCCCCCAAAGGGGTTGAGACACACAGGTTGAGAACTGCTGATTTAAAACACTGTGTTAAATGGGAGGCTGGGAGGAGGTGGAAACTTGTTTTTTGTTTATGTTTTTTTTTCTTCTTTTCTTAATAAAAAAAATTATTTAAAAAAAAAAAATAAAACACTGTGTTAGCTTGGAGATGTAGCTCAGTTATAGAATGCCTGCGGAAGGGGCAGGGGTGAAAGAAAGAAAAGAGAATTTGGAGAGAAGGCTTAGTGGTTAAGTTGTTCTTGCAAAGGCTTTGTCTTTGATTCTCAGCAGGCATTATGGTGGCTCACAACTAATTGTCTGTAACTCTAGTTCCAGAGATCTGACACCCTCTTCTGGTTTCTGTAGACACTGTATAGATGTGGTACACAGACGTACATACCAGCAAAACACCCATATACAAAAACTAAAAATATATAAATATAAAAAACTTTAAGAAAAAAAGAGTTGTAATATTCCAAATTCTTTTCACATTTTTAGACAAACATATAATCCCACCACTGAGAGATCACAAGTGTTAGTATTTTCACATACCTTGCAAGCTTAAGATTTTTTTTTTATAAGACTTTTCCCTGGGAAGAGCTATTTAAGTTTTTGCTTAAAGATTTTTAAAAAACACATTTTAATCCTGTATCTGAATTATAAAAATAACATTAGAATTAAAAGAACCAGGAAGATTAAAGCATAAATTAAATATATGGGAAAGAAAAATACAGTAATAAAATATTCAGGTTTATACGTTCATTTTAAAAGTAAGTCTATGTTCAACTGTAATCCTCTCCCCAAGTTTTTATCATAATTCTTTTATTTTTAATTTAAATTTTATTTTACATATATGGACGTTTTGTTTACATTATGTTTGTGTACCACTTGCATGCCTGATGCCTGCAGAAGCCAAAAAAGTCATTGCACTGGAGTTAAGAACAGTTGTGAGCTGCCATGTGGGTGCTGGGAATCAAATCTGAGTCCTATGGAAGAGCAGCTGGTGCTCTTAACTGCTGAGCCATTTCTCCATCTCCCACATTTTTTTTTTTAATTTGTGAATCAAAATACGTTTGTGATGGCATGAAGTGCTTAATTCATGAGAAAATATATTACAGGATTAAGAACTATTAAGGAGTAGTTGGTGACGGTCATTAAGTGCACAGTACTGTTGGTCAGGGCTACTATTCTGCTTTCTTTTTTAGTTCACCCAAGGAAAATTATTAAATTTTACAGTGTCTTTATTGATTAACCAATGAAAGCAACATGGAAGCTAGCTGGGCGGACGGGACGGAACAAGGGACCCTGCTCCCTACAACATTTTACCATCAGCAGAGTAACCCTTATTTGTTCCTGTAAGCAAAATAAGAGCTTTTGTGTATATAGTTTATTTACTGTTCCTAATTTTATTCTGAAAGCCAGATTTACCCGGACTGTAATTACCGTATTAACTTTGTGCTGCATAGTTGTGTATTCTTCAAAGTAGTAGTACACCATCAGGTTCTAGTCACTTGGAGCTTAGTAAAAATGCTCATTTATTAACAAATATATGATATTGGCCAGTGTAATAAAGTCTAAATTCTAACAATGTAGTATATGAAAACAATACGTAATTAAAATAAACCAGTACTAATAAATAATAATAGGGTATAATATAAATTTATACAGACATGCACATATATCTCTTTTCTTTTTGGTCAGATGGAGCTCTTAACACCTTAACTTTACCTGGCTAAAGCTGAAGACTGAGTAAGTTCATTGCAAGGCCATATTGTCAGTGATTTGTAGTTTGCTCTGAGCAAAGGCTTACTGAGGGTATATTTTATATATCATCAAAGTCAACAAATAGGAGTCAGTGATGACAGTTGTATAGTTGGCCTTTTTGAGTTAGGAGGCACTGATCTTGCCTTGACATTCTTCTTTAATCTCTTATATGGGGATTATACTATAATTACATCATTTCCCCTTTCCTCCATGTTCTAAACCTTTCCATACATCTTCCTTTGCCCTCTTTCAAATTCATGGATGCTTTTTCATTAATTGTTGCATTTATATATGTGTATACATATATATTCCTAAATAGAACCTTCTCAATCAATATAATGTTAGTTGTATGTGTGTTTTCAGGACCGACCATCTGGAATTGGATAACCAGTTGGTGTACTCTTCCCTGAGAAAGACTTATTTCCTCCCACTTTCAGTCTTCTTTAGTTTTTTATGTAGGGTTGAGGCTTATAATCAACCCTCACCCTTCCCCCATCCACTTTGGTATATCTTTTGTTGTCCATGTTCAGCTCATGTTGGTGAGGTTCTATGGGTGTAGTTTCTGACATTACTAGGAGACATGATCTCACAGAAAACTTTCTAATCCTCTGGCTCTTACAGTCTTTCTTCCCCATCTTCTGCAAGGGCCCTTGAGCCTTAGGTGTGGGGACTTATTTTCTTGATCTAGCTATTGGAACTGGACCCCACAACTGCACTTTGGTTGTGGTCTTTTGTAATCGTCTTCGTGTATTACAACAGAAGTTTCTTTGATAAGGAGTAAACACTACACTTACCTGTGGGTATAAGGACAAGTATTTAGAATGTGGTTAGAGATTATGCTGGTTAAGTAAAGTGATGGTTATAGGTTCTTTTCCAAGATTCATGACTTCTCTCTAGCCTCCAGCATGATTTCACTCTTGTTGAACAAGTCTTAAGTCCAATTAGGGAACTGTTGGTTACTGCCAGAAGATGAGTGGCACTATTGACCACTCATGGTTATCATGCCATATTGGTTGTTGATGTCATTCATAATTGTCATAGCTGGTTAGAACTGTTATTTGCTTAGTTCCTTTGGAAGCTTTCATGGTGATTTCTGGTATTAGTCCTCAGGGAAGAAGCAATTCAGGTCATTTCCAGCCCAGGAGCCTCTGGGTCCTGTGTTAGAAGTACATGGTGTCTCCAGTAATAGGAACTTACCCACTTCCACCTCTAGGATTAACCAATGGCAATAGCAATAGTTTGTAATGTTTAGAAAGCCTCCTGGACACTTCCTGGTCAGGGCCTGCTCAATGGATTATGTTTTTTTAATTTAATTTTTTTTAAATTAAAGCATCCTCAAAGGGCAGAAAAGATAAACAGGGTGCACTTACTAAGTCGTTTTTCTAAGGATATCAATCCCATCATGTGGTTAATTACCTCCTAAGCATTAGCTTCTTAATGTTGGTGTGTTGGGAATTTAATTTGAACAAAAGTTTTTTTTTAAATTTATTTATTATGTATATAGTGTTCTGGAGACCAGATCTCATTATAGATGGGTGTGAGCCATCATGTGGTTGCTGGGAATTGAACTCAGGACCTCCAGAACAGCAGTCAGTTCTCTTAACCTCTGAGCCATCTCTCCAGCCCCCTTGAACAAAAGTTTTAGGGAAGTTCTGGTTTAGTATTGGACTTGATATGTCAGAAGATAATCATTCAGGTATGTTGATGCACACCTCTAATCTCAACACTCAGAAAGCAGAGATAGGCAGATCTCTGTGACTTTAAGGCCAGTCCAGGCTATGAAGTGAGACCCTGCCTTAAAAAAAAACTTACTTTTAATGAATTTTTAGTATACAGAGTGTGCCATAGAAAACTTGTGCCAGTTTGATATTGTTCTGCATGGCACCTTTCCTCCAGGTCCTCTCTTGTCCATCGTTCTTAGTTTTACACACATGCTGGAGAATTTCTCATGCCCCTGAAGGTCCCAACAACAGGAGAGTACTGTTTGGATTCAGTGCTTAGAGGAGGTGCTGTTGTGCTTAGGGGAGGTTGGGGATTTGGTAGCTCACAGGATTTCAACAAATTATGTACTAATAGCAGGTAACGAGTTAGTCGCCAGTGATAATGCAGACGCAAGCATGCACGTTGACATTCTGTCTTGCACCATTCTAATGTTAACGTTGAGGATGACTTTGGCATTATATGGTCTTTATTTAGGCAATATTTTGACTATAAATAAATTTTCCTTCTGTTGTCATTTCCAGTTTAATTGAAAACATATCAGATGATTTAGGAAAAAACAAGGTGTGAAACAGTTATATCTTCCTTATGCAAAAATAAACATAAGTAAGTTATTGCGTTATACTCCAGCGGCAGCTGTGAGGTGAAGAGCAGGCACATGTGTGGTGTAGTATTGCTTTAACTATAGGGAATGGAGGGGAAGCTGGAGAGGTGAAAGGAGCATGTGGAGTTGATGAAGACTGATCTATTCAGGTAACAACCAGAGTTCGTTCCATTAGTATGTCCATTGATTTATTCATTCACCCATCTACTAGACATTTATTGTGTTCTAAGACTGGAATTATACTCATGAATTATACTTGGGATCACCAGAATCCACACTCTTAAAGATGTTCCAAGTAGGAGGAAGTGAGAAAGGCCTTGAGTTTTGTTGGCTGTCGCTTGATGTGGCTGTACTAGGATAGGGCTGAACAGTCAATTTGGTGGTTTGCTAACCAGTGAACTAACTACCATCTACCAAAGATTTTAACCAGGGACAGTTGTAGAAGGGCATAACCATAGGTCATTGATAAGCTTGTTAAGTAATTGTATAGTTTGACAAGATGATTATCTTTGGGATTTGGAAATCAAACCTGCTGTGGCACTTTGTGATTTTTTCAGAATGGCAATAGGCATGTGGCCTCCCTGTGCTCCTTGACCCATGAAAGGTCAGCTAGTTGAGGTTAATGCCGGAATTAAATGCCAAGGGAAGAATGCCTAGGACCTTTCTGTACCCCAGGGCAGGGGCTTGTCCTTTTGTCGGAATTTTTTTCTCACCTTCATAGAAGATAGCTATCCATGTGTATGGTTGGGTTAATTTGTCATTTTATTCTTATCTTATTAGTTCTAAAATAGTAAATTCTGGTGCGAGTCAGTGCCACCGTTTTGTAAAGAGTGATTTTGTGTGTTTATGTATGTGTTTTAACTTTATTACAGAAGCTTTCATTTCTCAGTGTTTAGTAGAATAGCAACTTGCTTTATCTTATCTCTATATGTGTTAGTTTGATTATTCTTGAGAGCTTTTTAAACTTGTAAAAAGTGAGTAGTGTTTCTAATATTTATAAATTATGTTGTAATTTATCGGATGTGGAAAGGGGAAGTAAATTATTTGTACTGCTATCCTTAGAAAGATAAAACTTGAGAATAATCTAAGAAAAATATATTAAGAGGGAGCTTTAGGAAGATGACATGAGAAAATGAAATGTTAATCACATAATTGCTTAAACTGCATTTGATAATTTAGCATGGTTCTGAGATATAGTCAACCAAGTGCAGTTCATGGTGAAATTGTCAGGGAGGATAAGCATTTCCTCTACCTTCTTAGTTTCCGGCCTTGAGGGGACTGCAAATGAGATTGTCATAAAAATGTGAGGAATAAAGTTGTGGATAGAATTTGAGGGTTACCAATTAAATGTAAGAAGTAAGTGGGGAAGGGGCACTGCTGGGGAAAGTCATTTATTACTTTTGTGGAATGATAAATGAACCTACAATATATGGAAAATACCAAAGCTTTGTGATTTTGTCTCTTTTGTGTGGTAGTAAGAGTCTGATAGTTAGAATTAGTCTCAGTAAGGAGATTGTTGGTAATTGAGGTCTTTTGGTGGGAAAAGGGGGATTGCTTTACTTTTAGGCAGATAAGAGATTTCCAAAACTGAAAGCTTTCGACTGAAAATACTTTTGGAAAGAAAAGTTTTTTTTTTTGACCATAATGGTATATTCTGGACTTTCAGACTAAATCAGCACTGAAATTCTCTCTGTCTCTCTCTCTCTGTCTCTCTGTCTCTCTCTCTGTCTCTCTCTCTCTCTCTCTCTCTCTCTCTCCCCTCTCTCTCCCCTCTCTCTCTCACGCACACACACACACCTGCAAAGAGCAGTTACAGAGTAAAAGATAACCCACATGTCATAATTCAGAATTTCTATTTCCTTCACTTCATTGACAATTCACTAGGTGCAGAATGTCTTAAATAAGCCTGTATAGAACTAATCAAGAGGATGCATTCTGACTCAAGTTAACAGGACATAAGATTACTATTGTAAATTAAGGCAGTTGTACTTTAATGTGTGTTTTTCCCTAGAAGTGAGTGTAGGTTTGGTTATACTTTAGATCATATCCCTTCAAGTTGTAAGAACATATCAGGAGGGCCTTTCTCGTGTTGAGATGGAATCACAAGCTCTGTTTGACATTACTTAGTGAGCATTTCTGAGTGTGAAGATCATTTGGTGTGATATTTCATAGAATTCGATTATAACAAAACTTACTACTTGTTATGACTAACACAGTGAGTGTCTGGACAGAAATGGAAACTGGGCAGTTTACAGAATTAAGTTGTAGCTGTTTTGTATTGGCAACAGCTGTGGCTGTAATCTGAGACACAGCCTGGGAGAGTTGGCGGCCGTTGTTAATGAGCAAATATGGTGCGTCCAGAGCAGTTAACCAGGAGTCACGGAGAGAGCCTGGCGCTGAGAAGCACAAGTGTCCTTCAGTGGTTGAAGTAGAAATGTGCATATCTAACAAATGGGCAGCTCAATTCTTCTTCCGTCTACGTGTTCTTACCCTGCAGCGCTTATGGTAAAGTGCCAGTAATGACCCCATAAGGAGAAGCTTCTGGTCAAGAGAAGAAAGTCTCTTGTCTTTTCTCCTTTTCTCTACTCTCCTTTCTCTCCTCCCCTACTGGGGATTAAACCCAATTCCTCCTCATACTTTCAAGGTAATCATACACCACTGAGCTGTTCTCTAGCCTGTGAAATATTTATTTCTTTGTATTGTCTGGTGTGAATTTTGAAAATATTTTTTAAAAAATTTCAACACTCTTCAGCATTGACATGGAATTCCAGCCCCTTTGAGAAAGAACAGTCATCCAAATTGGGAAGGAAGGGAAAATGATCTCTGAACATTGATAACAGGACCTTGTTTATGAAAAAATCCTAATGACTATACACCAAAAATTAAAATTAGTAAATGAACTCAGCAAAGTTACCGGATATAAGATAAACACATAGAGTACTAGCATTTTTACACACCAGCAATGAACAAACTAAAAAGGAAATTAAGGGAAAAAATTCATTCGTAATACCATAAAAGGATTTCAGTATTTAGAAATAAGTTTAATCAAGGAGAATAGATAAAGGCACTTGAACTGAAATGGCATGTGTATGTTAATAAAATAAGAGCATGTGCGCAGTTGAATCAAGAATTTATTCATACACTGCATGATCCAGGCAGCCCTACACCTTCTTAAAGCCTGAAAGTCACAAAATATTGCTACAAAAGGGTAAAGAAGATAAGTAAATGGAATGGCATTCCGTAGTCATAGATTGGGAAATTTAATAGCAAGATTTGAACACTATTTTTATCTTTGGCAGTCACATAAATGAAAGAAAAACCACATCTCATTTGCATTTGTAGGATTGTAATATATTGTCTGTATATTGGTCATTTCTGTTTTCCTGTTTTTTTGTCTTTACAAATTGTTGTGTTTTATTGATTTTCACAGTCTATATATTCAGAATTTTATTTTGCATCTGTTTGTTCCATTTTACTATTTGTCTTTCAGTTTTAAGTTGGTCTGTACTAGCTAAACATGTTTTGTATGATTATGTACTATCTATATAGAGACAAAGCAGGGGAAATTTTAAAAGTTTGTGCAGGGCATAAAGTTAATGATACTTGAGACCTCTGGATGCTGGTTGCACTAATGCCTTTAAGTTCACGAACTTTTTAAATACTTTGGGTTTGTCAACTCTACTGATCTGACTGCCATTCCTACCGCTGTCTTCTGTTACTCTCTTCATTCCTGGCCGCTACAGTCTATTGGACTGCCGAGCTCAGTGCTCACATTCTTTACAGTTTTATGCCATCTGAGTAGCATGTTGCAGCTGGTAGATAAGGCTCCTATTTCCTCTTCTCATGGACCAGGTTGCAAACTGAGGCCTCTTAAGGCCAAATTGCATGTTCTTGGTTATGATAACAAACTTAAATTCACAGTCAGAAGAAAAATTTCATTTTTCTCATTTAGGCACTTGAACTGAAATGGCATGTGTATGTTAATAAAATAAGAGCATGTGCTCAGTTTATTCATACACTGTGCATGATCCAGGCAGCCCTACACTTTCTTAAACGTCAGTGATTTGGAAAAGACTCCCAGATTCCATGTATTCTAAAGAGTGTGAGATTGACAGTACAGGTTAGAGCTGTACATTGGCCTTACCATTTTGCAAGATTACTGAATCTTTCCAATCTTACTATTTTTTTAAAGTTGTGAATACTTCTCTCTCTCTCTCTCTCTCTCTCTCTCACACACACACACACACACACACACTCTGTATATGTGTGCACACGAATGAGAGAGAGAGGGAGAGAGAGAGAGAGAGAGAGAGAGAGAGAGAGAGAGAGGAGAGACAATGTGTCTTTTGATGTGGCGCTGTGTCTTGCACATTGTTCTATAGTACGCATAGGTCAGGGGACAACTCTGTGGAGTGGGTTCTCTCTTACCTTTGTATGGGTAAGGCTTGCATCATTGGGTGGCAATCACTTGTACCCACAGAGCCATCTTACTGGCCCTAAACCTGAATTTTATGTAGAGAAAGTGAGGGTAACATGATACTGCTTGTGATGAGCCCTCTGCAAACCATAAAGCTGTTTAAAAAAGCAGTTTGTCGTGCCATGATCTGGGGGTTTTAGTGCTTTTAGATGGGTTTTTCCTTCTTAGTTTGTGAAGGAGGGTGGCTGCTTTCCAACTCATGATGAATGCGTACTCTGATTTGTTGGAAGGATCCAGGATAGACCTTGGCCTTCCTCCAGGGAGTTCATGGTGAATGCTAATCTTCCAAAATTCATGTGTTGCCTTTGTAGGAGGGGACTGTTGTTTCTCTACAGATTTGGGTATGAGAGCTCTCACTGTAGATTTCCCTAGAGAACCTTCCGGTTGGTCTTAGGCAAAACCAGATTGCTTGAGAGATTGTTCTGCAAAAGTTCTGCAAAAGGCTTGGCTTTATGGTTTAATTTAATTTCTAGATTTTTTGTTAGTTTATAAATGATACTTCATTTTCCCCTTGTTTTGAAATGAATAATTTTGAATGTTGGAGAATGATCATAATACCAAACTCTACCTGATCCACAGAAGTTAGAAAATGAATGTTTAGTTATTGTGGCCTCCCTAGGTTAAAAAAATCAATGAGAGTCTGTAAGCTGGCACTTTTAGTTTTCCTTGGAACATTTTATGACTGTCCTTACAGGGTTATATCATAGCAGGCCGTATTGAGTGTATATGTGTGTGGTAAACTGCTAGGCCAAGAAAACATCATGACTGATTCTGGGGTTGTTTTCACACTCACCGAAGTATGTATATGACTTAGACACACCCTCTCCATCTACAAGCCTTTCCTTGTTGTAACAGATTCCTCAGTCCTTTTGGTTGCTGATGGAGCATTCGAGAACTGTTCTATTCAGTTTGGCTCTAGGCAAAGGCTTGTCTTCCCTGTAATAGAATGACTCTTAGGATGATAGCTAGAAAGTGTCTTACCAGATTATTTTGAAGGGAAAATGGAAGAAGAAAGTATATTATTTTGGCGCTTTCAGCTCAGCAAAATAAGTAAATAAATAAAATTGTTTATTTTAGAATATGGGTAAAGTGTAGAGGAAGGAAATTAGCTATTTTGTTCTAAGATTGTATCGATTTAAATTCAAATCATCTTTACAGTTGTTGTGCTAACTCAACCAGATACACCTTAAAGAGGCTGAACTTAGTCTCTATTGAGGAAAATTGCTTTTTCTCTCTATTGAATGACAAGTGAGCCATTGTTTGTGACTTTTTCACTTGTCTTGAGGTTAACAGCTTTATTAACTGAAGTAGATTTACCTTTTTGTCTTTTTTGCTTATATGAATTGAAAGATTAGAGTCAAGGAGCATTTATGCTTTAATTTGGTTTAAGTATTTAATGTTCGTTAGCTTAGAAGTTAAGTGAGTTTGGGTGTTAAGTATGAGCAGTGAACATTTTGAATAGACTATTTTTAGTTACAGAACTTTAAGTACCATAGTCTATCTGGTTACATAATATTATTGGTCACTGTCTCTGTGCTCTTTATTTTAAGTGGTGCTGAAGAGTTCAAACCAGGGCCGAGAGCATGGCAGGAAAGTATTTTACCACTGAGCCACATCCCCAGCCCAGCTCTTTATTAACCTGTGTGCTGATGTGTGCGGTTGGAAGAAGGAAGGCCACCGAGAAGTTGAATGCCCTCGAATATGTGACAAAAGGACCCTGTCTGTGTTCAGGAATTGGTTGTAGACTCTGCACAAAGGGATCTCCTTGTTTCTATTCTTTGGAACTATGTTATTTTTAAAGAAACATTCAGAAAAAACATGGATCATATTCTCTATTCTGAAGTTAGACTAAAGCAGCCATATTTTGGGTCTCTGTCCATTAGGGTCTTGACATGACTTCTATTAGAAAACGAAAATAGGGGTTTTCCACCTTAGGGAGATTATTGATATGTCTTTTTTTTTTTTAACTGATGTCAGCATGTTGGAACCCAAATGGAAATTTCAAAATGGGTATAACATTAAAAGTCTGTGGTGTTAGATACAGTGAAGATGTGCTTGGCCTCGGATTTCTTGTTTCTGCTTGTTTGGTAGGTGAAGCCTCCATGTTTATTTGTGTAGAGTTGGTTGCGTGAGTACTAACCTTGTGTAAATCTAAGCAGAAAACATGGTTATCAGAACATAATTTTATCTATTCATTTTGCTGCTAACTTAGTAGCAGTCCCAATAGCATGAGAGGTTAAACTTAACCAGAAGCTAACACAAATTGTTTAAGTAGTCTTATTGTAGCCTCTGAACTAATTGAAACTTACCAAAATATTTTTAAATACTAATTTTCCTTTATGTGTAAAGTTTAGTATTTTACTTTTAAGTGAAGAAAAATTACTTATTTTGAAAAAAATTAAATATTTTTAAGCTTTCATTTTTAAAAAGCACACCAGTTAATAAAGAAATAGTCCTTAAACACTCAGTAAGTTTGAGGTATGCATGGGTGCTAGTGGGCTTCAGTGAGCTCCTATTTGCAGTGTCTGTGTTTATCTAGTTGCTACTGTTAGTCACAGGGCGCCAAGCCAGAAGCAGAGCTTTGCATATTACCTGGTTGGTGGGAACCTCCTTCAGCCAATGGTCTTTGAGAGGCTGGTGCGTTCCCCTTCACCTGGTAGGTGATCTGACAAATGGAAAACATAGGTAGATGCCTAGTTGTAGAGTTCTTTGCATATAATCTAAGGACATCTGGTTTTAGTCTGAGCTTCTTGGATTTCTAAATGTGTGTGACATGCTTATAGCCAAATTTGAGAATGCTAATATGAAAACAATAATCAAAGTTTAGTTGTGTATTTCTCTTTTTGTGCATTTTAAGTTGTCATACCTGGTTTTTGAGAGGTTTAAATAGATGACAGTTTATAGTTTAAACATTGTCATTTTCATGTATTTAAGCAGAATCTGAATGACAGTAATTTGATAACTAGCTATTGAAAATAATGAATGGCGATTAATACAGTAACTGAGAACTGGTGGAAGTGCAGAGAATAAGTGATTGTGGGGTGCTCAGCCACAAATGGGGCATCTGTATCATACCTCTTACCCAAGGCTCTGAGACTACCACAGAAGAGGGGGTAGAAAGAGGTCATGGAGGATTGGAACAAAACAGTGTCTCCTGGACATGACAGGACCCCATGCGCTCATGAACTCGCAGCAGCTGTGGTCGTTTACACAACAAACCCAGACAACAATCAGGCTTGGAGTGGAGTCCTTTCATGAAGCCTTTCTCCTGACTGAGTTAATCCCAGCTCTTGGTAGGCTAAGGATTTTATGTTCAAGGACAACCTGTGCTACATAGTGAGACACTGTCTCAAACTGCCCTTCCCTTCTCCCAAAAAAGCATTTGGAAGTAAAGTTCTGTGGTAGAGACCACATCTAGCTGTGCCACACCCTAAGCTTCCCCAGCACAGAAGTAAATAAAAGGAAGGGGAAAAGGGAAAGGAAAAAAGAAGAAAACAAAAAGGGGGAAAGTGGGAAGCTCTAAGGTCAGTATATTAGCATACACTGTGTTATCAATATTTCCAAATACTCATTTGTGTTTGTTTTTCTGTTTTCCATACAATTTTGCTTCAATACAAAAATATAAAGTAAATTTACTGGACTGGCAGGGTTTGAAGTCATATGTTACTGCAAAGGAAAGTATGCTCACTGAGTTTGTATTGAGGTTAACAGGTCGCACCCTTCTCTGACTGACTTTGAAAAATGAGAGCTAGAACTTTGGTACCTATCAAGGACAGACATTAATTCATTCATATTTGAGTAAACTGAATTGCAAGTTATGAAAGCAAGTGCTGAAGAGACTTTTGTTTTAGTTATATGCTTTTCCATAATTAATTTAAATTGGCCTTCAAAAATAACATAGTGTAAGGTAAATAATTATAGAGAGAACGAGTAATAGGGACATACTTAATAGTAGGTAAGGTAGTGTTTTTCGTAAGCCAGTATGATGTGGGATATTCCCCTCTATATGCTGTGAATATCATTGGTTAATAAAGGAACTGCTTTGGGCCTATAGTAGAGCTATAGGGGAACAGAGTTAGGCTGGGAAAACTAAACTGAAAGCTGGGAGGAAGAAGGCAGAATAAGAGACAAACAGTGTAGCCCCGCCCGAGACAGATGCTGCCAGTAGGCCACAAACCTCATGGTGAAATATAAAATAGTGGAGATGGGTTAATTCTAGATGTAAGAGCTACCTAGCAATACGCTTAAGCTATTGGCAATAGTATTGCAAAAAATATAGTTTCTGTGTGATTATTTTGGGACTGAGCATCTGGGAACCAACAAGCGACCCTCCTCCAACAAATTGATGCCAATGTGGCTGTTAAACCTGAGAAAGCCTAAAAAGGAATCCTAGACACAAAAGAATGGTTTGTTATTGGCATTTTCTTTGCTGGGCTCTGTTTACTAGAAGCAAGCAGAGGCATGGCTCCTTTAAGAGAGGTTTTCCTGATTCAGCAGTAGCAGAAAAAAAGTTGCTGTTTTGAAATGCTGGCTTTCTTAGCTGTGCTGCCAGCTCATACTCTGACAGGGTCTGGCTATCGAGCATTTAAATGGGGTTTGTAAGCAGCATGTTACAAACTGCTTAATGGCTCAACATAGACCAGCTGCATACTTGGAACTGGGGCAATGTGCACAGCTCGCAGAGGCAGTCAACTGACTTCCACCATGTTGGACAGCAAGCAGAAGTGTGCTGTATATACTCTAGTAATGCTGCAGCTTAGGTTTTTAAGAAGTGCTTAATATTTTAAGAAGTACTCCTGGACAGTAAAGAATTACAATTATACAATAGAACATATTCAGACAGAAAAGACCTCTATGGGTCACAGTGTTAGATAAATGTATGTAGGCTTGGGAGAGAGAAGAAAAATAGTATAGAAAGTTATAAAAATAAGTAAATGGTATTTAAAAAGGTAAAGTCTTTAAAGAGACAGTACAGACAGTCATAGATTAAAGGAGTAAAAAAAATATAAGCCACATAAAAATGGAATATTATGCAGGAAGTCTGGGTTATGTATAGTACTGTATTTTCTTTGAATGTTTTGACTGTGAAGGAACTAAGTAACCAACATATATACTTTTTTTTAAAGATTTATTTATTTATTATGTATACAACATCCCTTCCATGAATGCTTGCATGCAAGAAGAGGGCACCAGATCTCATTACAGATGGCTGTGAGCCACCATGTGGTTGCTGGGAATTGAACTCAGGACCTCTGGAAGAGCAGTCAGTGCTCTTAACCTCTGAGCCATCTCTCCAGTCCCCAACATATATACTTTAAAGGTGTTTTATGTTCAAAATTTGAGCCTAAGGATATGTTGTTTTGGAAAAGAGGTTCTTCTAACAGAGAATGAGAACCTGTGGATTCATTTCATGCTAATGTGGTTTGATGGACCAAGAGCCCCTGAAAGGTCACCTTGAACACCCCCCAAAATTACTTTGCTCAATAAACAACAGGAAGCAGTTTGGAGAAGAACTATGCCCATAATCCCAAAGCATTTATAAACAATATTTGGGATATGCCATAGAGATTTGCATTGGTTTATTGATACAAATTTAAGGTCAGTTTTGTTATGTATATATTTCTGCTCTTGATTAAGGTATTGTGTTTGTGCAGCTCATTTAAAAATGTAATGTATAATTAAAAAATACAGGTTAATAGATAATCATCTATAATAGTCAAGCTTGTAGTCATGTTAGATTTTCTTGATATATAGAGATATAGTTCAGTTAGATAGATATTCTTCAAATCTTTCTTTGAATCTTTCAAAGACTACAGAATATGGCATATTTTAAGAATTTAGGACTTTTAATGACAGTGAGACACATCTGCACCTGGCAGCACCAGTCTACTTCAAGAGGAAGATGGGCTCCTCATGGAGTTTGTTAGTCATTTGGGCAAGAAACTGCTCTTGCCTGGACTGCTTGATGGTATGCGGTATGAACTGGATATGCAGGATCCACAGAGAAATGTCTGCTGAACTTGTCTAAAGGTGACACTGTCCTTTGGGGTTCATGCTTCATGAAAGAGTCTACTAGACATTCTGCAGGACACAGAAAAATGTGATTGACAAACTACCAATATAAGCTGAACTGTCTTTGAAATTTCCTGCTTCATGGAAAAGTCTGCTGGACACCATGGGCCCGTAGCCTGAAGATAGATGCCCCAATGGTACAGAAGAACTTTGGATGACTGTCCAGGCAGGGAGATGTCTCTGTCAACTCTAGAGTTTTGGAAATTGCTTACAATGAACTTCCTGTTTCCTTAGGTAATATTGTATCCTTCTGGCATCTCTGATGGAATTGAAGAATAGATAGAAAGTAGATATAAATATTGTAACTGTAATTCTTTCTTGATACCTGTTTTGTTATGTGTAATTTTGCTATATTAAAGTTAAAACCTTCCTTTTCATTTAAACAGAAAAGGGGAGGTGATGTGGGATTCCCTCTGTATGCTGTGAATATCATTAGTTAATAAAGGAACTGCTTTGGGCCTATAGCGGAGCTATAGGGGAACAGAGCTAGGCTGGGAAAACTAAACTGAAAGCTGGGAGGAAGAAGGCAGAATAAGAGAGAAACAATGTTGCCCTGCCCAAGACAGATGTTGGAACTTTGCTGGTAGTCCACAAACCTTATGGTGAAATATAAAATAATGGAGATGGGTTAATTCTAGATGTAAGAGCTACCTAGCAATACGCTTAAGCTATTGGCCAATCAGTATTGCAAATAATATAGTTTCTGTGTGATTATTTTGGGGCTGAGCAGCTGGGAACCAACAAGTGGCCTCCTCCAACATCATTAGAAGAGGTAAATCACAAATTTAGTGTTCATATTTCTAGCACAAGGGGAGGAGGCAAACAAGTAGTAGTAATATGCTCTAGTCTTTATTAGATTAAAAAACAAAAACCAGTCACTTAACTATAAGGCCTTTTAAAACAATAAACAATATTAAGGACAATATCTTGTTTTTAAATAAACCACATTTATTTTTTTCTGCTCTCATTATTAAAATCACGTTGTCCAAGGGTGGAACTGTATGGCCCCTAAACCAACTCTTAGCCATTGGCTTGAGAGGTCTATTTTATTTTGCATAGAAGTCCTACACTACGATTTCTCCAGTGTCCACATCCCATAAGAAAAACTCAGGACTAATTTAAGATGACACACTGTAAGGAAGACTGCCTATTGGAGAAATCTGAAGGATTTTTATGCATTTGTCTATGACAGACTTGTTAAGAAAGCTTACTTAGAGCTCTCTGAAGTTATTTCCTATGTGCAGTTTACAATTTGAATTTTAAAGCACTATACTTGTTAGTTTTTTTGTCAACTTGGCACAAGCTGTAGTCATCTGGGAAGAGAAACCTCAGATGAAAAAATGCCTCCAACAGATTGGCTTGTAGGCAAGCCTGTAGGGCAGTTTTTTGATTAGTGATTGATATGGGAGGGCCTAGCTCACTGTGGGTGATGCCAACCCTGGGCAGGTGGGTCTAAGTTGATAACAAATCAGGCTGAGCAAGCCTTGGATGAGTAAGCCAGTAAGCAGTATTTCTCTGTATGATCTCAGCTTCAGTTTCTGTCTTCAGGTTCCTGCCTTGAATTCTTGTCTCCAAGAATTCAACATGTAACAGAGTGTTAATTGAGAGCTGTGAGCTGAAATAAACCTTTTGCTCCTTTTGAAGTTGCTTTTGGTCATGGTGTTTTTACATCACAGCAATAGGAACCTTAAGACAAGCATTTTGGGGAATATAATATAGTATGCTTTTTTCCATATGTCCTTGTTTTAGTTACTGTGATTATCATATCTATGAAATATGACTTAAAATTGCTTCCCAGTTAAGCTTTTAGAAAGTATTGAACAGTAGTGAAAATTGGTTGTATTTTCGGATATGAAGCTGGTCTTTACTGCTCACATTGCCAGATAATCAGATAATCATGCTCTATCTGTTGAACAGCCTAGAGAAGTGGTAGAAACCTCTTTGCATCTTCAGCCATAAGAATTCCAGAGGTGGGGTAGGGCAGGAATCCTAATTTGGGTTTTGTCCTTCAGACACCATGTGGGGACTCATCAAGAGAGAAATACATTTTGAGGTGCTGCACTATAACTTACATGGTAAATGAGAATCTATAAAGCAAAGGCATTTGATTTTGGCCAAATTTTGACTGTTACTGACTACAGAGAATATTGACAAAGATCATCGAAACCAAGCCTGTTTTTTAACAACAAAAAAGGTTTTAACAGTGGAGTACAGTGCTAAGAAATGGTATGAAGTCTGTACAAATGAGCTACAACATTTAACAACAGTCTCTGCAGATAATCTACATGTATGCACATGCATATGAACATTTGGTTTCATAATGTAATGCGGTTTAGAGAACTTGTCCCACCTTTCCTTCAGAGGAGTACTAGTAGTGCACTGAGATGCTAGAGTACCACGCAGTTTCTAGTGTCCTTAAGCTCACAATCTGAGCCAAAGAAAAAGTAGACTGAAAATTTATTGTTTACAACACTGTGACCCTATTATATAAATCTCACTGTACAAATTTTGAATAATGACATAAACAATTTAATAAAAGCTTTTTATTTTGCACAGAGTTTTAGTGAACACATTCCTCCAATTTATATATTAAACCATCTCATATTTCTAAAGCTGATAGGTCATTGAGTTCTAAAATTTGTTACTTGGTGGTCCTTCTTTATCTTAGAACTACTAACTTTTGGCATTGCTGTTATGTGAATTCTTAACCTAAATAAAATATCTTCAAAGATCTGGGTTATTTTGATGTTCACTGTTATAATTTAAAATTCTGTACCCTTTAAAGTATTAGGGCGAATTGATACTAGTATTTAAATCATTGTGAAAGTTCGTAACTATGAAGAGAAATGAAATGAGGTGGAAAATACCATGATGTATCACATTGTTAATTTATGAGATAAACTGAGTAGTACAGATAAAGCTTATAAAATTTAATACACCTATGAATTCAAATACAACACAGTGATTGCATATTTATGTGTTTGAACATGTTTCCCCCATATTGATCCCAGACTTAGATGGTTGTTTTTTGTTGGGACAAGTCTTTAGGACCGTTTTCATGAATAAAATTTAGTTTTGTGCTTTATGAATCCCTGCTACCCAAGTTTGGAATAAGAGGGTTTAGGTTGGACAAAATGTATAGCAAAGTACTTATTTTTTTCTGATCTCGAGAACATCTTTAAGGTGTTAAAAACAAGTCAGTTAATGAAATGTTTGGAGTATGCCACCCTGCTTTGTTTATTGTAAGGAAAAATACAACACTACCACTTTATAACTTAAAACACGTGAGAAGTCATGATCAATAAAGAATTACGTTGAGAATAGTGCAGGCAAGATAATGGTAGCATTTTGACAGGGAACTTTTAATGTGTGCTTGGAGGCTTACTGTAGAGAGAGATGATGTGGGATGGAGAGAGGAGCTTCTTTGGTCTAGAAGTTTGTGGAAGGAATTTGAGGTGAAGAGAAAGCTGAGCGGACCCAGGTGAGAAAGAGGAGGTGTGTATTTGTGTGTAGTGAAGGGATAAGTGAGAAGGGCTAATGTACACTGCTTGAAGTGTGTGCTATACTCCCCATGTGTCTAGGCAGGCTGCCTGTGTGGAAGGAAGGTTGGTCACTTTTGTGTAGCTGTGTTACAAACTCAGTTTCTTGAATTTTTTTTTTTTAGCTTTTTAGCAGTAATTGTTTATAGTTTAATGAATAAATGCTAAGCTTTATCTGAGCTACTTCAGTAACTCTTCTATTACTCCTAGTGACCCTTTGAGGTAGGTACTGTTATTTTACCAATTTGCAGGTAAAAATACAGTAGCATGGGGCACTTAAGTGTCTTGGTCAAAGCCTGAAAACTAATGAGTTGAGAGCTGAGTGTCATAGCTACATAGGCTAACCAGAAAATGAAAACAGTTACCAGGAGTTTCATGTTGTGAGAGAAACTACTGTGACATGGAAATGTTCAGAAATCCCGAAAGTCACATTTGGTGTCCTGAGTACATAGTTGTGGTTTGAGGAAGTGAGGTGACAAAAAAGGTCTGGGTGTACATTTACATACCTGTTCTCACCTTTCTGTCTCTGTTCACCAGGGCCTCAACTGCTCCCTCCCAAGTACTGCATCTGCTTGGTCCATTCCTGTCATTAGCAAAACTTTAATTACATAGTAACTACAGTTTCCTAGTCACAGGTATACAAGGTTATGTAAGACCTTGTCTCCACTATAGACTTTAAAGTTCTAGAATGCGTTTATGACTTCAGATGATCTTCCTGACCCAACCCCACCTAGCTCTCTGTCTGCTTAGGGTGCTTGAAATTGTTTTCAGAGTGGTGGAGTGAACTCAGTTTTATAGGTATACCCTGAAAGCAGCAGTACCTTATTTGTGGCACAGTTACTGTGAATGGGAGCATTAAGGCGTTGTCAGATGTTGTTTATAAGTGAGCAGTAAATGACTACTACTTACTGCGTTAATTTTAAATTTGTTTTTACTTTGGAAAGTTTCATATATAAATAGTATATCTTTTCTACCCTGGTCTCTCTCCCCTCCAGCCCCTTCTGTGTGCCTCCTACTCTCTCTCAAATTCTTAACCACCTCTTTAATTATTGTTTTATATAGATGAGTGTGTTTATTTGTGTCCATTTAGTGTTACTCCTGTGTATATGTATTTAGGGCTGACCATTTGAGATTTGATAAATCTATCAGGAGGCTTGTGCCTGGAGAAGACTGATTCTCTCTTAACAGCCATTGGTTGCCTTCATTTAAGGGTGGGGTCTTATGAAATTTCTCCACCCATATTGAAATGTCAGCTAGTGTTGCCATTATGCAAGTTTTGTTTAGATGATCATACTGTTGAGATTTCATGGATGCAGCTTTTCTGTAAAGAATAGAAGACACTATCTCACATCAGACGTCCTGGTTCATTAGCTCTTCTGCCCCTATTCTTTATAGTACTCCTAACCTTTAGATGTGGGAGTTGTGTTGTAGATGTATTAATTGGGGCTGGGCATTACACAGTCAGTCTTTCTCTGCATTTTGACTAGTTTACCAGACCTTTTTAAAGGTTGCTAGGCCTGGAGTAGGGGCAGTGTTTAGGGAGAGAAGACAGAGTAGCCCTGTTACTATTGTAGAGACTTTGAAACGTCTTGAGGGTTTTGCCCAGAATGACCTAACCTTTGCATGTTTTCTGTTGAGCAGGGAGAAATAGAAACTGGGTCCTGAATACTTGATGATAAACCTGTGAAAACAGACCCTGGAAGGTTATATATGTGTTTTTGGTGTGTGTATGGGGAGAGGTATATGTGGTGTGTGGTTATGTTTGTGATATGTGTGTATACAAGTTTGTCTGTATGCACCTGTGTGCATGTGGAAATCAGAAATTGACTTTGGGAGCCTTTATCAGATTCCACTTTATTTTTTAAGATAGTGTTCCATTAAGCACGGAGCTCTCTGATTGGTTAGACTGGCTAGCCAGCAAGCTCTAAGGATCTGCCTGTCTACCTCCTTTCTCCAATACTGGGGTTACAGATGAGGACCACAGCACCTGGTTAGTATGATGGTTCTGGGGATTTGAACTCATGCACTCACGAGTGGCAGTAAGCACTTTACTAGCTGCACTGTTTCCTTAGCTCTATAGATGTACATATTTTTCCTTAACATTACTGATCATGTAAAAGGACATTGTCAGTATCACTTGTTAGGTTATTATGATTTATGTCCCAAGAGATGGTGGTGACACATGCTCTTACTGAATGTAGGGTCACTCTTCTTTACTAAAGATTTTTTAGCTGTGTCTGGTTAGTTCATCCCATTTATATCTTTGTGGGACTGCTATTCTTAAGAATTAGGAATTTTACAGATTTTTGATAACTACATTGTCATCCTAGAACTTTCATCTAGCAACTGAAGGAAGCAGATGTAGAGATTCATAACTAAACTCTGGGCTGAGCTCCCAGAGTCCAGTCGAAGAGAGGGAGGAGCAATAATATGAGCAAAGAGGTCAAGATCATGATGGGAAAACCCACAAAACACCTGACCTGAGCTAGCTGGAGCTCACTGACTTTGGACTGACAGCAGGGCAACCTGCATAGGACCAAACTAGGCCCTCTGAATGTGGTGACAGTTGTGTGGCTTGGGCACACTAGTAGCACTGGGACCAGGACTTACCCTAGTGTTTGAACTGGCTTTTCGATGCCTATTCTCTTTGGAGGGATACCTTGTTCAGCTTAGATACAGTGGAGAGGGCCTTAGTTCTGCCTCAAAGTTTTGTGACAGACTTTGTTGACTCCCCATGGGAAGCCTTATCCACTCTGAGGAGTGAATGGGTGGTGGGGTAGAGGAAAGTGGGGGGAGCAGGAGGAGAGGAGGGAGTGGTAATTGGAGTTGGTATGTAAAATGAGAAAAGAATGTTTTAAAATAAAAAAAAAGAATTAGGGGTTTTAAGTGGCACACGTCTTTAATGTCAGCACCTATACACGCAGGCTTGTCTCTTAAGTTTGAGGACTGCCTTGGTCTATGTATCAGGTTCCTAGATAACTAGGGCTACATAGTGAGCCCCTATCTCAAGACAACAAAAGAGTTAGGGATTTTATAATGTAACTAATTTATTGTAGATATGATTTAGGATGCTATTAGTGCTATTTTCTTAGAGTCACAGAATCTTTTTCCTAGATGTTTTTGTTAGGTAATAGTGTGGCATCACCCACTTACTTAATTTCTAAGAATTTACTCTATAGTAAATCCAAAAAAGAAAAAGTAGGAAATACAGTGTGACAGTTTGCATTTAGTTGGGGAACTAGCCACACATGTATAAAGTTATGGTAGAAATAATAGAAAACAATACACAGTATAATGGAACTTCACAGTTTATAAAGTCTACATACATCTGAGTTGAATAGGCAGATATTTTTATATTCACAGATGAAAAATGGCTTGCTGTAGGCTCAGCAGAATTACCACATGTACTTTATCTTTAATACTTTTTTCTGTTGCCTGTCTGGGGGGAACAGGGGAAGAGGAGACCACATAAGAGGTGAGGGCACAAACGGAAGTCTCTGGGCTGTTCCTGATGTGTTCTTCCTTTTACTATTTCTAGTCATCTTATTGCTTAATCTCCTGCCTTCCTTCTGTCTTCACTCTGAATTTGGAGGTATGTCATAGAGTGAGGTGTCTGCTGAATGTATTACTCGATGTCAAGCAGGCTCTTGTCTTTGTTTTTGTGGCCTAGCTACAAGGCCACATTTCAGTGGTGTGCAGACATGCAGGACTGACAAGGTGGAGTGGTGACTATATTAGTCAGCTTCTCATTGCCCTAGTGAAATACCTAAGGCAGGCTACTTAGGAAGATTTTGTTTATTTAACTTACATATTTGGGGGTTCCAGGCACGGTATCTGCATGGGCCTAGTTCTGTGCAGGGTCCTTATGGCTATATCATGTTATAGTATATGATAGTGGTACAAATAGTACAGGAACAGGTCATCACTCACTTAGGTTACTATAGTTAACATTTCAGAATTATTCCTAACTTAAGACAACATCAAGAAAGAGAGCAACCCAGTGACCATACTCTTGCGCCAGAGACCAGAGTTTCTTCCTAGGACACAGTTCCCATTAGGCCCCACCTCTTATTGATACCATATTCTCTCATGTTTCTGTAATGGGAACCAAGCACCCAGCTATGTCCACACTATAGCAGGGACTTTCAGTGTAGAAACTTGAAGGTAGAAAGCAGGTGAGACTAACTGTGATGAGTGATGGTGTCAGAGAGACAGGGATGTGTAGGCAGAGCTATGGACTTCAGTCTCTTTGTGTTGAGCTCTTAGTACAAGTTTCTGACTCTTCCGACTTCAAAGATCTGTTATGTAGGAGGTGCTTGATGCTTAGATTTAAGTATATCTATCTGCTGTTTTTGAAAATGATATAAATACAGTTGCCCCTTATTAGTCCATCTTAGTCTATTTTTAAGGGAGCATTCTGAATATTGTGAATGAAGAAATCAATAGCCACCCTTAATTAATTCTGAGTACATATATCTAGGTTAGTACTATTCTGTTTCAGAGATATGAAGAATTAAAGTTTAAATCAACTGAATTTTGTTTAGTTGACTAACATTTTTAAGGACACAGTCCAGGTGACTTAGATTACTCAATAGGAACCATTCTTGTAATTTTTTCAGTGTGCTCTAGTATATTTGGCTCTTTTTCCATGACAGCTCTTCTGCTTTTGTCATGTGTGAGCGTACATGCCCTTTTCCTTTAATGAAACTTTATTCAGTCCCTGATTATAAATGAGTAGCAAAATTGCAGTTATGAAGTAGCAATGAAAATGATTTTATGGTTGGGGGGTCACCACAGCTTGAGGAACAGTATTAAAGGGTCATAGTATTAGGAAGGTTGAGAACCACTGTTAGAAATGCTACTGGCATTTAGCGATGCAGGCATTCTGGTGGCAGAATTAACACTATGACTTTCTCTCTTGTACAAAATGAGATTTAGACAAATGAAGATTAAGAGTTAGAGTCCTCGGAGGCAGCTGGAGAAACCACGGTAGTCATTTAGGGCTATTTTTCTGAGGCCCTGCCATCCCACTCTGAAGGAGGTAATTGGAATGCAGGAGTCATAGCTAGTATTTGCACAGGCTTTAAGGGTCTATCCACCTGTGTGCTGGATTTTGTGGGATGGTGTATTGGTTACTCAATGGGCAGTGGTGAACTTGCAAAGGTTTCTGAGGAGGTACGAATTCTCATTGTTCCCTGTGCTATGTTTTCAAGCTGCAGAGCCCTGAGTTCCTGGAAATGCTCTGTCCTCAGCCTTCACTGTCCTCTGTTCCATTCTCATTCTCTTTTCTTCCCCCTGTGTCTACATACAAATTTCTTGGAGAGTTATGTGCATGTAGTCGCTTCACTTTTGTCTTGCCCACCATTTTTCTCTTACACTAGACACTACAAGGGTAGTTATCTCAGGGATGGCAGTGCTTGGTTCCCTACTCCTTCTGTGAGCTTCTAACTTTACCTTACCTTTTCTCAACCAGCCGTTTTTTCCCTCCAGGGAGTATCTGTAAATGTTTGAAGACATTCTCAGCCTTAAAACTGAGGGAAGGAATGTTACTGGTAACAATGAGGTGAGAGGCAAGAATGTAGCTAAATACCTTATAGCACAGGGTAGCTCCTACCACAGGAATTATCTAGTTCCCAAATTGTCAGTAGTGCAGATGCTCTGAAACACTGGTCTTGTTCAAGGATATAACACTAATCTCCATTCTTAAGTATTTCCCATGACTGATTTGGCATAATTTTCTCTTGACTTGTCTTAGAGTAAATTCTCTTTCTGCTTTACTGTTCTCTGTAACAGACTTGCTAGTCACAATTCTCTTCCCAATCCATTTTTTATGTTTATGTTTCATATTCTCTTTCCATGTTTCTTGGGTCCCAGGAATTTTACCTGCATCTCTGAATGTGTGATTCCATCTGTACTCTATTTTTGAACTCAGTTGAGCTCTGGTCATACCCATCACACAGGTACTTCTTGCTCATCAGGTCCCGAATAGGGAAGTCAGTCAGATCACTGCTCTTCTGTGTCTCCTGCACTGACAGATATGTGACATTGCTCCCTAAGTTCAGGCTCTTACATTCGATCAACACCCTTCTTTCTGTCTGTCCCAACTTTCACAGTACCACCACTGAAGGTATGTAATCTAAAACAACTTTTAAGTCTCATAATGCTTTCTTAGCATCACATTTACAGCAGATGTGTTTTAAATACCTCCGTGTAGCACTTGGAACTGTTAGGATCAAGCCCAATGATTTCTAGTTGGGTAGACCTGGGGGTGCAGCACACTGGTAGAACATGTTCCTAGCATGGGGCAAGGCCTGGAATCCAGCCCCGGTAGACCACCTCCAGATCATAGGAAGTTGAGGTGGGTGGGGTTATACAGGTCAAATGCTTAGGACACATAATGTACTCTATAAAGAAGTATCCAGATGCCAGTAGTGCCCTTGTTAAGGAATAGTAAATTTTGCTTTTGGTTTTACTTAGGGAAGTGAAGAGAGAAATGCTGAGTACAAATCCCGGCAGGAGTCTTAAGAGGAACAGCATGGAAATATGGACTGGAACTTAAGGGGAATTAATAAATTATGTTAAAAACTGTAGAAGTGCAAAGAGGCCAGTTGGGGCTAGCCTGTTGCTTTGTTGTTTGGTGTGCTAGTCTTTTCTGGGCAGGTAATCACTCTTAGCCTCTGCACACATAACTGGCAGCTGCTAGTGTGGGCCTGTGGCATCATGTCTTCTTCCTTGGCATGGCCAGAACTGTGTCTACTCAGTTCTTGCCCTGCTAGATTCTTAATTTCCCACTTTGGATACACGTTTTGCTAATTTTACTACCTCTTTCTTAGAGCTTCAGGTAACACCTTACAAAGCTTCTTTGACGAATAAAAATGCCATAACTGTATAGTAAGATTTCCATTCATGGTAGTAACAACAGTAGTAAGCTTTATATGCTAGGTACTGTCAACTTTCTAAGCATTAGCGCTCACTAAAAATTATAGCCTTGCTATATAAATTTAAATACACACACATTATACACATTTTTAAAAGTAAAATACCATCCCACTTTCTTGGGGCTAGTATTCCTTGGAATTGGTACTTACCCGTTTGCCTCTTCCCCCACTTTAAAAAGTAAATATTATTTTTTAGGGCAGATTGAAACAAAATTGAAAATACAGTTAATGGGTTTGTACTCTCTATTATCACCCCTACATGGAGCCTCTCACCCCACTGTCAGCAGGTTCTGCACACAAACTGGGTCCTGAGCCTCTGTTGATACATAGCAGCACTGAATTCTAAAGCTAACTTTTAGGGTTCACTGCTGGTGTTTATGTGCTGTGGATTTTGATAAGGGTACAATGATATGCAGTTTCTGTCGCAGTATATCATAACAGAGTAGCTGCACTGACCCTCTCTGGTGACCACTGATCTTGTTAGCCTCTATCACAGGTGGTCTTGATGGTTTTAAAAGGCATATTCTAAGTCCAGGTACTAGGTGGTCGTTGAGAAGCTGTAAGATTCTGGTATCTGTCAGTCTCCATGCAAACAAATACCTCTTAAGAATGGACCTGCTTTGTTACTATGTTTTCTTCACTTCTGGGAAGCTGCTAGTTTTGAACTCTGCATGGGTAACATGTGTAAGACTGCAGAAGTACTTCTTTGTTGCTTTCTGTCTGAATACTTTAAGAGAATGGTTGTTTTCAGCCAGGTAGTGGTGGTGCATGCCTTAATCCTAGGACTCGGGAAGTAGAGGCAGGTGGATCTCTGAGTTCCAGGCCAGCCTGATTTACAAGAGCTAGTTTCAGGACAGGTTCCAAAGCTACAGAGAAACGCTGTCTCAAGTATCAAAGAGGGGGGGGGGGGGGAAGAAGGGGAGAGAAAGAAAATATGGTTGTTTTTTTCACATCTGGACAGTGGAGTTCTGTGTAGGCCAATAGTTAGTTTGGTCAGACATCCTGGCCATTAGTATCTGATGACTCTAGAAGAAAAGTTGAGATGAGACTGGTCTATTTTCTCAATGCTATTTGCTGTTCAGGACAATCTAAAACCCCTGATAAAACATTCACAGACACCACCAGAACTGGTTGGTTTAGTAGCTTCATATTAATTCCTAGCTGCACTTCAGTGACTCATTTTTAAAGGAACTCTGGCACTGCCTATTATTATACCCACATCTTGAGAAACCTTTATACTGCACTGTCAGAAGGCCTGGAACACAGTTGATCTATGAAGGATTTGGGTTTCTTGAAACTTACCAGTATGTTTTTCAGCAGATATTTAATAATAGAAAATAAATTCCTTTGGGACAGCATCATATTAGAAGAAAATAATGAATGTTTCTAAATCTGCCTGGTATTTGTTCCAGTGGTTATAACTGACATGTATTGGCCAATGGTGATAGATTGGAGTCCTCATATCCTATGTACTGACTCTCTTTTATTCTTCTTTTAGAAGCTCCTTGTGCCACGCCCCTGATCTGCAGCTTTGGGAGGCCAGTGGACCTGGAAAAGGATGACTACCAGAAGGTGGTGTGCAACAACGAGCACTGCCCGTGCAGCACCTGGATGCACCTGCAGTGCTTCTATGAGTGGGAGAGCAGCATCCTGGTGCAGTTCAACTGCATTGGCAGGGCCCGCAGCTGGAACGAGAAGCAGTGCCGCCAGAACATGTGGACCAAGAAGGGCTACGACCTGGCTTTCCGCTTCTGCTCCTGCCGCTGTGGGCAGGGCCACTTAAAAAAGGACACAGACTGGTACCAGGTAAAGCGGATGCAAGATGAAAAAAAGAAGAAGTCTGGGTCAGAGAAGAACTCAGCAAGGCCTCCAGGGGAGGCTGGGGAAGAGGCGAAAAAATGCAGGCCCTTGAACAAGTCCCAGAAAGGCCTGAACCATGACCTTCCCCGGCGGCATTCCATGGACAGGCAGAACTCCCAGGAAAAGACAGTTAATGCTGCAGCCTATGGGGCCCGCTCCCCCTGTGGCTCCCCTGGCCAGTCCCCACCCTCTGGTTACTCTATCCTCTCCCCAGCCCACTTTAGTGGTCCCCGCTCCTCCAGATACCTTGGGGAATTCTTAAAGAATGCCATTCATCTTGAGCCTCACAAAAAGGCCATGCCTGGGGGCCATGTGTTCAGAAATGCCCACTTTGATTACAGTTCAGCTGGGCTGTCTGTACACAGGGGAGGACACTTTGACACCCCTGTACAGTTCCTGCGGCGATTGGACCTCTCTGAACTTCTCGCTCACATCCCCAGGCATAAGCTGAACACTTTCCATGTTCGGATGGAAGACGACGCCCAAGTGGGCCAAGGCGAGGATCTACGGAAGTTCATTCTTGCAGCCCTCAGTGCCAGCCACAGAAATGTTGTAAACTGCGCTTTGTGCCACCGGGCACTTCCTGTGTTTGAACAGTTCCCACTAGTGGATGGAACTCTGTTCTTAAGCCCCTCAAGACATGATGAGATTGAATATGATGTTCCTTGTCACCTTCAAGGTATAGGTGTTGATTCACCTTGCCTGCTTTCTGTTTGTTAACACCCAAAAAGCAAACAAGATGGAATTGCATTTTTAAAAATTTTATTACAACTGACATGTTTTTGTTCTAGCCAAGGGCTAGGTAACATGAGTATTTGAGCTTCACCCAGTGGGCTGGTGGTTTTTGTATTCTGATGTCACTGTACTGGGTACAGGTGGTCTGGTGGGTAATTTTATGTCTTTATTCTGTGCTAATTTGAAGAAAGGACCACTGATATTTAGCTTTTCACAACAGTAAAAACTTAGAGAAGGAATTACATTATTCTCTTTGCTGTGAAATAGTTTGAATCCTTTAATGTGCGTAGCAGGCTGTGATCCCTGTAAACTGGGAAAGCGGGAAACAAGAAGGGCCCGTATGACTTGTTGAATTAATTTTAAAATTGTGAAAGATAAGACTATTGATAGCATCAAAAGGAAAATGGGGGATGATTGAAAGCCCAGGAATGACCTTGGTTGAGGGAGTGTAATGGTTAGCTTATTTGTTTGACAAAGACTTGGGCACATTTTAGTTATAAATTGAAAGGCAAAGAGTTGGTCAGTGTAGGTGTGAAATTAAAATTGTTGTTGTCCAAAAGGAAGAAATGCATGATATATGAGTTTAACAAAATGCTAGAGAATCAGATAAAAACGACTCCTGTCTTCTTCCCACTAAACCCTGCTGTCTCCGCCCCCAGAGCCAAACACTTAGAAATGCTGATTCTTCAAGGTTTTTGACATCAGGGTTTTAAATAGTTATTTTCATTCTCCAGTTTTAGATACTGTCTTCTGCCTGTACTGGTGTTTAAGGCGGATGACTACATATCTCCCTCTGGGGATAAATCCCTAGTGTTTCTGCTGTTAGTGCTGTTGAACCAAGATATATATTCCCATTATAGAAACAGTCTTGTCAAGGACACTGTTTTAAATGAGAGCTCTTTTCTTCATGTTTTCATTGCCTTAGATTTTTTATTTTGTTTTGGGAGGCAAAGATCTTGCTGTGTAGCCCAGGATGGCTGCAGAATCACAGTTCCCTGAGAACTGATGCATTAAGAGCTAACTGTTGGTGTAGAATCTGAAGGGTCAAGTGCCTGAGAGTGATGGTTTTATTTTTTGTATTTTAACTTTGGAAGGTTGCTCTCCTTTAGCAGCTTTGTAAACCACTTCTACACACTTAACATAGTTTTTGAAGTTTTTCTCTTCTGTAAACATCTCTTAAGGCTTTCATCCCCATTATCTCCATTCTGCCTGGAGCACTCAGGACCCTAGTGTTGTGAAATCCCACCACGATGTGCTCCTCAGCCCTTGTCCCCTTCATTTACTGTAGACTGTCTTGGATTGTTGAATACATATACTTAGATCCTCACTCTGGAGATTCCTTACTTTTGGTTTATTTCTTTTTACACTTATATATTTATTCTTCTTTTTACACTTACAGTACTGGAACTCCTGTTGATGTGACACCATACCTCCTAGATTGACATTCCCGACTCCCCTTTGATGGGAAAGGAAATCCTTGGGTTTATCTTTACTTGTCTCTAATATTCTGTTATACTTTCTGGAAACAGAGCATTTTCTTGGATTTGTCTTCTACTATTTTTAATTTCCAGAGGCTTATTTGTTTTTGTTTTATTTCTTGAGACACTCATTATGTAGATCAGACTTACCTTGCAGAGATCTGCCTGCCTCTGCCTCCCAAATACTGGGTTACAGGTGTGCACCAGCAAGCCTAGTTTCAGGGACTTTTCAATAGTACCACATTCTTGGTTCTCAGGCACACTTTCTTTTATTATCTTCCAGAGGAAGAAAAAGGAGCTAGGAGTAGTTAGGATTAGTCTTGTTTGTGTGTTTTGCATGATTCTCTGGAGTCTTTTAGCCTTTGTTATGAGGTGGGATAGATACCACAAAGCCTTGTGGCCTGTTGGGATTTAAAGCCCTCCTATAGTTCCATGGCAGGGTTGGTTGGTTGGCTTCTACATATCCAACAGGTAACAGGCTGGTTGGCTTTGTTGCCCCAGCTGGAATGGGTTCTTTGTCTGCTTTCATATTTCACTAGGCTAGTTTGGGATTTTTTTTAAAGTTGTGTTTTTAATTAAGACAGTTGTACATATTTATTGTTTATAGTGTAATGTTTTGATGCCTGTTTATATTGTGTAATGATAAATTAGGGTAATGAAGATACCATTCACCTCATATTTATAATCTCTGGCAAGACATTCAAAACCCTAGTTATTTTGAAGAACACTACATCATTCTGTTGACTATAGTTGCTACAGTACAGTGAGACATTAGAACTTTTACTTCTAACTGTAAGTAGTTGTGTGTCCTTTAACCAGCTTCTTCCCACTCATCTCATCCTCCCTCCCTTTCCTAGCCTTAGGTAGCCATTGTTCTTACTTCTGTACTCCTATCAGTACCTTTACATGCCACAACTATGTGAATCATATGATATTAGTCTGACCTTGGCATATTTTTATTACTTAATATAATGTTCAGGTTTATCCATTTTATGGCAGTTTGATTTGTTGTGCGACCTTTTATTCTTTTGGTGGGGTTTACCACCCAACTCAAATCACATGGAGTCTTATTCTTAGTTTTGAATTCCTGGCCTTAGCTTGGCGGCGGCTGCTGCTGCTGCTGCTTATTCTTCTTATTCATTTATTTATTTGCCAGCTTTTCTTAACAATTATCCTGACTACGTTTTGCCTTCTGGGCTTTTATCTTTCTTCATTTGATATATCTTTGCTTCTTTCTCCATGACTTGCTGTGTAGCTAGGTGGTTGGCTCCTGGTGTCCTCCTTTTCTGGTTCTCTCGTTGCTCTTTTTCAGTTCTCCTATTTATACTCTGTGCTTGCTAGCCCTGCCTAGCCTTGCTCCTGGCTCGCTAGTGACCGTTCATCTCTTTATTAGGATGATCAAGTGATTTAGACAGGCACAGTAACACAGCTTCACAGAATTAAACAAATGCAGCATAAACAAAAATCACACACCTGAAAACAATATTCCTGACAATGATTAAATTTCTTTTATGGCTAAATATGTGTGTATATGTATATATACAAAAGTATTTTCTCTGCTCATTTGGTGGACTCTTGGTTTGAGTCCATCGCTGTTAAGAGTATTGCTGCAGTGACTGTGGGAGTACAAGCACTTCTGACATACTGATTTCATTTCCTTTGGCTGCATACCCATGGTGTGATTTCTGGATCATACGGTATTCTAATTAAAAGTTTCTTTTTTTACATATTCTATTGTTATTGTTAGATAATTCATATTTTTTATTTGTGTATTTATTTTTGAAAGATGATCTTTGTAGCTTTTACTGGCTGGAACTGGCTATATAGATGAGGCTCATCTCGACCTCAGAGATATTAACCTAGCTCTGCCTCGAGAATGCTGGAATTAAAGATGTAAGCTACCATGCCTGGCTCAAATTTTAATTTTTTGAGAGAACTCTGCTGTTTTCTGTCATGATTGTACTACATCCTATTGATAGTGGGTGAGGATTCACCTTGAACTTACTCAAATGGATAAAGCTGGAGAACATAATTAAATGAAATAAGCCAAGCACAGAAAGACAAAACCATATGATCCATATGATCTCATTCAGCTATAAACTCAAAAACAACTGATTTCAAAAGTATAGAATTGAATAGTGTTCGGCTAAGACTAGAAAGGGTAGGGGACACCATTCCCAGGGTGGGAAAGAGAATGGTCAGTGACAGAAACACAGTTATATGGGAGTTAGATTTCTTCCTGTTTTATAGAAGTGGAATTTGTGTTTTTGTTTTTATTGAGCACAACTGCTAGTAATTTTAGAGAGAAGTGGGTAGAAACACCTTTATTTTATTTTTATACCTTAAAACTCGGACCATACTTTATAAAAATGAATTAGGGTACTTATGATGGACATATTTATTTTTGTGTCCACCAAGTATATGTTTGTCAGTCAAACTTAGCAGATGTGCTAGATGAAGTCATCAGTGTATGATCTTGCTATATAAAATGATTTTATAAAATGTAACTGACCGTCCTAAACCCGAGGCTGACTAATAGCATCACACATGGAATTAGTAAATAGTATGTACACATTATGTAATCCTGTACATTGAGTATTCTGAGATTTCCAAGGAAGAGAGGGCCACTTGGGTTTGGATCTTCAGGAGGCAGTATGAAGGCAGTATGAGGGATGGTGGCTAAAAGAAAACCAGTGAGGTTATGATGAGGAGATGAAGAGAACTGTTTGGTTGGAAATGTTGCAGAGTGGAAAATGAGTAGGAGATGTGGAGAGCAGGCTGGGGTGAGGCAGGGCGTTCCTTTCAAGCCATTGTAGAAACCCTTTGCCATGTGATTATGAATTGAGAGCTTTTTCAGCATTTAAAAAACAAACCTATAATAATATACCCCCAAAACGTTGCTTGGAAGGTTTGGGACCTAGAGTCGGGGTTGAAACGTTGTCATATCTATATGCATGAAGATGAGAAGCTACTGTCTGAGATAGTGAGAATTAGAAAGAAGAGATAGCTGCAGGAGGCTTTTTAAAGAAATTGCCCATTTGGAGTATCTTGACTATACAAAAGGGTCTTCTTTAGTTCACCTTGATTCCAGACCAGATAAATGATGCTTTCACAGGCAAG
Organism: Microtus oregoni; assembly: GCF_018167655.1. Taxonomy (NCBI): domain Eukaryota; kingdom Metazoa; phylum Chordata; class Mammalia; order Rodentia; family Cricetidae; genus Microtus; species Microtus oregoni. The sequence goes on along the minus strand of NW_024543065.1, from coordinate 257,518 downwards.
TGTAGGTAAGGTTGGGAAAAGTCCCATTTTAATGGGAAAGAAGGGGAGAGCATTTGAATATGTTTAGTTCATTTTCTGTGGAGATATCTAGCAAGCACTGTTAGAAACAAGCATTTGGGGTGAACACGTGGGAGCTTATTTTTAACATTGGTGGCTAAATCTTGGCAATAAAAGTCTTCAGTGACAAGAAAAGAGGAAATGACTGTGATAAAGCTCAAGACTAAATTCTGAGGGCGTTGATCAGGGAGGGGACGGAGAAAGGCAAAAATTAGATAGGCCTGCCTGTCAGTATGCACACTGGTATGTAAGCATACACAGAGATAATATAAGGTGGTGGTCAATGCACTCTACAGGGTACTGACAAACTTCTGGTTTTCAAATCTGTAGTCGGAGTTTAATGAATACTAAAGTCCAGTACCACAAAAAAAATATATTAGCCATGGGTCAGTGATTCTATTGCTGCACCTCAGAAGTCTGGGTGATCTTATTTATAGCAAGTTCTTATCCCAACCACGCTTTTAAAGCGTTTTCAGTTCCAACAGAATGACCACATTCTTGGGCATGGAATTCCTCCGTTCAGTTAATTATATGTTGCTGAGATGTTTACTGTGTTTTGTTATTCCCTTGCTTTGCCCCTTACTCCTTCTGATCCTCCCCAGCTCTGCTTCCAGCCCCTTCTCTGTGATTCAGGAAATGGTTTTGTTTGGTCTTCATACGTAAGATGGTCTAGTTTTTGTATTATATGTCATTGTCCCAAAAGGACTCTGCTTACATAATCTTTCCTATGGCTCAGAAATTCTCTGGATAGGACTTGGTGGAATGATAATGTAAAATAAATCCAGAAACTAGGTTTTGACTCAGGTTTCCCAAGAGTTGGCTCCTTATTTTCGAGACAGGCTTTCTCTGTAGCTTTGGTGCCTGTCCCAGAACTAGCTCTTATAGACCAGGCTGGCCTCGAACTCCCGGAGATCCGCCTGCCTCTGTCTCCCGAGTGCTGGGATTAAAGGCGTGCGCCGCCACTGCCCGGCCTCCTTATTTTCATTGTAAGCTTTCACAAGCTACCCAGGCTCTTTAATCTTCTGTCTCTCCTGTTTGAAATGGGAATAACAATCATGAGTCCTTTGTATAGCATTGCAGTGAGAGTTGAATGAAGTCATTGATAGAGGACTCACAGCCCAGAGCAGACCCTTGGTAAGTGCACAGGGAATGTTCTTGTCTTCATCATCACAGCCATTGTTACTAACATCTTCCGTGTCTGGTGTTCACTTCTATTAGCAGCATAGATGCGTCTCAGGTAGGACCAAGGAGGAGACTGGAAACAAAGTGTTCTAGTGGCTCACAGATAATTGAATTGACTTTTGGATATGATCCCAGGTGCTCAGTGGGTTTGGCATGCGAAACCTTGTTTTCACTGTTTAAGAACAGGGGTGGGTGGCATTGTAAGAAGCTCGCTCTTCCTGGTTTTGGCCTAGGCATCCCCCACTTTATAGTGTCATGCCCCATCTATTATTCATTCAGCACACAGAGCTTTTCACATTGCTGACATTATGCTGGACACTCAGGTTGACAAGGATCGATAAGGTATGGGTCCTGCTCTCAAGAAAAAAAAGGTCCACGGAAGCAAATGCAATGGAAAGCTTCCCTCTATGGACCACTAGGTGCCCTTGCGGTTAAAAACAAAGAGAGCTGGTCTTTGCAAGTAACTGGTAAAAACCCTTAGTCTGACTTTTGGTAGTGAACAGCACATCCACTGTGCAGCGTTCTGGGGTGCTGTTCCCTGTTCTCAGCCGTGTTCTAGAGTTTTCTCTGTTCTCAGCCGTGTTCTAGGGTGCTCCATGTTCTCAGCCATGTTCTAGAGTGCTCCCGGATCTCAGCCATGTTCTAGAGTGCTCCCTGATCTCAGCTGTGTTCTAGAGTGCTCCCGGATCTCAGCCATGTTCTAGAGTGCTCCCTGATCTCAGCCGTGTTCTAGAGTTCTCTGTTCCCAGCCGTGTTCTAGAGTGCTCCCTGATCTCAGCCGGGTTCTAGAGTGCTCCCTGTTATCAGCAGTGTTCTAGAGTGCTCCCTGATCTCAGCTGTGTTCTAGAGTGCTCCCTGATCTCAGCCGTGTTCTAGAGTGCTCTCTGTTCTCAGCAGTGTTGCTGTTACATATTGACCAAGGAAGATCCTGGACATGCTAATTATTTGAGCCTTTACCTTTTTCATATAATTGGCTGGCCTGTTCCCTTTATAAACATTATGTCCTAGTGAAGGAATGAAGCTGTGACTTTAAAAAACCCAGTAAATAATATTTTGGACTTCAGGTCCTTGATGAACAGTGAAGGAATGAAGTTGTGACTTTAAGAATCCAGTACACAATACTTTGGACTTGTAATGTATCACAAGTAACATGTAATTCTAGTTCCTAAATTAGCTGCGGTGCTAGCCTGGCCGTTTTGGAAATGAGGACAGTTAACATAGTAATTGTGGCTATGGTAAAATTCTGGGCTGACAATACAGAGTCAGATGTTTTTTGATGAATATTTTGTGGCTTGCAACTCATCAGGCCAGTGGTGTTGGTTCCTGTTGGTTCATTGTATGCTGCACTTAGACTCTGGAGAAGCCTGGTGATTCCAGGCTGGTTATAAGCATGTGAATTTATTGTTTGGATTTGGATGAGCAGACAATGTAAGCACATTTTAGAAAAGTAAATTAAAGCAAGTGTCTATTTTCAATAAGTTTGAATTTGTGATCTTGATAGCAATAATTCTCTGTTATCCTAACAGGACTGCTTAAGGATATATGATGGAATCTGCCTTGCTTTTCATATTTATTCAACTGATAAAATGTTTGCTTTTTGTTGTTTACGAGGGCATTTGTATTGCCACTGGAGATGAAGATGCTTTCCACCATAGCCACCCTCAGCCTTGTGCTTTCTGTGTGCAGGGAGACTCATGCATCTGTATGCAGTGTGTGTGGACTGTCTGGAAGGGGTTCACAAGATCATCTGCATCAAGTGCAAGTCCCGGTGGGATGGCAGCTGGCACCAGCTGGGCACCATGTACACCTACGACATCCTGGCCGCCTCTCCCTGCTGTCAGGTTGGTATCCACTGAAGTGAGGGTGCAGTAGGTGACACTGGACTTCTGCCACCAAGGTACCTTAGAGAGTTAAAGGCTGCCTGGTGGTTACCTTGAGGGAGTTGTGAGGGCTTGGAGACGGTGCTTCTAAGGGTGAAGAATAATTCAAGTGCCTTAGTTGTTATCTTGTAGAAGAGTATTATGTAGTCAGAGAGAGATATGTACAGTAATAGACTTGGAGTATTTTCCATCTGTTATGTCAGAAAAAAGTGTTACAAAACTTACCTTGCTTCTATTTTTTTAATTCTTCTTTGTTTTTTAAAACAATCTTTTCTCACTTTTCATATTAATCCCACTTCCCTCCCCTCCTGTCCCCACACCTTCCAGCCGTGCTCTCCTCAGAGAGTGTAAGACTTCCCATGGGGACTCAACAAAGTCTGTCCTATCACTTTGAGGAGGGCCAAGGCCCTCAGCCCTATATCTAGACTGAGTGTGGTATCCCTCCAAAGAGAATGGACTCCAAAAAGCCAGTTCAAGCACTAGGGATAAATTTTGGTCCCGCTGCCAGTGGCCCTACAGACTGTCCAAGCCACACAACTGTCACCCATATTCAGAGGGCTTAGTTTGGTCCTATGCAAGTTGCCTCACTGTCTGGAGTCAGGGAGCTCTCTCTAGCTCAGGTCAGTGTTTCTGTGACTATCACCATCATGGTCCTGACCCCTTAGCTTGTATTATTGGTTCTCCATCTCTTTGAGCGAACTCTAGGAGATCAGCCCAGATCTAGCTGTGGATCTTGCTTCCATTTCTAACTAAGCATTAAAAGTCTCTGCTGAGCTCTGCAGCTGGTCAGGTGGCCTGGGGATTAGATTTCTGTGCATGATTTCTTTAGTTTTCTTTTTGTTTGCTTGTAATTTTCTCATTTTGTGTGAGTAATTTGTATTACATTTGTATCAAAAGGTTATAATTTACACTGAAAAGGAAAGTTTTACTTTCTACAACAGACCAAATTTTCCTCTTGCTTACTTTCTGTGGGAGCTGGCAAAACCTAAACCTCTCACTCTTGAGTTGTGTGAGATTGCCAGAAAAATTCCTAATTCTTAAAGTGCTAGAAGAGCAGCATTCTTCTCTGACTCTAGGAGCACCTGAGGAATAACTGCCAGAAGGAAAGGAGGAAGGGGTTGATACAAACCCTATTAGATAAGAAACTAAGAAGACAAAAATCCCCAGGAATACCTGAATTTATTATCCTCATGCTTGAGGAAGAACTTATTACCTAATTCCCTGCTAGGTGTTCCTGGGTAGCAGGAACATTTTCTCCTCCTGTTGTCACTTTTTTCAGTAGATACCAGTTTCTGTTGAGTTCAAAGGCTGGCAGAGATAGTAGTTCAGCTGTTTGTTTTGGATAAGGCTGACTAGTTTTCTGCTCTTGTGGTATACTGACTGCATTTCCAGACTCAAGGTTATCTTTGAAAATGAGTTACCACAATCTTCTAGTTAATCACTGTCATGTTTTATGGTTACTGCTGTGCCTTAGTATCCACCCCTAAGATGAGAGAAACTAAAGGAAGTGGCACCGTTCTCTACACATATGTGATGTAGCAGGAGGGACGTGAACAAAACTCATGGCACCTTGGTGTTGCATGGGACCTTGCAGAGCTCACTCAGCCTTATGAGTTGTTGCTTAAAATGGATGACTCAAATTTTTGATTGTTTTGCCCAGGTCTACATAAATTGTGTCATAGCTGTGACTAAATCCTGTGATTCCTATTCTGAACTTTTCTACTACACGTTGAAAGGCCGTGGGATTTTCATATCTTCAAATAGAAATATGCAATGGCATCCCGCCCCCCAGTCCTCTAGTATATACTGCATATTCACTCGCTAAATATAAGCTGATATATGTCCAGACTATATTTTCTGGTCCCCCCAACTGAAATGGAAATGGAAAACCTGTTTGACTACTCTTTATTATTAATCATTTGAAAGTATTCATTGTGAGGATATAGTAGGAGGCACTACAAAGGATTCCAGGTAGGTCTGAGGCAAAAATAAGAATAATTGGTTAAAGAGAACATTATACTCAAGACTCAGAGAGGGATGATGTAGTTAAAGGGAGTTCATTTTAGGTTGCAGAAAGATGGAAGTCCGTGTATTGCTGAAATGTGCACTCTGGAACACATTTAGTTTAAATCCCAGCTGTTCTGCTTTCTGTTTTCTTGGGCATGGTATTTATCACTGTGTGCCCCTTTTCATCATCTCCCTCACAGGAATGCTTTCAGGACAAATTTGTTAGCACATTTTTAGGAAGGATCTAAATTAAGACTGTTTAATCTGTAATTTCTGCCTATCCACTTCACTCCCAGATCTATTATGAAGGGCTCCAGGATTGTGCTGTTAGAGGCCCAGGCCCAGGTGAAGATGTCGCATGCTAGTGAGTTCCAGCAGTCTCAAGATATACGTAACACTCCTGCCTAGATTGCCAATTTTGATTGGATATTTTTGAGAAATTTTATTTTTATATAAAAGAAAGCAATGTTATGTGGAATCAAATGAAAGTGTATATGAGCTTTTGAAATAAACCTGAACGCTTCAGGAAAGTTTTTCATTGTAGGTTTGGGTGCAGGGAGCCAGTTTCAGCCATTTGCTTAAAATCCAGGGGATTGGTGGTCGCTGTTAGGTAACTGGTGGAGATGATCAGGTAGTCTCTCGTTGATAGGCACCTCATATTAATAGAGAACCTGGGAGACTGTCATCTTTAGAAGAATGATAAACACCAGAATGTGTATCTTAGATGTGCATACCCTGATTCTGTTAATAATGGAGATGCTTCTCTGAATTTTAGTCAGTTTCTAGCACTTTGATCAGATGGCTTTGGATAAGTATTGTGAAACCAGTGACACTGTGGTTCATGATGTCTGTTTCCCCAGGCCCGTCTGAACTGCAAGCACTGTGGCAAGCCTGTGATCGACGTACGGATCGGAATGCAGTACTTCTCTGAGTACAGCAATGTCCAGCAGTGTCCACACTGTGGGAACCTGGACTACCATTTTGTGAAGCCATTCTCCTCCTTCAAAGTTCTTGAAGCTTATTGATGAAAGCTTTGCTTTAGTAATAGCTATTTTATTGATATTATTACTTTACTACATACCTTTTATAGGGGAGCATTCTGTGACATTAATTTCTTTTCTAATTTAAAACAGAGTTTACTTTGTATATTTGTGCCACTAAAACGAGGGCTGCCCCTTGCCCTTTCTTAATTCCCAAATGTTGGTGTGTGGTTAAGACTGGAGTGCAAATGGGAAATTGGACAGATTTTGGTTCGTAGGGTTTCAGTCTCATGCAGAATCTCTGATGCAGTACTGAGGTAGCAGGAAGGATGGGTGCCACTTAGGTGTTGGATTCTGTGGTGACGCTAAAGGTGTGGTAGGAGTTGGGAGGAAGCTTTTTCTAATGTTAGCTCTCTTGAGAGACCCACTGTTAGATGTTTGGGCCTTGGGAAAAATAAGTGACAAATGAATGTAAGTCTAAACCTGGAGAGCCAGTACTGCATTAGGCTACCTGGACTCTGTTCTTCAGTTCAGGGTGAGGTCAGCTTACTCCCACTGATAGATAGGTGATTTGAGAATAGTTCTGAATGCTTTCTTTGACAGTTTGTATAATTTAACAGTTTTCATACCGGAAATAATAGCCAAATTATCTGACACTTGAAAACTGTTGCTGTTGTAAATGTTTTAGGTGAGCTGAATATAACAGGTCTTGTGAAGTGAAATTGGAAATGATGAATACTGAATCAAGAGGGCAGAAAGCAGAACGTGGTTATTTGGATCGTGTCTCTAGAACCTACAGAAAATTTGCACATGCTGTAGGTTTGGTGGGCATCGTTTACAGATTGCATTGCTGAAGCAGTTGCGTGGTATCCAGATCTTCTGAGGCAAACCTCTAGCCTAACTGCTGCGCTCCAGAGCCAGTCATGCTACACTTCATTGTGTCTACTGCCACATCAGCCCATTTAATACTAGTTCCCCAAATCAGAGTTGACCTAGGAAGGAAGGGGAAATTGGTTAGAATGATGAAGAACAGTTTTTATTCTTTTAAAAGTATATTTCATTTTGGTAGCAGTAATGCAAAGAGCATATCTGAAAATAGATCATCCTAAAGATTTCCATGATTCCTCACTGTTTCTTAAAAAAAAAAAAGTTGCATACAGAACACCGGGTATTCCAAAGTTCACTAGGACTTGGATACTTGAATGTGCTGAAGATATCCCTCATAGAATTAGAATTAAAGAATTACTTCTCATGAAGGAATTTGGTAATTTCAAGTATGATACAGAAATATACATTAAAAGACTACTAAAAATAACTGTTTTATGAATAGGCAAATTTGGGGTTCATGTAAATATTTTATATCACTTGATTTATGCCATCCCAGGGGGCTTTTCTTTTCATAATTGTCTAAACATTATTGCCAATGAGTTTTACGTTCTATAGAAGTCTTGGTGTTTAATTTGAAACAACAGCATTTAAAAACCTATGCTAAACTAAAACTTTTTGTCAGTTGGTTTGTTACTTCTGGTTTTGTGTTTGATGATCTGAAAAGTTTCATAATCTGCAAGAAATGCTGAAGTTGCATAGGACAAACAATAATCATTATTGATCAGATGGTGTTTAATACAACTACGTTAGATCTATAGGATATAATATTTGCAAATTTGTCTTTGATGCACAAAGCTATAATTATGAGTTAGCTGTTTTCCTATGAATCTGTTGTACACTCAAGTTTAAAATTTTGGTAAGTTTCTATTCAGATTCCATATTTGTCTTCATGCTTGTTCCTGATTTTTTAGAATAAATAAAATACTTGTAATGCTGTTCTTTAACCTATTGACATTTTCTAGTAAAACTATGTTATTGTTCTGAAGTCAACCTATCTTTTGCACCCAGTGAGTTCTTTAGATTGAAAAAACCAAACAAGAACCCAAAACAGTGTGGAACTGTAAGCCACATTTTATTCTTGCTCCTTAGTTTTTCTGACCCCCACATGAAGAAGTTTCACTATAATTGGATAACATTTGATTTTGATGTTTTATGGATGATAAAATGAGGACTATAGATGTGTGTAGTTATATACAAAGAGAAACATGAGCCACATACTCTAATACTTATCATTTGCTATATCGTTGATTGATTTGAATTTTGTCTGAAAAGGAAAATTTGGCTTATTTAAAGAGTAAAATAAAATTGACTGTATAATACTTGCTTTATGGGTAAATATTACTTTGGAAATCTGCTGACCTTAATGTTTTCACCAAACTTTGCCAGAACGCATTGGTTAGAATTGAAATGTTTCAAGAAAGATCACCACCGTTTTTGTTGTAGTTGCAATATTAAAGGGCTTCAGTTGTTTGAGGTTTCTGTCCTGCCTGGTTCTGCAGTTATTCATTCCCAAAGAATCACACAGAGGTCTACATCAATTATAAACTTATTGGCCCAGAATTTCAGGCTCTACTTATTAACTAATTCTTTTTATTTATTTTTTATTTTTTTATTTTTCAAGACATGGTTTCTCCGTAGCTTTTTTGGTTCCTGTCCTGGAACTAGCTCTTGTAGCTCTTGGTCTCTAACTCACAGAGATCCGCCTGCCTCTGCCTCCCGAGTGCTGGGATTAAAGGCGTGCACCACCACCGCCCGGTTTAACTAATTCTTATAACTAATACTAGCCCATAATTCTTGTATATGTGGGCCACATGCCTTGGTACCTTTTTTGCGAGGCAGTCACATCTTGCTTTCTCTGCAGCTGGGTCATGACTGGAGACTGAGCATCCCTCTTCCCAGAATTCTCCTGTTCTCATTGTCCCACCTCTGTTTCCTGCCTGGTCGTCCTGCCTATACGCCATGCCTGGCTACTGGCCAGTCAGCATTTTAATAAAAATAATACAAGTGACAGGATAAATGACCATTGTCCCACAGCATTCAGTCATCCAGGAGATCTAATTTTTGTTTTTCTCATTAGTAGTGTCCGGTAATTTGTAGTTTTGAGGTTGACTAATAATCTAACGTGATTTCTATCTAATTTAACACTTTGAGTCATTTATTTTTAAAGAGTTACATACTTTGAGCAAGTAAAACTTTTCTGCTTCCGTTTTGAGAAAAGCTAATTTCTGATCATTTTCTCTTCAGGCCTTCTCCACTCTCCTTTTTCATCCGATCACCTAGTCACATGGAAAACACTTGGTCACAGTGGTCTTGTACCTTTAAAGGTAGACTTTATTCCATGAAATGGAGGGATGAGTGAATTGTTTTCTAGTGTACAAAGGACTTTTTCCAGCATTCTTTAATTTCCAATTTTTGTAAAAAGGGGTTCATTTTTCTAAGTAAAGGAAATTTTCATACCTTTTTGGGAAAAATTAACTTATGACAGAAGAATATTATATGTTTAAATGCTAAAACTTAACATTGATTCATAACTTGCTAGACTACCTTCCTGAGTATTTCATATTATCTTACAGTACCAGTGCTAACTGTGCAGTCTGCACTGTGCCTGTTTTCTAACTTGTTTTATTTTCTTTTTAATCTCTTGAAGCACTTATTGAGTACTTTCAGTTGGAGGATCAGGGAAGAGGTGAGGAGAAAGCACTTTTGTTTAGCGTGTGATTCCCATAGCAGAATGCTGCCTAGCTCAGTTCATCGTCATACTTTGTTGACTTCATTATTTTTCCAGGTAATGGAAAGACAATATAATGAATGGACACCGTGAAAACCAGCTCAAAAATATGTTGTCTATAAAGACTTTTTTGTCAAAATGTTTGGATTGCACTTTTGTTGAGGGAAGCCAGTGTAAATACTTAAAGAATGTTGATAAAATTGAAGCATTTGGGTTATGGAATCGTGTGGTGTTAGAGGGTTTCTGTATGTGAAAGGTATGTATTAAGAATAATAAAATTTTAGAAATGTTGAACTTTAATGTGTTACTAGATTTTGTTGGAATTTTTGAAAAATGGGGTTTTTGATAAGAAAAGATAGTAGAGAAGTAGGGATAGTCTCAAGATTAGAAAATATATATATATCCAGAAAGCCATTCCAAAGTTACTACTGCAACTAATAAAAACTATATATTCTGGGCTAGTGAGATGGCTCAGCAGGTCAGTGTAGGAGGGGGCCCCGCTTGTTAGTCCCAGCCACCTGGCTAGCTTAACCCCGAAATAACCACAGAAATGTATTCATTAAAACATTGCTTGGCCCATTAGCTCTATCTTCTTACTGGCTAACTCTTATATTTAACCAATTTCTATTAATCTGTATATTGCCTTGTTGTAGTGACTTACTGGCAAAGATTAGGCATATCGGACTCTGGCAGCTCCATGGTGTCTCCCTCTTCCTTCTTTCTGCCAGCATTCAGTTCTGTCTTCCCTGCCTACCCAAGTTCTGCCCTATCAACAGGCCAAGGCAGTTTCTTTTCTCATTAATGATAATGACAGCGCAGAGGGGGCTCCCACATCAAGTAAAGGTACCCACTGCCAAATTTAATAACCTGAGTTTTATCCCCAGAATCCACATGGTGGAAGGAGAGATGAACTCCAAAAAGTTGTCCTCTTACCAGAACATGTATGTTGTTGTGCATGCACACATGTGATAGATAAATGTAAAAAAGGGGGGGGAGGAACCACAATTACAAATTCTTCACCGCTTACAAGTGTATCTCACATGTAAATTTCCTTTACAACACAATAATAGCAAATCAGCCTTCCCTTTGTTTCATGTGGGTAGCATAAAATTATTGTTATGTTTATAAAGGATTTTGTGGTATAGAGAGTGTTAAAAAATTGAAAGAGTATGGTTTTGATGCACTCTAGACCCATAGATATTGTCTTAGTGTTCTGTTGCTGTGAAGAGGAATCATGACCAAGGCAACTTTTATAACGGAAAGTATTTAACTGGGTCTGGTTTACAGCTTCAGAGATTTAGTCCATTATCATCATGGGGTGGGGGGTATAACTGCAGGCAGCAGGCAGGCACTAGAGCTGTAGCTGAGAGCTTTACATCCTGATCTGCCTGCAGGCAGGGAGAAAGAAAGAGCTGAGACTGGGCCTGACATGGACTTTTGAAACTTCAGAGTTCACCCCTAGTGCACTGTTGTTCCTCCAACAGGGCCACACTTCTAATCCTTCTGTTTCTTCCAAATAGGTCTACTCTCTGATGACTAATCATTTAAATATATGAGCCTGTGGGTACCATTCTTTTTCAAATCACCACGGATATGTAGTCAAAACTTAAAGTTCTCTTGGTTTTTCCAGAATGCTAGTTATAACCACAAAACATGCTTTATGGCTTCATCATCATGATTTGGTGAGATAAACCCAATAGTCTCAGAAAGAATGTATAACAGCCAGTAATACAAGAGGGCAAAATCCTTATGCTCTGCAAAAGATGCCGTTGATGGCTTTGAATAGCTTCCCTACACTTCCCCTTTGAGCTGTTACAGGTTTCAGGTGCTGTTTTTGTACTGTGTGTAACTACTGTCAGCAAAGTACCATTGCAATGTGGGAAGGTGGCAGTTGAGATTAGTGGCAGAAAACTCTTTCTTGCCCTCAGTGGTTTCCAGTTTAAATCTTGCCTGCTGTTTTGATTTAAATTTGACAAATTCTACAAGGAATTAGATTGCTCGTTATATGGGTGGTTTAATAAATTTTGGAAGGAAAAAGAACTTACCTTAAACATTCGTTCTTTTCCTGTTCTCTCAGCTTTTCACACTGGGGGTAGGGGATGCTCATGAATGTGAAATGTGCATAAAGATAGTACTATATAGATGTAATATTTGAAATTATTTTAATGTATACTTGTGCTAATCTTATAGACTTGACCTGGTTTTTGCCAAGGCATGTGTATAACAAAAAAGAAAAAAAAATAAAAGACTTTGATTCATGGAGTTCAGTAGAAAACTGGTCACACTAATGGAATTAGCGTTTATGGCCCCATTTCTTTATGAGTATCATGTTAAGTGTTGTGATAATACTGGCTTAAAATATTGACAATACTTTATAATACTGTAAAATAAAGTTTAGAACTATCTAATTATATTTGTAAACCCAATTACTACTGATGTGGAAAAGTCAATAACTGTAGAAATGATAGAATTTAGAGATGTGTGAGTTTATAACAAGGGCTATGTTTTTCATTTTACTCATGTGGTTATTGATTATTAAATCATGTTGCCTGTGTCTGATTTTAAAGATGCTCACCTTACGAGACCTGGATAGAGGTGGGCAGTCCTTGGGCTTCCCACAGGTCAGGGAACCCTGATTGCTCTTTGAGCAGATGAGGGAGGGGAACTTGATCGGGGGAGGGGGAGGGAAATGGGAAGCGGTTGCGGGGACGAGGCAGAAATCCTTAATAAATAAATAAATTAAAAAAAATAAAATAAAAGGGAGAAAATGCAAAAAAAAAAAAAAGATGTGTGGAGGCCCAAAGAATTTTAAAGTTGATAGAGGCTAGATGGCATATCCAGCTTATAGGGTTTTTTCTATTTTGCGTCTTGTTTTCTGTAACCACTTATAAACTACCTTCAGTATAGTATTGACATCTACTGCCTGAGAAAAGATTTTGTAGAATGGGAACTTTCTTTGTTTTGGTTCTGATTTGTATTGCCTTTATATCTTTGTGGATTAGGTTATTTTCTGATGACAAGGTTAACAAATCTGGGACCCAGATGAATGACAGTATCCTATTACTGTGAAGATGCACCCTGACCATGGCAACTCCTATAAAAGAAAAAATTGAATCAGGGCTTGCATACAGTTTCAGAGGTCCAATGTCATCATGGTGGAGAACCTGGCAGCAAGTAGGAAGACATAGTAATGGAGACGTTAAGATTTCTGTAACTGGATCCACAGGCAGCAGGAAGAGACAGTGAGCCTGGCTTGAGCTTTGGAAACCCCAAAGCCCAACCCCAGTGACACATTTCCTTCAACATGGCCACATCTCCTAATATCTGTCAAGTAGTTCCACTTCCTCATGATCAAGCATTCAAATAAATATATGAGCCATGAGGCCATTTCTGTTCAAACCACCATAATCCACTCCTTGGTTCCCATAGACTTGTAGCCATACCATAATGCAAAAATGTATTCAGTCTAACTTCAAAAGTTCCCATGATCTATAACAGTCTCAACACTATTTGAAAGTCCAAAGTCTCTTCTGAGACTCATGGCAATCTCTTAACTGTAATTCCCTGGGAGAAAAAGCAGATCACATACTTCCAGCATACAATGGTACAGGATTCCAAAGGGGAGGAAAGGGAACATAGAAAATACTGGACCAAAGCAAGACTGAAAACCAGCTTGGGAAACTCCAAACTGAAGAAAATGAGCCTACTGTGTGGAAAGCAGTGTTAATCCCATAGGTCTTCCCAATAGGGTCGTTTTGGTAAGTCCTACCTTCCAGGAGTGGTGCATGAGATGAAATATTTGACACAGAGATTTGGATTGATGAAATCACAGAGCAAACATTTGAAAACATTCTATGGTGTAGTTTTAGGGGAAAAATTCTTGAGATGTATCTTTTACCTATTTTTCAGTGATTAATTTGTTGGCATCTTTTTTTTCATCTCAAGATAAATTACTGCTGGAGGAAAACTGGTTAGAAGGTGACATTTTAACAGTCTACTCTTAAAACTATTTTACTCACTTTGGGATCTTTGAGCTATTTTTGGATTCATACATGTCAAGCTGTTAAGTTTGATATACCATTGATAATATCCAGTTTGGTCATGGTTTTGCTTCTTGATTAACTTTTTAGACAGTTTTTATATCTTACAATCCATTTTCAGTTTCTCATGATCTTGTCTGAATTGCTGGTATCCCAGTTTGAGGGTTACTGTACTTGATCATTGTATTTGAGTCTTTTTGAGTCTTACGAGAATAAAAGTACTGTTTTACACATTTTTTTTAGCTAACATTTCTCATGTCTTGGGAACTATATCAGTTACTTTTCTGTTGCTGTAGTTAAAACACCATGACTGAAAGAACTTGGAAGAAAGTTTATTTCTTGCTTATGATTCCAAAGGCCTAGCATCTATAATGGTACAGAAGACATGGCATGCTGACAGGAGCAGGAAATAAGTAATGTTTTTGTCCACAGACAGGAAGCAGAGAACAATTAGGAAGTAGGATGAGGTATAAATCCTCAAAGCCTGCCCCTCCTGCGGTGATGCACTGCCCCCACCATGTCTGCATCCCCTAAAGGTTCCATAAGCATTCAAATACATGTGCCTATGGTAGACATTTCTCATTCAAACCACTAGAGAATAATTAATGATAGTGTTAGTAACTGCAGAACTATAGGGTTGCAATCAATTTTATACATCTTGTTTATCCACATTAACTAGTCTAACTGTTCTGAAGCTCTGATATAGTAAGTTGATTAGGGAAATAAGGACAGAGGAAGGCCACGGGCAAGCATTTCTTTGATGCCTCAGAACCCCATGGCTTTAAAAAGAGTAATTTGGAAAGGAATCTGAGATGGGTGAATATTTTAGAGACCTTAGTGGAAATGATAAGGTTATCACAAGCCTGCACAGGATGTCTGAAAGGTCATTTTACTTTGTGCAAGGATTATAGAAACTATGACTATCTCCAGTGGTAGAGAAACATTGGCAGAAGTTTGTGCTTTTGATGGATAATATATAAGAACATAAATTATTAATAAATTAGTGTTAGTTTTGTAGACCTCTTTTCAAATTATGAGCATTATATATTGAGTGGGAGGATAGTTTTTGGTAATGGTAGAGTTGACTAATGCCATTAATATGTCCCCACTTTTTTCTAATTCCTTTTATCAAAATGTTTATCATATGTTTTCCTTATCTACTGTTTTTCTTCTGTCTTTTCTCCTTACTTTCTTATTGCATCAAGCTTCCTGATCATCAAGATATGATGAAAAGCTCCCAGATAAGCTGTTTTGTGACAATTCCTGAAGAGACATGATTAAACAACTACTCACCCCAGATGGGGAACCAGTGACTACCAAAGTGCAGATGCCACTTCAGTCCGTCTTAGCAAATCCATGAGCGATGTGGGAGTCCCCTCTGTGTGTGTTCTTTAAATTTTTTTTACTGTAAAGGAGCTAAGTATGGAGAGACATTTCATTGTATGGGATGCCAAGCCAAACCAACTTGTATGTATATTATAAAGGGATCTTGACTTTAGAATTTGGGTCTAAAAACATGTTGTTTGGGAAAAGAGGTTTTTCTTTGGTTTCCACAGAAGATGAGAACTTGTGGAATACTTACAAATATGCCTTGATAAACCATGCCCCACTGAAAGGTCACTGTGAATACCCTCAAAAAATTACTTCACCCAACTACTGACTGAGATGAACCTAGCACACAAGATACACCATAAAAGACCTGATTAATAGCGCCCCCAAACAGCAGGAAGAAGTATGGACAAATCTACACTCATATTCCCAAATATTGTCTATCATTGTTTACATTTAAAGAGGAATATGATATAGATATGAACAATTTGCATTGGTGTGGATTTTGGTTTATTGATACAAATTTAAGGTAAATTTTGTTATACTGTATATGTATATTTCTGCCCTTGATTGAGGTATTGTGTTTGTGTAGCTCATTTAAAAATGTATAACTAAAAAATAGAGGTTAATAGAGAGTCATCTATAATAGTCAAGTTTGTAGTCATGTCAGATTTTCTAGATGTGCAGAGAAGTATTTCAGATGAATTGGGATTCTTCAAATCTTGCAGAGACTTTCAGAATATGGCACTTAAAATGTATAAGATCTTAAGACTTTTTATAACAATGAGACACATCTCCTGGCAGCACCAAGCTACTTCAAAAAGATGATGGGCATTTGAAGAGGCTCCTTATGGAGCTGTTTGCCATTTGGGGGAAAAAAAACTGCTCTTGCTTGGACTGCTTCACTGGACATGCAGGACCCACAGAAAAATGACTGCTAAACTTGCCCAAAGGTAGATGATCCTTCAGGTTTTTTGCTTCATGAAAAAGTCTGTGAGACCTTCTGCAGGACAGAAAAGATAGTGACTGGCAAACTGCCAATATAGGCGGAACTGTCTTTGAAATTTCCTGCTTTGTGGAAAAGTCTGCTGGATGCTATGGGCCTGTAGGCTGAAGCTGGATGCCCCAATGATACAGAAGAACTTTCGGTGACTGTCCAGGCAGTGAGATGTCTCTGTCAATTCTAGAGTTTTGGAAGTTGCTTACAGTGCACTTCCTGTTTACTTAGGTAATACTATATCCTTCTGGAGTCTTTGATGGAATTAAAAGATATAGTTTCCTTAGTTATGATAAAATATAAAGTAAATAGAAATATTGCAACTAATTCTTGCTTAATACCTGTTATATGTAATTTTACTATGCTAAAGTTAAAACCTTCCTTTTTGTTTAAACAGAAAAGGGGAGGTGATGTGGGAGTCCCCTTCCTTCTGTCTGTTGCTTGTATTGGTTAATGAATAAAGAAACTACCTTGGCTGATAGAGCAGATCTTAGAAAGGTGGAGAAGACAGAACTTAATTCTGGGAGGAAGAAAGCAGAGTAGGAAAGAAGCCATGGATCTGCTGCCAGAGTAAGACATGCTGCCAAAACTTAGCCAGTAAACCACTGCCATGTGGTGATACACAGATTAATAGAAATGGATTAAACTAAGATGCAAGAGTTAGCCAATAAGAAGTTAGAGCTAATGGGCCAAGCAGTGACTTAATACAGTTTCTGTGTGGTTATTTCAGGACTAAGCTAGCCGGGTGCTGGGACGAACAAGTGGGCCCTCCTTTGACACCATGAGTGTTATAGTTACAGAAGCAAAAGCAGAAAGCTCACCCCAGCATAGGTGAGCCAGCTCACAAAATCTGGGAACCTAGAGCACATGGCACAATATGCAGTCAGTTCAACATGTTGAAGAGTATCTGCCCCAAGTGGTTGAGTTGATCTGTGTCCCTTTCGGACAGCTCAGCTGGTTTCTGTTTCTTCTAAACAACTTGTCTGAGAGTGTCCTTACTTGTATATGCCTGGGGATGGAAGGGCTTAGGTAACCTGTGTTAGGATGTTTTTGCTTACTGGTAGAGGTTGCAATCTCCTCATGGCCTGACAGCTTATCTCAATAGTTCTGCAAAGTTGGGCTCCCTCCCTCCTGCAGATCTTCCTGCCTCTACCTGCCCTTATTTGGAGAATGTACCTGGGCCTGGCTGGAGGACTGACCTTATCTGAAAGCCTTCTCTAAGCCAGATGCTTGATTTATTTTTAGCTTGATCCCTGGTATAGATTCCTGTGAGAGGCCTTTTTTTTTCCTGCACACACTAAGAACCTAATGGTAGGAGTGTGCTACTTAATGCAAATTAGGGTTTGTCCCCAGACTCCCCAGTCTTATATATTCCTTATACTCTAATAAAGCTGAGCTGATTTGTGGAAGTCTGTCTCCTGGATGACTATCTCTGCTCATGGACCACAAACAAGCTTTCTGTCATCACTTCTGCCTCTCGCCCTCTTGACATGGCAGCCAACAAGCCAGGAGAAGAAGAAGACCCTCACAAATCTGGGTCAGTTTCATGAACTTCCTGAAGCTTTTAAGTTTGCCTTCTGATCTCAAGAAACTTCTCTACAGGATAGAATGTTTCACCTCCCCTTTAATGCTGTGACCCTTTAATACAATTCCTTATGTTGTGGTAACCTCCAGCCATAAAATTACTACATTGCTACTTCATATTCTCTTGTTTTACCTCTCTGTAAATATCACATATCTTAAGGCACTTCATCCTAAGGATGTTTTACCTCCGTTTTAACATACTATCTTAAAATACCCTATTCATCTCCCCCTTAACATCCTTGTTTTAAGAAGCTTCTTTCCAAAATGGAAGGATTTAATCTCAAAGAAAACTGCTGTACAAAATACAAGGCCAAATGTAAATTGGACAGAAAAATTTAAGGAATTAGTAAAAACTTAAAAGTAGATAAATATAACCTACTCAAAATAAAACTGATGAATGGAATAAGAGGGTACAAAAATCTACCCACACATGTTTTCTTGTCAAGGGGTCTTGAAAACCAAAAGGGTTCTCTTAATGAAAGTGGAGGAATTGCAGGTTACCTGGCGCCTCATAAGGCAGCTACTTCTGTGGGCAGCCTTGTCTGAAATGAGTGGGTAGGTGAATGGAGTTCAAATCTCATTTCCATGGAGAACTACATAATAAGTGGGTGAAAAAGGTTGTAGGACTCACAGACTGATAAAAATCTAAGTCTGAAAGAAATTCCGTGAAAGTTCTACTTGTTTTGCTCCATTTGGATAATTGTCAGACTAACACTGGGTAGTTCAGTGCTAAAGTCCTTGCCTAGAATATTAAAGGCCCTAGGTTACAGCCCCAGTGTTGTGAGACAAAATCTATGATTTATCACAGAACTAGCTTTTGACTTAGAAAACAATCCATTTCTTTTCCAAGGTGTGAAAGCAAACACTTCCCCTCAGCTGAACTACTAGTGATTTATCTGAGTTGTGGCTTAAGGATGTCATTATATTCTGACTTAATATAGTGAAAGTCCTTTGTGAATTTAAAGCCTTGGAATATGATGGAAGCAGATTATGGCCAGGGAGGCATCCATTAGTACTCAGCTTGCCTCTACTTACATATATGGCTTTGGTCCTCAGAGACTCACGTGTTGAACTTCTAACCTCCAAGGTCATGTTATTAAGAAGTAGAGCTCTTTAGGAAGTGACTGGATCATGAAGACAAAACCCTCAATAGGATTAATGTTTTTATAAAAGAGGTTCAAAGAGAGCCTGATTGTCCCTTTTACCATGTGAAGAAACAGCTAAGCATGCACCATGTGAGAGAAAGTGTCATCGCTAGATATCAAATCTGCTTGCCTTGAATTTTGAAACCTTTAGAACTGTGACCAATAAGTTTCTGTTGCTTATAAGTTATCCATTCTAAGATATTTTTTATATCAGTGTGAATGGCTAAGAACAGTTTCATGATAACTGATAAAATGCCGACTCAAATTTTTCAACCCTTGATCATTATCTGAATTTTCGTAGTGAGTCAGAACCAAGGTGATGCTCTGTAACAGTGCTGGTGTCAGAGCCAGGCTACAGCCTTTTGGATCATGTTCTGAAACTACAAATAACCATCTGTCCAATATTCTTACCATATGGATTTAATGAATAAAGGGGTTGTTTTATAGCTATTTCCTCAAAATTGAAGGTTCTTTAAGACTCAAAAAATAAACAAGACAGGCAAGGTTCAGGAAGCTCCTGAAACAATAGGTTGACAAGGTCCTTCTCCAAGATTATGAAATACAGTTGCTGAAAAGAGGAAATGTTAAGAGCAGCTAAGCTACCAGCAGGTAATACAAGGAGGTCCAAAGATGCAGCTTCAAAGATGCAACTCTCATGGGTTGTCACCCGTGCTATTTCAGTGATGCATCTGCTTTTGAATCACTCATGTCATCTCTAATTAATGAATTCCTCACTAGTACTCCTGAAAGTATCAATAAAAAAACTCTCTAGTTCAATAAGCTAGGCTTGGGTAGAATTGTTTCTTTGGTAAGTTGTTGCTACCCTATCTTGATATGAATAGATATTTGCTTATGTCTTCCTAGGTAGAGTCATAAAACATGGACAAAAATAATTTATTAACTTGTTATGAGAAATAGACCTGTGGATTTATAAAAAACAAATAATTTAGTTGCTCCCCTTATTTCTGTTTTAGTAGCATATGGCTCAGATACCTCTGGTCTTTGCATTTAGATAACTGTGATTTTCTTTCCAATTATTCTTTTCACATGTCACACTCAGCAATCCAAATGGTGCTCAGCTTAGCATTTCAATTCATTATATACATACTATTGCAGTTGTAAGACTTAAAATACATCATTATGACTTTTTTCAGTAAGTTTGTCATTTTCAATGTCTTTAAAAACATTTCCTGAATGTTCGTTGGATTTTAGTCTTGACATGGCTGAATTCTTTTAAAAAAAAGATGTCAAGGTTCCCAGAGGTATTTAGATGGAGTTAACATATTTATTGCTGTCAATTGCTGTGCTCATGTGTGATTTTTCCATGCTGAAAGAAAATTTTCATTAGAACCATTTAAAAAAACTATTTGAAATCTCACCAAAATTTCACTTATAAGATTTGTACTTCTAGGTTAAGAATTTTCTTAGAAAAAAAAAATTCTGAAAAATATTTTGTTTCTGACATGTCTCTAAATTACCTTATGTTAGGTTTGTTGTTGCATGTATACTGCTTCCTGTGCAGCGAAGTAAGAGCTTTGTGAAGAGTGATGCTGGAATCTCAATTATTTTCCAGATGTCTTTAATCTGGTCTTCTATGTCGGTGGAACATAAGCCATGAAGAATATATAAATACTCTTCTGAAATTGAGGTTTGAACATTAAGCATTCATGTGATATTTCATGTAAGAAATGTTAATGTTTTACTTTAGGTTTCACAGTGAAAATGTTGCAGTGGTGGTGATAGACATATTATATTGCTAAAACCTATCATCTATTTTAAACCTAATATGTTTAATGTGCATTTGAGTTGCATTGATTAAAAGTTTTAAGTAAATAACACTAACAAGTTATCTTATGCTGTGAGAATGTATATTCAAAATTGCTTAGCATTAAAATTCAAAAATGACTACTTTTCTCTAAGAAGAATAATGCTTAAGATAGTCAAATTGATTTTTTTATTAACATTGCTTCTATTGTAAAGTTGGAGCAAGTACTTTAGCAACAAGTTTTGGTTTATATACAATTTTTAAATAAAATAAATCTGAATATTTTGGAACTTTTCTTTTAGACATCAAAGAAAGGAAATCAGAAAAGTCTTGAAACAAATGTAATTCTCAGCTTGTTTAGAGTTGCCTCTGGAAAGTACAGACTTCTAGATCAAATTTCTTTTTAGCTCAAAGAAGTATATTTCACTGCTTCAAAGACAATACCCCCAAAAAGAGGAACATGGGATGTACTCACTCATATTTGGTTTCTAGCCATAAATAAAGGACATTGAGCCTATAATTCATGTTCCTAGAGAAGCTAAATAAGGTGAATCCAAAGACAAACACATAGGCATCCTCAGGAATATTAACCTTCATCAGGCGATGAAAGGAGACAGAGACAGAGACCCACACGGGAGCACCGGACACAAATCTCAAGGTCCAAATCAGGAGCAGAAGGAGACGGAGCACGAGCAAGGAACTCAGGACCACGAGGGGTGCACCCACACTAAGACAATGGGGATGTTCTATTGGGATCTCACCAAGGCCAGCTGGCCTAGGTCTGAAAAAGCATGGGATAAATCCGGACTAGCTAAACATAGCGGACAATGAGGAATACTGAGAATTCAAGAACAATTGCAGTGGGTTTTTGATCCTACTGCACGTACTGGCTTTGTGGGAGCCTAGGCAGTTTGAATGCTCACCTTACGAGACCTGGATAGAGGTGGGCAGTCCTTGGGCTTCCCACAGGTCAGGGAACCCTGATTGCTCTTCGAGCAGATGAGGGGGGGGGGACTTAATCGGGGGAGGGGGAGGGAAATGGGAAGCGGTTGTGGGGACGAGGCAGAAATCCTTAATAAATAAATAAATTTAAAAAATAAAAAAATATAAAAAAAAGACAATACCATCTTTCTTCTGTATCATTGTAAATTGGCTCCAGAACTCCTTGTGAATACCCAAACCCACAGAAGCTCAAGTTCTTATTAAACCACATAGTATGTGCCTGTGATCCACATCCTCCTTCTGCTTGCTTTACATATTTATTATGTAAATTATGTGTTAGTATGTATATGAGTATGAGTTGTCTGAGATTTTCTGTCCTGCGCAGTTCCCGCAGTCATTAAGTCCCCAAGAAAATCACACAGAGTTCTACACTAGTTATAAACTGATTGGCCCATTAGCTCAGGCTTCTTATTAACTATTATAACATATATTAGTCCATTATTCTTGTCTATGTTAGCCACATGGCTTGGTACCTTTTTCAGTAAGGCAGTCACATCTTGCTTCCTCTGTGCCTGGGCCAGGACTCCAGGGGAATGGACTTCCTTCTTCTCAGAATTCTCCTGTTCTCATTGACCCACCTTTACTTCTTGTATAGTTGTCCCACCTATACTTCCTGCCTGGATACTGACCAATCAACATTTATTTAAAATATAATTGACAGAATACAGACCATTCTCCCACACCAAGTATGCAGTGTTTAACATAGCTTGGTCATGGAACTGTACTGGAGTGATGAAGAAATGAAGAAAGGATAGATACACAGTCATGTACAGAAAAGCTGGAATTGAGTGGACTTTATGTGTTCTTATGTAGACACACCGGCATGCAACCTGGAAACAGCATGTTTATTACTTACATGCAAGAAGGAATTAGCTAGACCCATAGGAAATCTGTGTGAGGAGCAATCTTGGGTTATAGTCATCTTGGAGGAAGGATCTGTAGTTGCTAGCTTTTATATATGCTGTCAATATTCACACACCAATAACAATGAGTCTCAGGGATTGGCGTCATTGCAATACACATTTGCTCAGGGCTTTGCCTGTCAAGGCCAGAACAGGGCATAAGATCCTATGTAGCTGGAGTTGAAGGGTTTTGTGAACATCTGGAAACTAACTGGTCCTCTGAAGGAGCAACAAGCACTCAACTGCTGAGCATATTTTAAACTATTTCTTGGTTACTTAGCATGCTCAATACAACTGCTGTGAAAATGGAAGTCATTCTTTATTACTGAGGTAATAATAACAAGGGACAAATATATATGAGTTATTACAGAACATTTTTGTCCTGAATATATTCAATATGTGATTGGTCAAATCCATGGATGTAAAATGTATGGATATAGATGGCTAACTGTACTGTCTTTGTAATTTTGTGGGGGATGGGGCCACTTACATTTAGCATGCAGACTATTTGCTACACTGCTGCATCCAAATTCATGCATTCTTTGTGAATTCTTTCAATCTGGCTTGGATAGGCCTTTATTCACCTTGTCTCATCGAAGTACCTGAGCCTTAAATGGTTATATGCAATTGCTTGAAGGGGATCCACCAGGAAACTTTCAGCAGCCCCAGTCTTCAACCACAACCATTACTAGAGGCAAGGCCCATTCTACCTTCAGGGGGTGGAGCATCCTTTCTAGGAGTGGTTTGACTCTTCTGGAGTCAAATTGCTCCGCTGAGGGCAATTCTTTCCCACAGTCTTTCTCACAGCTGTGGGAAACAGTGCCTTTAGAATCTCCTTTCAGGATCTCTTTTAGAAAACCCAGTGTCATTGGCAAGAGACTTGACTCTAGAGGGGCTCGCAGGAGTCCAGGGAGATGTCCCCAGCTAGTACCTTGGGCAACTGAGGAGAGGGAACCTGAATTGACCCTATCCTATAGCCATACTGAAGAATATCTTGCATATCACCTTAGAACCCTCATCTGGCGATGGATCGAGATAGAGACAGAGACCCAAATTGGAGCACCAGACTGAGCTCTTAAGATCCAAATGAGGAGCAAAAGGAGGGAGAACATGAGCAAGGAAGTCAGGACTATGAGGGGTGCACCCACCCACTGTGACAGTGGAACTGATCTATTGGGAGCTCACCAAGGCCAGCGGGACTGGGACTGAATAAGCATGGGATGAAACCGGACTTTCTGAACATGGCGGACAATGAAGGCTGATGAGAAGCCAAGGACAATGGCACTAGGTTTCGATCCTAATACATAAACTGGCTTTGTGGGAGCCTAGCCTGTTTGGATGCTCACCTTCCTGGACCTGGATAGAAGTGGGAGGACCTTGAACTTCCCTCAGGGCAGGGAATATGGACTGCTCTTCATTCTCGAGAGGGAGGGGGAATGGAGTGGGGGGGAAGGGAGAGAGGGGGAGGGGAGCGGTGGGGAGGGGCGATGTATGGGAGGAGGGGGAGGGAAATGGGAAATGGGGAGGAGGCGGAAATTTTTTTTCAACAACTAAAAAAAATTTAAAAAAATACAGATTTAATAAAAGAATGTGCCTTTGGGGGAAAAAAAAGAAAAGAAAACCCAGTGTCAAAATGTTACAAACAGGAAAGAAAAATATCTGAATCATAATAAAATAACTACTATTCTTGGAGATTGATAAAAATCCTTTCATCTCTTACCCAGTTAAAATGGGTGATTATCTTGGTATTAGACAAAGTACTTGCTGCAGGAACTCTTTTCATTCCTTCAGCCAATAGCCGCTGAGATACCAGCCCACTGGGGCCTGGTCTCTTTCTCTTTAAAAAGCAGCAGCAGCCCTCCACTCGCTCTCTTGCTCCAGTGACTAGACTCCTTTCCTGGCTGTCATGTAGGGTAGTGTTCTGTAAGTTTTTCCCCTCAAATAAATAACCCTTTGAATCCAAACCGGTGTGGGATTGTTTCACGCATTATCTGGTGCCCAGCGTTTGGTTTTAGAACCACCCTGCACCATCCCCCGGCTTGGCTGCCTGCTGCCAGCTAGGCTTGGCACGAGCCCTCCCTCAGCCCGTGGAAATTCCACGCCTCCAGGGATCCACATGCCTGGACAGTCTAGAGGACGACATTCCCTCTCCCAGTAAAGTTTGTCCTCGGGTTTAGGGACACCATCTAGGGGTCGGTTATAATTAGTATATGGTTGAGGGTTGGGGGAGGAATTTTTTTTTTTTTTTGGTTTTTCGAGACAGGGTTTCTCTGTGGTTTTGGAGCCTGTCCTGGATCTAGCTTGAGCACAGAGATCTTTTTGGAAAAAAAAGAGGGAAAATTGGATGATGGGATAATAGATTGGTATTTGTGAGTTATTGTTCATAGATAGTTACATTGGCATAGATTTTTGTATATGGTTACAAAATTAAATTATATTGAATATTGTATGCATGCATGCTTCTACCTCTGTTTAAAACATTTTTATGTATTGATATATATTGTATTGATATATATTTACCATATTTCAGTGTACATTTCTACCTCTGATTAAGATACTTATATTGTTTATGTATTGATATATATATTTACCATATTGCAATGTATACTTGTACATTGTTTTGGAGATCATTGTCCTCATTTATTGCACAGTTGTTTATTGTTTAAGCTGTATTGGTATTAAAAATTATAGATTAATAGTCATCTGTGTTTGTCATATTTATAGTTAGACTAATCAGGTTCTTTAGATACATAGAGATTATATTCTGTATAAATAATCTTCAACCTCTTCAAAGAGCTATAGAAAAGGGCATTTAATCTAACTTAGAGTTCTGTGGTAGTGAGACACAATCAGTCCTGCCAACACCGATCTATTCTTGAGAGATTGTTGAGCACCAAAGACACTCCACTTGGAGCTTGTCTTCTTCTTGGCAAAACCGGCCTCTAGGCAAGAAATTGCTCATACCTCAGCTACTGACAAAATACATAGTATCTGGAAATGGATAAGCAGAACTGTCAAATCTTGCCAAGACAGGGTAAGATGGTTTTGAAAATTTTCTTGCCTGTTAAAAATAATCTGTCAGTTATTCTAGGCCTTAGCCAAAGTTGGTTGCTTCAATGCTACAGACGTGACTTTGGGTGATTGCCCAGGTAGCCAGTTGTCTCTGTGATTTGTTGCATGTTTTGGCACTTGTTTGATTGCACTTCCTAATTGCTCAGTTAACATTATTTCCCTTCTCAGATCTTCAATGGGGTTGAAGACTAGATAAATGTAGTTACTTTCCACTCATGACTTGGCCAAGTTATTTATTATACAAGACTTAAGCTAGTTAGGATAGGATATTTATTCTTATTGTAAATAATTTTGTAGTAGGTTTAGAACTCTCTTACTTAAACAAAATGGGGAGGTGCTGCGGGAGCTCCTTCTGCTCCTTCAGGCATTAGCTGCTGAGATACCAGACCACTGGGGCCTGGTCTCTTTCTCTTTAAAAAGCAGCAGCAGCCCTTCACTTGCTCTCTTGCTCCAGTGACTCTTTTCCTGGCTGTCGTGTAGGGCGGTGTTCTGTAAGTTTTTCCCCTCAAATAAATAACCCTTTGAATCCAAATTGGTGTGGGATTGTTTTGTGCATTAAGTACTAGACAATATCTTTTGTAATTTTAATAGTTTATTGTTTTATCTGTAAGAGTGCTTGCCTATATGTATGTATGTGCACTTTGGACATGCCTGGTGCTCATGAAGCCAGAAGAGGGTGTCAGAGTCCCTAGAATTGGAGTTACAGATAGTTGTATGTTGCTGTGTGGCTGCTGGGTACTGAACATGGCTCTTCTGGAATGACAGTAAATGCTTTTCACTGCTGTTTTGTTTTTTTTTTTTTTTTAACTGCCAAGCCATCTCTCCATACTCGGATTGTGTGATCTATAAACAAAAGTTACTGCTTACATTCTAGAGCTTAAATCTAGGATCAGGTTGCCATCAAATGTGATGTTTGGTAGGGACCATTTCTTCACAGATGGCAGAAGTACACAAGTTTCCATGAACCTCATTATGAAGGCCCTAATTCCAGTCTTTTCTGCCTCTGTTTTCTAATATTCTGAAGGTCTCTTAATACCATCACCATTGAGTTCAGATTTCAAAATATGAATCTGAGGAGCACACAATCATCTAAATTCTGTATAGGGTTATCTTGTGTTGGAGGAGGCCGCTTATTTGTCCTGGCTGCCCAGAACCAAAATAATCATGCAGAAACAGTATTATTTAAATCACTGCTTGGCCCATTAACTCTAGCTTCTTATTGGATAACTCTTACATAGTAATTTAACCCATCTCCATTAATTTGTGTATCGCCATGTGGCAGTGGCTTACCAGCAAAGTTTCAGCATGTCTAACTCCGGCGGCAGATCCATGGCTTCTCTCTGACTCCGCCCTTCTTTTTCCCAGCATTCAGCCTAGCTTTCCCTGCCTACCCAAGTTCTGCCTTGCTATAGGTCCAAAGCAGTTTCTTTATTCATTAATGGTAATCACAGCACACAGAGGGAACTCCCATATCAATCTTGGTTAAGATTAAAGGAACTATGGAATATCAGAAAACACCTTTGTCAATCCTATTATTATACTATAGAGAAAGCAAACACACACAGATCATGGTTGTCCTAGAACACTTATGAAGGTGTCCAGTTGTTTCAGACATTAATGACCTTAAGTGAGCAATAATAATACTAAATTATTCTTAGAAAATGAGAAAGAACTTATCAACCTTATGAGAAATGCAAAGTTAATTTCAGATCTGTGATAAGCAAAAGTAACCATGCTATATAGTATTTTTTTTTTTTGAGACAGGATTTCTCTGTAGTTTTATAGCCTGTCCTGGAACTAACTTTGTAGACCAAGCTGGACTCAAACTCACAGAAATCTGCCTACCTCTGCCTCCTGAGTGCTGGGATTAAAGGCATGTGTCACCATCACCTAGTGCTATATGGTATTTTAAACATAACTGCTCAATCTGTCTTCTTCTACAAAGATTTGAGTGTACCATTAACCCAACTTTTAATAATATAATGTTATTGTCTTTTTAAAATTGTCTTTTTTGTACCTTTCTTAATCCAAGGTCATTTTTTCTCGTTGAGTGATTTTGATAGATTAAAATGCTAATTGGATCATTCTCAATATAACAATCAAATAAATGAAGACTTACTCTTGATGTTTGTTTGCTTCTCATTTATCTAAGTAGCACCTGGGGAAGCCTTTTTGGTGAGGAGATATCTCTGTTTGTGTCAGCAACTTTCACATATGCTAGGGTTAAGGAATAGTAACCTTTGTGTGTGTGTAA
Organism: Microtus oregoni; assembly: GCF_018167655.1. NCBI lineage: Eukaryota > Metazoa > Chordata > Mammalia > Rodentia > Cricetidae > Microtus > Microtus oregoni. Next base: position 229,706 of record NW_024543065.1, on the reverse strand, counting down.
AGGGAATATTCTGTCTTTTATACTGTTTCAGAACACTTACCCTAGCTCTTTGCAAGGACCACCCTTTCTCAGTCATTTCTATAGTAAATAATTCAAGCTTTATACTCAAAGACTTCAATAAGGAGAAAGATCTAATTTCTATTTAAAGTCACAACTACTAACTTACTATTCCAGTTTTCTCCTTCCTTCCTTCCTTCTTTCTTTCCTTCCTTCCTTCCTTCCTTCCTTCCTTCCTTCTTTCTTTTTCCTTTCTTTGAGAAAGGGCTGGCCTCAAGCTTGTGGTGATGTTGAGGATGGCCCCAAATTTTTGATTCTCCAGCCTTTACCTCTACTTCTGGGATTACAGGTATGTGCCATCATACCTAGTTAATGTCATGCTTGGGATCAAACCCAGGGCCTCATTCATGATAGGCAATTACTCTGCCAACTCAGGCACCTCTGCAGAACCCCAGGCTTTCTCAAGGCTCTTGGGACCAACTACCATACAATATGTTGTATTTATATGTAATGTTACTGTTTTCTCTACTAAAGTACAAGTTATATACAATCTTTTAAAATCACTTTTGTGTGACTTGCCATACTTGCCACAAAGGAAGTGCTCAGTTTGTATCTGTGATGAATATTAATAATTTTCATCAGTTGAAGATAATTAACCCAAGAAAGCAGTTAATCTTGATTGGCAGTTCTTCATTGAAAAGTACATATCTAAGAATAAAAAGCAAGTGGACTGTTGGACGTTAAGAAGGCCTCCCAAAGGCATCACAGGAACCTGTGCAATATAAATAGATACTAGGTTATAATAGCAATATTTTGGTCCATTTGCTCTGTTATAATAGAATACATGATGCTGGGTAACTTATAAAAAATAGAAATTAGTTCTTAGTTGTGGGCCAGAAAATCTAAAGTGAATATACCAGGTGTTTTTTATCTGGTGAATGAGACATCTATGATGTGTGACTCTGAAACATCTTGCTGGCACTCAGAGTCAGTTTTTAAGGAGTTAGACATTCCAATCATGCAGTTGGTGTATGATAAAAACAAAATTTCCCTGGGAAAAATGTATGTCATTTTTCATTGAGGCCCTCACTTTTCATATTTCATTAAGCTTTTGTTTCAGGAAGGCCCACTCACTATACATTCTAAACTTTGTTTACAAAATAAACAAAACCCATCTCTATATGATTTGATTCTGGGAAGCATCATATTCATGAAAATAGCATAAAGAAAGCCCTTTTCTGACTTGCAGCTCTTGGGAACTAGTCAAGTATATGCATACTGTACAGTTCTTAAAAGGGGCTTCCTCAACTGGAAGGTGCCCCTTTGGGATTTTCCCTTTACTCCCTTTGTCCTAGAATAAGATGTCCTGGACTCCAGAGGTCATCCTGAGATGAAAGATAACTAAATAATAAAATGCATAGGTGCAATGTCTCAGTTCTGGGGTGCCTACCTCTAGACTTGCTATAATGTGAGCTAAATAACCCACTGTCTTAATTTCCTTTTGTACTCCTCTCCCACAGATCCATTCTCATCCTGTCTTTTGTGACCTATATCCTAGGCTTTCTGTCTGGCATTCAGTTGGATTTGGCCAAATGAGGTACCTGATCAGTATGGGAAGAGAGAATGATTATCTTCCCCTACTTTTTCTGGTTGCATTATTTCTGGCCTGCCAGGTGCCCGGTTCCTCTGGTGATTACAGTACCTTCCCAGAGGCCCCTTCTCCCAGTCTTTAGGTCATGATGGTTCCAGTAAAGCTATTCTTCTGTTTCTTCAGTCTGGGTAGGAGAGGCGACGGCTTCCTGCTGGTTAGCTCCGGGGAGCTTCACCACTCTGCCTTGCTTTCTTTCCTATCATCTACATCTATAAATAGTGGCCTCTTCAAACTTTGTTCTAGTTAAATCCCTTTGAATGTGTCATATGTTTCATGCTGGGATCCCCTACCAATAGAGCTTTGTATTTAGGATCTCTGTGCTATGTGCTAAATTTAATCTCAACTGTGACAGACTACAGGAGTCAAGTGATTTGAAAAATGACTATATTTAGACTTTAGATTTACATGTAGTTCACAGAAGGATCACTTTTTGAGTATGATCTTTGCCTTAACTTTTTTTCTGCAAACTAAATTTTTTTTAAAGGCCCAACTCTCTTGTTCTAGGTGTCTCTCAGAGTTTTTCTTATTAATTTCTAAACTTAAGAGCCTAATTTCTTGTCAGCAACCCTCTTCTATCTGATATCGTTTTATGACTCCGGCAAAATAGCCTATTGAACGTTAAATGAGCATAAAATAGCAGCGATAGTGTATATTAACAGTAGAGTCTAAGGTGTAATGAGTTTAATTCTGATGTTTCCATACATGCATATAATATAGTTTGTTTGGTGAAATTTACCACTCTTTGTTACTCTTATCACCCTGTGTTAGACCCCAGAGTTCAGAAAAAAAAGAGTCTGTACTGTCAGGGCACTAACTCATTTGCTAAGGAAGTCAGGCACCAGGCAGGCATTTACTTGTGTGACCTTGTGCCAAATGAAGAAATGACCAGAAAGTATAACCCATGGTGGAAAATATAGATAGGGAACTTGGAAGAGGCACTGAGCAAACACATACACATGAATTAAAAGTTGAGTCAAGATAAATATGGGATCTGGATGAGTTTTCCTGGTAGAGGATAAAGCACGAAAAGCCTTGGTAGGAGAAACTGTCATATGTTTTTTGATTTTAGGAGAACTCTGACAATTTTGAAACAGAAAAAGGGCTACAATAAGGCTGGGGTTGTATATCTAGAGGCCAGATGTATAGGGTTGGTAAGACTTTTTAAAAGAGTTTAGACTTTAGCTAAGGTGTTATGAGAACTGATGTTTGACAACTGTAGGGCTGTACCATTTAGGTATCTAGTGATAAGGAGTGAAATTAATCATCACAGAGCCAAGTAGCTTCTCAGAATCAAACTGTTTGCAGTAAGGCTTGCACAGCAGCTGCAGTCAGTGACATTACCAAGGAGGCTCATCCCGCAGAGACAAGACAAAGAACTCATTGGACGGTCATCTTTATTGCAAGGACTTCCTGATGGCCTCATCCTCCTTTCCTTTGACCTAGTGAAATCTTGGTACATTTACTTACCTTCCTTCACCCTCTCCTTCACTTGGAACCAGTCTTGTGCCATGGGATGACAGCCATGGGCTAACAGCTCTTCTGGTCTCTTCTGACACCCTCTTCATGTTCTCTCACTGAGATTTTTTTCTAGTAATATTCTTGAATATTTAATCATGTTTTGGTGTGTAGGATCTGGCTAATATATTTTAAGAGTGGCATTTTAACTAGGGCATGTTAGATAAGTGGTCCAGAATAATAAGGGATGTAAGAAGCATATCCTGTGCAGTGTATTTGAAAGACTTCCATGCTTAGCTAACAGGCTGGCACAGCATGGAAAGATTGAAAACAAGCAAAAGCATCAGAGGCTGAGGTGTTTCAGAGCAAATGAACAATTGTAGGAAGATCTATTAGAAGTAAAGGAATGCTGATGACAGATGAGAGAAATAAGAGAGGCAGAGAGAAGAGATATTTAAGATATAAGTCAGTCATTAAGGCTCGGGGAGCAGATTGGTGGGGTTTCTATTGAGTTCCTAGTTTCTGATTTTGTTTGATTTCTTTGTTCAAAAGGATGTCTTGAGTGGCTTCTAATCTAATCTTACCTAGACCACATGGCCTTGGTTCTTCAATTGTTATCTTAACAATACTCATTGTAACATAACTGTCAGTGTTGTATTCCTAGGCTACTGTCTGGTTGCCTACATAGACATGAGTAGAGGCTGTGGGAGAAATGCACCACACGGTGATTCTTGGGACCACTTTACTTTCCCTGTCTCTGTCCAGTCTCAATTGCTCTACAACCTCATGCTTTTAAAAAAAAAATGGTTTAAGTTAACTTCCAAAGTAATGGATTTGGTGGTGGTGGGTGTTTGTCCTTTCTCACTATTATTCTCTTGCTGGTCTTCTACATCCACTCAAATAGATACCTGTTTCGCTTTCATGTCACAGATGTTCCATTATTCTCCTCCTGCTTCCCTCGCCCTTGAGATATCCTCCTCCTCTCTCATGGTCCTTCTATTTTTATGATCTGCACATGCATATACATACATGCACACTTATGCATGAACACCTTGACATAGATTTAAATCTAGTGTCTGTATATGAAAGAAAATGTCATTTGTCTTTGAGTCTAGCTTATTTCATTTAACATAATGACCTTCAATTGATTCCATTTTCTTGCAGATGTCATTATTTCATTTTTATTAATAGCTGAATGAAATTTTTGTGTTTGTACCACATTTTCCTTCATTCATACTCTTTTTTATTCATTTACTTCTCTTAGTCTTCATAGCATGTTTTATCTTTGTTTTTAACTCCCTTCTGTTCACTTTAAATATAACCCACCAGTCTCTTCGCTCACTCACTGGAGATAACTTTCAGTAAATAAAAATCTTGTGACTCATTGCCACAAATTACTACATGCCATAGTATCTAGAACTTAATTCTGTCTTTTTTGTTTTTGAAGAATTGTTCAAATTCTTCTGTTAGTGAAATTTAGGGAGGTCATTGTTTTGGACTTGACACTCACAATACGTCCTAATAGAGTAGATCAAACTAAATGGAGTCATTCATCCTTAAACTCCAAGTTACTACATGGAAACTGTTTGAGCTTCTGAGAAATCAAAGGGAGATGATAGACAAATGCTGTGGGAACTCTTTCAGCCAATAGCATTTAAGATACAGGCTCACTTTGGGCATTGTCTCATGTACTATAAATGCAGAAGAAAAGCATGTGTGGGCCTCTTGGCTGCTGGATTTGGTTCCAGTTTCCAGTAAACACAGAGGACTGCAGATGGCTACTCTTTCCATGTTTATCCCCAGATAAATAAACCTTTGTTATACTCTATTCCAGGATATTATGGTACTCTTTTGTACGCCAACAAATTGGCACCAATGCGATCTGAATCCACGCTACTACTCGATGCCTTCTCCCACCCCAAACAGTTGAACTACCTCTCCTCTACTGAACTTCCTCTTTGAGTAGCTGTACAAGGTTTGGCGTGGCTGGCCTGCAGCAGTGATTTAGCAATTTTCTGCTTGCCCACAACTTGTGGCTTGGTCTTGCCTACTGCCGACCAGGGTCTGCGCTCGCGTGGCTTGGTCCAGTCTGTTACCTCAGCCTACTACTTTATGCTGCAATTCCTCCACGACTTCTCTGGGTTTTTGCCAGGTCTACTCTGAGCAGGCTGAGCTCTGACTCCAGGAGCAGGGGCTTTAATCTTGCACCTGGGACAGAGGCTTGTGTTCCCAGTTCAGATCTGCAAATGCCTGGTTCAAGCTTAGGCCAGTAACCTCGTGACAGCCTGCACACTCTACGGTCCTTGATATTCCGCTAACTCAAACCTCCATAGGCGAATGTGCTGCTCTTAAGTAATTAACTAAATTTGTTAGTATTTTTAAGTCTCAGGTATTTCAGGTGTTTGTAGGCATGTGGATTGATATCCGGGTCTTCTATTTGGTTTATTGGTCTGTTTTTAGACCAATACCAGGATGTTTTCAGCACTGTAGCTCTGTAGTAGAGTTTAAAGTCAGGATTTTGTTTCCCCCAGAAGTTCCTTTATTGTACAGAACTGTTTTGGCTATCCTGGGTTTTTTGCTTTTTTATATGAAGTTGAGTATTGTACTTTTGAGGTCTGGGAAGAATTTTGCTGGGATTTGCATTGAATCTGTAGATTGCTTTTGGTGAGACTGCCATTTTTATTATGTTATTTCTACTTATCCAAGCGCATGAGAAATCTTTCCATTTTCTGAAATTTCTTGTCATACAGGCGTTCCACTTGTTTGGTTAATGTTACTCCAAGATATTTTATGTTAATTGTTCCTATTGTGAAGGGTGATGTTCCTCTGATTTCTTTCTCAGCGCATTTGTCATCTGTGTAAATGAGGGCTGCTGATTTTTTTTGAGTTAATCTTGTATCCTGCTACATTACCGAAGGTGTTTATTAGTTGTAGAAGTTCCTTGATAGAATTTTCTGCAGTCACTTATGTAAACTATCATATCATCTGCAAATAGCGAGAGTTTGACTTTTCTGATGTGTAACCCCTTGATCTCCGTTTGTTGTCTCATTGCTCTAGCTAGAACCTCAAGCACTATATTGAATAGCTATGGAGAGAGTGGAAAACTTATGTTGTTTCAGATTTCAGTGGAATTGCTTTCCATTTAGTTTGATTTGGACTTGTTGTATATTGCCTTCATTGTTTTTAGGTATGTTCCTTGTATCCCTTACTCTCTCCAAGACCTTTATCATGAAGGGATGTTGTATTTTGTCAAAGGCTTTTTCAGCATCTAATAAGATGATCATGTGGTTTTCTTCTTTCAGTTTGATTATATGGTAAATTGCATTGACAGATTTTCAGATGTTGAACTATCTCTACATCTCTGGGATGAAGTTTCCTTGGTCATGGTGGATAATTTTTCTCATGTGTTCTTGGATTGGTTTGCCAATATTTTATTGAGTATTTTTGCATCAATGTTCATGAGTGAGATTGGTCTATAATTCTCTTTTTTAGTAATGTCTTTCTGTGGTTTGCATATTAGGGTAATTGTAGCCTTGTAAAAAGAGTTTGGCAATGTTCCTTCTGTTTATATTGTATGAAATAATTTGAGGAGTCTTGGAATTAGTTCTTTGAAAATCTCATAGAATTCTGTGATGAAACCATCTGGTCCTGTTTCTGTTTTTTTTTTTTGGGGGGGGGGAGACTTTTGATGATGGTTTCTATTTTTTTAAGCAGTTGTAGTTCTATTTAATTTGCTTATCTGGTCTTCATTTAATTTTGGTAAGTAATACTTATTCAAAAATTGTCTATTCTCTTTGTTTTCTAATTTTGTGGAGTACAGGTTTTCAAAGTATGACCCGATGATTGGATTTTCTCTGTTCTGTTGCTGTGTACCATTTTTCATTTCTGATTTTGTTAATTTGGATATCCTCTCTCTGTTTTTTGGTTAGTTTGGGTATGTCTCTTTTGTTGATTTTTCTTAGAGAACCAACTCCTTGTGTCATTGATTCTTTGTATTGTTTTCTTTGTTTATATTTTGTTGATTTAAGCTCTCAAGTTGAGTATTTCCTGCTATCTAGTCCTTCTGATGAGTTTGCTTCTTTTAGTTCTATAGTTTTCACGTATTCTGTTAACTCACTATGTTCTTTATGTAGACATTCAGTGCTATGAACTTTTCTTTCAGCACTGCTTTCATTATGTCCCATAAATTTGGGTATGTTGTGTGGTCATTTTCATTAAATTTTAGAAAGTCTTTAATTTCTTTCTTTATTTCTTCCTTGTCCTATTGATGATTCCGGTGAGCATTGTTTAATTTCCATGTATTTGAGGGCTTTCTGAAATTCGTGTTGCTATTGAATTTTAATTTTAATTCATCGTGATCTGATAAGATACATGGGGCTATTCCCATTTTTTTTTCTGTTGAGGTTTGCTCTGTTACCTAGTATGTTGTCAGCTTTTGAGAAGGTTCCATGTGGTGCTGAGAAGAAGGTATATTCTTTTATGTTTTGATGTAATATTCTGTAGATATCTGTTAATACATTTGAGCCCTACCATCTGTTAGTTCCCTTAATTCTCTGTTAAGTTTCTGTCTGGCAGACCTGTCCAGTAGTGGGAGTTAAGTCTCCAAGTATCAGTGTGTGGGTTTTAATGTGTGATTTAAACTTTAGTAGTGTTTCTTTTACATATGAGGGTGCCCTTGTACTTGGAGCATAGATGTTCAGTATTGAGATTTTCTCTTGATGGGTTTTTTCCTGTTACTAATATGAAATGTCCTTCTTTGTCTCTTTCGATTAATTTTAGTTTTAAGTCTATTTTTTGATATTAGGATAGCTACACTAGCTTGTTTCTTAGATCCATTTAATTGGAAAATCTTTTCCCAACATTTACTCTGTGGCATTGTCTGTCTTTGAGGTTGAGGCATGTTTCTTGTATTCAGCAGAAGGATGGATTCTGTTTTTGTATCCAATCTGTTAGCCTGTGTCTTTTTATAGGTGAGCTGAGTCCATTTATATTAAGGCATATTAATGACCAGTGATTGCTAGTTCCTGTTATTTTAACTTTTGTTGTTATTGTTGTTGATGTTATTTTGTGTGTTTTTTCCCTTTGGGATTTGCTGCTGTGAGATCATCTGTTGTCTGTGTTTTTGTGGATGTAACTAACATCCTTGGGTTGGAGTTTTCCTTCTAGTACTTTGTGTAGGGCTAGGTATTGGGCTATGTATTGAATAAATCTGGTTCTGTCATGGAATATCTTGTTCTGATCATCTATGGTGTTTGAAAGTTTTGCTGGATATAGTAGTCTGGGCTGCCATCCATGGTCTCTTCATGTTTGTATAACACTTGATTAGGACCTTCTGGATTTTATTGTTTCTGTTGATAATTCAGTTGTAATTCTGATAGGTCTGCCTTTATATGTTCTTGGCCTTTTTCTTTTGCAGCTCATAATATTCTTTCTTTATTCTGTATGCTTAGTGTTTTGATCATCATGTGGTAAGGGGACTTTTTTAAAATCCAGTCTATTTGGTGTTCTGTAAGCTTCCTATATCTTCATATGCATATATTTCTTTAGGTTGGGAAAGTTTGTTCTATGATTTTGTTGAATATATTTTCTGTGTTTTGAGTCGAACTTTTCCTTCTATCCCTATTATTCTTAGGTTTGGACTTCTCATGGTGTCCCATATTTCCTGGATATTTTGGGTTAAGCTTTTGTTAGATTTAATGTTTTCTTTGACTGATGAGTCTATTTCCTCTATTGTATCTTCAGTGCTTGAATTCTCTCTTCTGTCTCTTGTATTCTGTTGTTTATGCTTGCCTTTGTGGTTTCTGATCCTTTTCCCATATTTTCTGTTTTCATAATTCCTTCAAGTTGTATTTTCTTTATTGTCTCTATTTTAGTTTTCAAGTCTTGAATCATTTCTTTCATCTGTTTGTTTGCTTTTTCTTGGTTTTCTTTAAGGAATTTGTTGATTTCTTCCAATTTTTTGTTTGTCTTTTCCTCTATTTCTTTGAGGGAAATTTTCATTGCCTCTTTAAGGGTCTGAAACATTCTCTTAAAGTAATTTCTTAGGTCATTTTCTTCTGCTTAATTTATATTGTGGCGTTCAAGTCTTGCTGTTATAGAGCCAGCAGTTTTTATTGGTGTCATGTTGCTCTTTGTTCTTCCCTTGTCTACACCATCTTTATCTCTAACTGCTGTAGTTCATACTGTGTCTCTGGCGATAAATCTTCTAGGTGCCAGTGGATCCCAGTCTCAGATTGTTGCTCCTCATGGTACAGTCGGGGCCACTGAGGTCACTTGGATTTCCAGAGGTCACTTGGTGTTCCAGTCACCCCAGAGGTCACTCTGTCCAATTGGGTGTTGCTCTTCAATTATGGAGATCATTCAGGCCTGCTCCCACAGAGGTCACTTGCTTGGGCCAACTCTCACTGAGGTCACTGGCTCAGGCCTGGTCTCATGGAAGTGGCTGGCTTAGGCCTGCTCTGGCCGAGTGAAAGGCGTAAGTCATAAACAATGCCACACCAGTTTGGAATTATGATTAATAGGGTGGTATTTATTTAAAGGGGAAAAAACTTACAGATCACTGTCATCCCTCTGCGCAACCAGGAAGGGAGTCTAGTCGCCGGCGGAGCAGGAAGTGAAGAGAGAGAGGAGAGGGAAGTGGCCGCTTTTTTAAAGGGAGAGAGACCATGCCCCAATGGGCTGGTATCTCAGCAGCTATAGGTTGGAGGAGCGGGAGGACCTCCCGTAACAGCCGAGGTTGCTGGCTCAGGCCTGTTCCTGCGGATGTCCCTGTCTCAGGCCTAGTCCTTCAGATGTCCCTGGCTTGGACCCAGTTCAGTGGAGCTCTTTGTCTCAGACCTGCTTTCTTGGCTGTTGCTTCCTTGTACCTGTTCCTGTGGCGGTCATTTGCTCGAACCTGCTCCTGTGGAGATTGCTAGGTCTGGCTTGCTTCAGCAGAGGTCACTGGATCAGGCCTGTTCCTGAAGATATTCCTGGCTCAAGCCCAGTCCTAAAGAGGTCTCTGATTAAGGTCTGCTCTGTCAGTGGTTGCTCCCTTGTATCTACTCCTATGGAGGTCACTGCCTCGAGACTGCTCTGGTAGCAGTCACTGACTCAGGCCTGCTCCAGCAGAGGTCGCTGGCTTGAGCCTGTTCCCATGGGAGTCCCTGGATTGCTTATTGAATCTCTGGCTTTTGAAAATGCCTACTTAGAATGCAAAAAAATACTTAGGCCTTTAAAGGTCAGATCAGCACCAGTGGTTGAATGGATCCTGCAAACAGTCAATGTTGAATCACTTGATTATAATACTGAGGCCTGGGTAGGAAAAGCAATTTTCAAAGGTATGAAAAGACATCAAAATACCAAATATTTCAATTGTGGTAGAATAGAACATCTGAAAAGGGATTATAGGCAAGGCATTCCTAGAAATAATGTTTCCTCTGGGAATGTCAAATATAGAAGGTCTCAGCCTTCTGGATTATGTAGATGTAGCAAAAACCAACATTGGATCAATGAATGTAGCTCAACAAGAAACAAAAAAGACAACCCATTACCATCAGGAAGCTCTTTCAGGGGCCTTTTGCAGGCCCTCAGGTCAAATGTGGTCCAGTCATTCCCAGTCACTGTGGAGGACACGTCTCACCAGGAAAATTTTAAAAATCCAGAGCCTGTTGTAAGAAACGATACTTCTCTGAATGATAAAATAAACATGGAGGATGTATCAAAAACTCCAGTAAAAAATAGGAAGCATATATTTTGACAAACTCCTCTAAACGATCAAAAACCAATACTGAGAGTACAGATCAATAATGTTATAATTGAAGGATTACTGGACACAGGTGCAGATGTGACTATTATTACTCCAGAATCTTGGTATCCAAATTGGCCTCTTCAGGAAGCAGATGTTCAATTCCTAAGAATTGGAACTCTATCTCAAGTAAAGCAAAGCAGGAGATGGGTTGAATACATAGGGCCAGAGAGAAAAGCTAAGGCCATATATGGCTAATATAGCAGTGAATATATGGGGTCATGATCAGCTGCAGCAATGGATTACCCAGATTAACATTTCTGCAATCTCAGAAGCTGAACATAAACCAACTCATATTTCTGGGAAGGATATTATAAGGTAATATAGAAACAGCCACCAGCCATTCAGGCTGTACAAAAACACAAAAAACCTAGTAAACCTTCAGAGGTACCAATGTCCCTACCTTTAAAATGGTTAACTAAGGAACCAATATGGGTTAAACAATGGCCTTTATCATAAGAGAACTGTAGGCTTTAGAACAGCTAGTTCAGGAGCAACTAGATGCTCAACATATTGAAGAATCAACCAACCCTTGGAATTCTCCTGTATTTGTCACTAAAAAAATCTGAAAAATGGAGAATGGTGACAGATCTAAGAGGTGTTAATAAGGTGATTCAACCAATGGACCTTCTAAAATATAGAATTCCTTTGTCTTCCCTATTGCCTAAAAGATTGCCTCTTAGAGTTATTGATTTAAATTTTGGTTTCTTCACTATTTCTCTATAAGAAAAAGAGAAAAATTTGCCTTCACAGTGCCTACATATAATAATTCTCAGCCTACTAAGAGTAATCAATGGAGGGTCCTCCCACAGGGAATGTATATAGCTCCACCCTTTGCCATATTTTATAATCCAGCCATTAGAAATAATATGTAAACAATTTTTTAAAATCTATACCTTACCATGACTAGGATGATATATTGCTCTCTGATTCAAATGTAGATACTTTATAAAGAATATTTGAATAAGTAAAGAAAATTTTGCCTAGTTGGGGATTACAAGTTGCTCCTGAAAAAAATACAAAGAGGAGATTCTATTTGTTATCTCGGTTATAAAATTGGTTTGCAAAAAATTAGAACAAAGTCGGGTGGTGGTGGCGCACGCCTTTAATCCCAGCACTCGGGAGGCAGAGGCAGGCGGATCTCTGTGAGTTCGAGACCAGCCTGGTCTACAAGAGCTAGTTCCAGGACAGGCTCCAAAATTACCTGTCTCGAAAAAAAAAAAAAGAACAAAAAAGTGCAAATTAGGAGAGGTTGATTGCAGACTCAAAATGACTTTCAAAGATTGCTAGTAGGCATTTCCAATGTATGGTCCACTTCTGGGATAACACTTGATCTAATAATTCATTTAAACAAAACCATAGATGTTGACAAAGTTTTAAATCATCTCAAAGAATTAACAGCTGAAGCTGAGAGAATTGACTTTGATTTGAGAGAAATTATAGGAGACACATGTCAATCATGTGAATCCAAATCTTAACTGCATTCTGGTCATCTTACCCTCCAAATATTCCCCTATAAAGATTTTAATGCAGAGGAAAGATACTATTTTACAATGGATCTTTTTACCACATAAACAGAGTAAAAAAATGAAATATTATGTGGAAAAGGTTTCTGAATTAATTATAAAAGGAAAATTGAAGCTTCGTCAATGAACAGAAATAGACCCAGCAAAGATTATAGTAACTTTTACTTATTATGAAACTTTAAAAATTATAGGAAGACAATGAACGCTGGCAAAGAGTTTGTATTAATTTTTTGGGAGAGATTAATAACAACTATCCCCAAAACAATAGAATTAACCTTATAAAGAGATCTAATTGGCTCCTTCCTTGCTTTGTACATGACACACCAACATTCTATATTGATGCAAACAAATCAGGGAAGGCAGGTCACAAATTAGAAAATTTAAGTAAAGTGAAACAAAGCCCTTATGACTCTATTCAAATGTCAGAATTATATGCTATTCTCATGGTACTAAGGGATTTTAAAGAACCTCTCAATATAGTTACTGATTCACAATATGCAGAAAGGAATGTTTTGCATATTAAAACTACTGAATTTATACTAGATGATACAGAATTGACTTCAGTATTTATTCAAGTTCAAGATATAATCAGGAATAGGCTTTGTCACGTGTACATATACATTTACATATACATATATATTCTATTCCATACAGGTCTGCCATGTCTTCTAGCACAAGGTAATGCAGATGGAAATAAGAGCTAACAAAAATAGTTAATATACACCTGGAAATTATTGGCCATTTTTGTATGCTGTGATAAAACACCACAAGCAGGACAGCTTATAGAATAAAGAGTTTATTTGGGCGTATACTTCCAGAGGAACAAGAATCTATCATGGTGAGTAAGCATGCTGGGAGGTCGCAGGCATGGCGACAGGAACAGGAAGGAGAGATCACAGCTTGGCTGCAAGCAGGAAGCCAGGAGAGCAAACTGAAGTAGGGCACAGTTATGAACTCTCAGACTTAGCCCCAGTAATATACTTCCTCCAGCAAAACCATATCTCCTAAACCTCCATAAACAGTGCCACCCCCTGAGGACCCCAAGTGAAAACACCTGAACCTATGGGGGACATTTCTCACTCATCACCACACTATTTTAAAGTAAGATGGAAGCGAAACTTTAGTAGGAGTAATGTAGCCTTATCCGGCCCCTGTCTGATTCTCATAGGACTTCTAGTTTAGCCATACCACAATCCTCTTTAAATCTGTGCACCTGCATTCCGAGGCCACGTTGCTTTGCTGTTTTCTCGCCATGTGGCTTTACCTGGTCTTCTCATAGAGGGAAATCCCATGCAGGAAGGTTATTTGTATGTTTGAAGGACAGCTCTGGTATCAGGATGGCGGGTGGTGGTGGTGTCTCAGTGCATTCCAATTCTGCTGTTGAGCTGCAAATACAAACAGTCATTGTGCAGTAACCCCTTGGCTTAGCTGAGCATTTACTTACTTGTGGAAGTATACAGGTACGTATATTTTTACATATTCAGGTAAAGTGTTCATTTACATTACACTCAAAATAGTAAAACGGATCCTGTTAACCATTGTTAGAAACTAGCTACTAGGAGTTTGTGAATACAGGGAAAGCTTTTAGTACTTTGAACATCACCCTAGTAGAACTTTCCAAAAATCACACCAAGTGTCTGCTATTTTGAGAATAAAATTCTAAATACATTATTCATTAATTGATTATTTAAAACAAAATAAAATATAACAAACCATTGAGAAAATCATCACAACTTCTTAATGTAAACTTGGCAGCAGGATCGGTATAACCCTGGGAAATATAGAAAATTCAGATACTCCACATTCCATCCTTAGGAGCATATGTTTTGGCCCCAGGATAGCTGCAATCTTCCTTAAAACATTGAGAGGGAGGGGATTGTACAATATTGTGAAGTTCTCTGTCATGAACTCTAGATGATATGGGCCATCAAAAGTTTGGACATGCCTGCATGTAGCTGAGTTCTGTGAGTATAACCTGTCAGTGTGGGTCACAGATGTCTATCTGTTAGTTAGCTTTCTCTAGCCTTTCTGGTGCAGGCATTTATATGTGTAATTTTTGCCTTACACAGTGCCGGCCACAGGGTAGGTACTTAATGAGTCCATTCACTGTTTGACACTGCACTGGCTGACTTGCCCACAAGCTCTCTGGGAAACACCCTAGATTCTAACTATGCCTGGGTTTCATTTGTTCAGAGCGGAATACCCTTCCTGCAGGCCTCTTCAGTGTGGCAGCATCAAACAATTCATGATGCAGGCAGAAGAGAAGACCTATGTAATTGCTGTACAGAGGTGTTTTTCAGTCCTGTTGCTGTCCTGCCAGATTAAGTGACAATCTTTCTGGAGCTGGCTGCAAACCCAGTTCTGCCTCTGGTGGTTCAGTAGGTGGCACTGCTGCTCTCTCTGTGTGCTGAAGGTGGCCGCCTTGCAGAGGCTGTGTTTGGGCAGTCAGGAATGCAAGCAAGCAACTCAGAATAGCCTTTTAAGGCAAGCGGCAGCAAAACCCCACTATCAATATGATGGCAGCAACCCCTGTTATCTGCCCCTGCTTGTAAGATGGTTTAGAGGATGGGCCTTGGAGTCCTACAGTGAGGTTGGAGATGTCAAAACAGGAAGGGACCTGAAGGGACTAAAATAAGCAGGTTACAAATCAGATGTCTGGTTTCCTGCAGACAGGTGGGGAGCGGATGGGAAGCTAATCTAGCAGGCAGGCTCCTCAGTTTAAAAATCTTATCAAAATGCCTGTTTACTTATGACTCATCTTGGAACCAAGCTAGTAAAAATCTTTTAGAATGTCTTGAATCAGTTCAGAATTCTGTCTTGTTGGTCACTTTAATTTCTAGTGTTTATTTTTCATACTGATATAAGAATATTAAGCCTTGTATGTCAGTGTCTCTGCTTGGCATGTAGTCACTAAGATCCTATGTTTCCTGACAGCCACGTCTCAATGTTATACACTAAATGCTTGATTCACTGTTATTATTATTGGAATATTATATTATTGGAATATATTATTCCAAGATAATGGTATAGGGAGGTGGAGCATTTGGGAAGGAGTTAGATCATGAAGACAGAGCCCTAATACATGGGGCTAGTATCCTTATTGAAGAGACCCCTATGAGCTCCCTTGTCCTTTCTTCTGTGTGATATCACAATAAGAAGAAGGCTGTTGGTGAAGTAACCCTGACCAGACAATGAATCTTCCAGAACATCAGGTGTGGACTTTCTGGCCCTCAGAACTGTGAGCAATATTTTTTTGCTTATAAAGCACACACAATCTCTGGTATTTTTGTTACAGTACCCCAAAGGACAAAAACAATCAACAGTCTGCTTTCTTTCTTTTCTAATTCAAACTTCTATCAAACTCATATGTAAATTAATGGAAAAGTATAAGTGGAATCTGGGTTTTGCTAGTAACTCAGTTTCTGGAATAATTATCTGCCTTATTGACAAATGTTTCTTTAAACTTAAGGGAATACAAGGGAATAGCTGAGACACTCTACTTGTCAATTATTGCAATTGAGTTTGACAAATTCTTGGCATGTACGTTGTTGCAACTTTTCTTTTTATCATAGGCAGTACTAACTTATCATTCCTTCTAAATCAGCTGGGCCTTCAGACTCATTGCTTGATTTCAGTAATGACATTATTTCCATTGTAATAGATCCTGATAAAGATCAAAATCTTAGCTAAATTAGTGAAATACATGTGCCCTGGTTGGTTCTTAGAGAAATAGGAATTCATGCCAGTGTAATGAGGAGCCATTTAATTTGAGTTCAAAGAAAACATGATGAAGTATCAGAATTTTAGGCTGATGGAATGGCTATTCACAAGACAGGCTTGGTGGTGCTCACATGTAATCTAAGCACTTGGGAAGACAGAACTGGAAAGATAACTATAAATCTGAAGACAGCCTGGTTCCCACAGCTAGGTCCAATCCAGTTTAGACCACACAGTAACACTATCTTAGGAAGGAAGGAAGGAAGGAAGGAAGGAAGGAAGGAAGGAAGGAAAAGAAAGAGACATATTGATTTGGAATTCTATGGTTACTTCTTGCATGAATGGAAGTGGTTGATGAAGAAAGAGAAATGAAATGATTTTCAGACTAGTCCTCTTCTTCGCTGGACCAAGAGGCCAAGGAGCTTGTCAAAGATTCCTACAATTTCATGCAGCATCAAGGACAAAATAATGGAGTTCAGACACAGCCAGTGGTTTAGGGTCCAGACAACAACATTCCAGGTTTTTAATTGGGATCCCAAAATGGCTTCACCACAGGAGACAGGAGCACTGAGATGGATGGATCCCAGCTTCAGGGATTTATGACTGGGCAGGTTAAGCTGCTCACCTTAGTTGTCTGTTGTCTTTTGGTAGTCCCAAAAGCATATTGGAAATCTAATGCTAAAAATAGTTAACAGAGAAGGAACAAGACAATAAAAATAGTATAGGAAGGTGTTTTAAAAGAACATAAATTTGAAACACAAAATAGGTGGGACAGCTATAAAACAAGTAAGCTAATAATTTACACATATATATTATGCATAAATGGATAAAAATTCAGGTAGACAAAGATTATTGGAGTAAGGCTACTATAATAAACCATTTCTTCTGCGATCTTTTCCCATTACTGGAGCTCTCTTGCTCCAGTATTTTTATCAATGAAGTAGTAGCACTGTCCTTCAGTGCATTTAACATTATAGCACCAGTTGTGACCATCGTTAGTTCTTACATCTTCATCATTGTCAACATTCTCCGCATTCAATCCACTGGGGGCAGATCCAAGGCCTTCAGTACCTGCTGCTCCTACATCATGGCTGTTGCAATCTTCTTTGGTTCGACAGCTTTCATGTACCTTCAGCCATCATCAGTCAGCTCCCTGGGTCAAGGGAAATTGTCATCTGTGTTTTATGCCATTGTTGTTCCTATGTTGAATCCCATGATCTACAGCCTGAGAAACAAAGATGTCAAAGTTTCCTTTAAAAAGTTACTAAAAAAGGTGTTTCCTGCCGGGCGGTGGTGGCGCACGCCTTTAATCCCAGCACTTGGGAGGCAGAGGCAGGCGGATCTCTGTGAGTTCGAGACCAGCCTGGTCTACAAGAGCTAGTTCCAGGTCAGGCTCCAAAGCCACAGAGAAACCCTGTCTCGAAAAACCAAAAAAAAAAAAAAAAAAAAAAAAAAGGTGTTTCCTCTGAACAAAGACTAATTTTCTTTAGAAATAAAATGTAATGTTTAGAATTTGGAGGAGGGAATTCTGTAAGCAGCAGCTGATAACACTATACGTGAGGTTATTGCTAATAAATGATTATTTGGAAGAAATGTACCAAAGGTAGAAGTGTTTTCTCACTTTCATAGCCATGAAGAACTGCTACTCTTTGGCATAACCAGAGAACCTTTGCGGATAGCAATTATATCATCGCCTGAACAACTCTCAAAGCTCTTTATGTGGTTTTTTTCATATTTATTTATATGAACGGAGCTCTGTTTCAGCGAGACTCACATACATTTAGTTGGGAATAAATAAATGTATTCAGAAAAAAAGATTATTGGATTGTATAAAGGTAAAACAAAAAAGGATAAAACTCAATTCTGTGTTTTATAGAACTCTACATTGTAACTTAAAATAATTCAGAAAATTGAAAGCAGAAGAGTAGAAAGTATTAACACATGCAAGTATTAACTATGAGAAACTCATTAACTTACATTTATATCAGATGAAGTAGACATTAAGGCAACAAACATTACTAATATTAAGAAAGGATATTACATAATAAAATAATCATTTCAATGCAAAATAGTTGCAGCTATAAATAAATATATATTTATATAATAAATATATATATAAAATATATATATGTAAGAAAATATTTGATAGAACAAAATTAATAACTATGAAAGTCTGAAATAACAATAGGAACTCTGACTCGTAGAACAAGTGGCCAGATGAATTAATGGGGCTGAAATTTTGAGCCACATAGTTTATTTAGAGTAGTGGTTCTCAACCTGTGGGTCTTAACCCCTTTGGGGGTGTTGAATATCCCTTTACATATCAGATATACTGCATATCAGATATTACACTATAATTCATAACAGTAGCAAAATTACAGTTATGAAGTAGCAATGAAAATAATTTTATGGTTGGGGTCATCACGGCATGAGGAGCTGTAGTAGGCCGTCACGGGATTAGGAAGATTGAGAACCACTGGCTCAGAGAGTCCTATCCATGCAGCATTGCATATGGCACAGCTGCCCAAACTGACCATGTGCTGGACTATGAAGCTTCAAGATATTTCACATGATTTAAACCATGATTGATAAGTATAGCAGCAGTAATACATAATGAAAAGCTAATATAAACATTTCAGATGTTTATGTGCTAATTCTTAACATATGTTAAGGAAAAGTGAAAATATTTTGAAGTGGTGTGATAACATTGATTAGAAGTGGTGGGTTATACTTAAAACCATTCTTTAGGAGTCTAGAAGAAAGACGAAGAAAGGGGAAAAAACAGAAGTGAGGATTTAGTGCAGCAGGAAAAGACTTCCCTTGTGTGGTGCTTAGAGAGAGACTGGTTCCATAGGCGCATAGGTTTGAACGCTTAGTCCCCCTGTCGAAACTGTTTGGAAATGGTCAGAAAGTGTGTCCTTGCTGGAGAGGTGTATCACTAGGGGCAGAGATTAAAAATCCCGCACCATTCCCATCGTGGCTTTCTCTGGCTTGTGCTTGTGGGTTAAATTGTAAGCTCTTAGCTAGTGCTACAGCTCCATGCCTGCCTGCCTGCTGCCGGAGTCATGGATTTGCCCTCTGAAACTGTATACGCCCAATAAATTATTTTCTTCTGTAAGCTGACTTAGTCATAGTGTCTTATCATCTAGTCTGCATCTATCTTGTATAAGATGTTGGGTTCACTCCCTAGCACTGAGAAACAAAACCAAACAAGCTACACAGCAAGATAAGACACAATTGATGAGATAGAAAGCAAATGTACAACAGAGGAAATGAAAATCAGAAAACTAACAGTTAATGGTTGTTTGGGGGAACAATGTATATGGCTGTTGATCATCTGATAGTGATAAAAGACGAGGAGGAGGCAAACATTACTGCATAAAATGAGGCAAATGTACGTATACAGAATTAAAAAAATTAAAAGCATAGAATAAACCATTTGTGCTAATAAACATGAACTTTGAAATGCAATGGATTAATTTCCTTAGAAATACAACAAATAACAAGGGTCACACACACAAAATTGGAAAGCTTCCTTTAGAAAACTAAATCCCTTATTTGAATCCTTTCTACAATACTTGGGATGGAGGAAGGGTGGATATGGGAGCAGGGAAGTATATATCTTAATTAAGGGAGCCATTTTAGGGTTGGCAAGAGATTTGACTCTAGAGGAGTTCCCAGGTGTCCAAGGAGATTTCCCCAGCTAGTTCCTTGGGCAGATGAAAAGAGGGCACCTGAACTGGCCTTATCCTATAGCCACACTGATGAATATCTCGCATATCACCATAGAACCTTCATCTGGCAATGGATGGAGATAGAGACAGAGACCCACATTGGAGCATTGGACTGAGCTCCCAAGGTCCAAATGAGGAGCAGAAGGATGGAGAACATGAGCAATAAAGTCAATACCGTAAGGGGTGCACCCACCCACTGAGACGGTGGGTCTGATCTAATGGGAGCTCACCAAAGCAAACTGGACTGGGACTGATGGAGCATATGATCAAACCAGACTCTCTGAATGTGTTGGACAAGGAGGGCTGACTGAGAAGCCAAGGATAATGGCACTGGGTTTTAATCCTACTGCATGAACTGGCTTTGTGGGAACCTAGTCTGTTTGGATGCTCACCTTCCTAGACCTGGATGGAGGGGGGAGGACCTTGGACTTCTAACAGGGCAGGGAACCCTGACTGCTCTTTGGACTGGAGGGGGGGAGGAGGGAAATGGGAGGAGGTGAAAATTTTCAATAAAATTTTTTTTTAAAGTCATGGATTTTAAAGAAAATAGAGTATATAGGAGTGTTTTAAAGGAAGAGAAACATGATGTAATTATGCTACAATATCAAACAATAAAATTAATAGGTTTTAAAGGATAAAAAAAGAATTCCTCCAAATATTTAGGAATAAAGGAACACATAGCACACACAAACTTTCCCTCTAAAACGCAAAAACCAGGCATGCTTTCTAACTTGTAATAACAAAGGCATTCTAAGAAAAGAAAATTATAGGTAATCTCCTATGAGCATAGATACAAGGTTGCTAAGCAAAATAATAGCAAACTAGTTGCATAAAAAAGGTATTACTAAACCAAGTTGATGTCATTCCAAAGATGCAAAATTAGATGAATAATTGGAAATCAGTCACTAGACTATATCACAGAAGACAAATGAAAACAATTATAACTGAAGAGAAACAGAAAGATAATTTGATTTAAAAATCATATCTAATCATGAAAAATACTAGAAAAAAGTAGGAACAGGAAGTTATATCCTTCATCTTAGAGAAAATATTTATGGAAATTATACAGCAAACATTCCATCTAATAGCAAAATATAAAATTTCACTTAAAATTAGGAATAAACAGAGGCCTGTCGTCAGCTATGTTATCAGACTCTCACCAAAAATTCTTATCTTAGCCGGGCGGTGGTGGCGCACGCCTTTAATCCCAGCACTCGGGAGGCAGAGGCAGGCAGATCTCTGGGAGTTCGAGACCAGCATGGTCTACAAGAGCTAGTTCCGGGACAGGCACCAAAGCTACAGAGAAATCCTATCTCGAAAAACCAAACAAAAAAAAAAAAAAAAAAAAAATCTTATCTTATACAAGTTTTAAAAGTTAAGAAGAGGCAGGGAACCCAACAGAAGATGGAAGGAAGGATTGATTGTAGAAGTCAGAGGGGTTAGGAGTTCCACAAGATCATGACCATTAGAATCAACTAAGCAGGGCTCACACGGGCTCACAGAGGCTGAAGCAACAATCAGCCTTCATGGGTCTGTGTTAGGTCCTCTGCATACATGTGATGGTTGTGTAGCTTGGTGTTCTTGTGGAACTGCGAACGGTGGGAGAAGGGGCCTGTCTCTGGCTCCTTTGCATTTCTCTTCCTCTGGTCTCACAGCTCCACTCACCCCCTCTTCAATTTTATGTTGCGTGCAGGCTAACCCAGTGCCAGGTAGATTTTTTTGCAGAAAGGAATAACAGGTAGCATAGATGGAAATCTTGGCCTATTTAGGTCTACTTGACTGGAGGTGCTCCAGTGCCTGCAAACCCCAGGTCACATATGATTATATGAAAATAATGTGTTATCTGAAAGCAAATGCATTATCAAATAGCCTTCTGCTTCTTTTTCAATGGTGTTGAGCTTTAAAAAAGATTTGTTTATTTTTATTATATAGTTATGAGTATTTTGTCTGCGTATATGTAAGGGCCAGGGTGGCAGGCCTAACGAGGTACCAGATTCCTTGTAACTGGAGTTACGGCCAGTTGTAAGTCACCATATGGGTGCTAGGAACCAAACCCTGGCTCTCTGCAAGATCAGCAAGTGCTCTTAACAACTTTTTAAGAACCTTTTCTGTAGGAATTCAGTCATCACTATTTCTGAATGAAATACCCTGTCAGGTGTTTCTGCTGCAGTAACAAGGGCCCTGAGGCAGAGTGAGTCATTGCTTGTTCCCAGGAATGGGTGAGAGGGAGGGACTTTGTGATTGCCGGCCCTACTCAAACTGAATATATCCTAGGTTAAGAATTCCTTTGAGGATGGAATGCAAATACCATATATGCACTGTATGCAAAGTTATTTTCAGTTTTGCACATTAGAAACAGCTTAGGAATATGGCCAATTAGCCCACTGCCTGAATGAAATGGACAAGCAACAGGGAGAAGACGCAGCCCTTAACAGCAATGTATGAGTGTGCCCATGTGATGTCATCCTTGCTGATACTAGATGTGATAAACATTTCAAGGTAGGTTGGCCGGATGAGCAAAGGTGACAGTGTCTGATGCATGTTACTCATCTGTATTTCTCCTACACCTTATCCAACATGGCAGAAAGCTCACAAGTGGTGATGAGGGCACAGCAAACAGGATGCCTCTGGTAAGGAGGGCAGCTTTACCACTGTAGTTATTTGGGGTTGATATGATGAGGAATAAAAAGCAGGCTGGCTGGTAGTCTGTTTTTATTATTGTTTTCATTGTCTCCAGACAATGCATCAGCTACCTGTGTACCTGGATCACTGTCTATATAATTCTGACTTGTTTATTTTGCTCTGTCATATGACTCTTTGTATTTGGGACACTGGTACCTCCTCACAATTTGTGTGTGTGTGTGTGTGTGTGTGATTGTCTTTGTTATTACCATTTAATTTTGCTTACCGTTTGTTTAGCTCTCTCACATTAACTTCTGAAGATTATTAATTCCTTGAATGGCAGGCAATAGACATTGCTTCCTCCCCGATTGAATTAGAAGATTCTTGTATCAGTTCCCTAATAATGTCAGAGGAGCCGCCAGATGGTCCAGCTGTGATAGCACAGCCAGTCAATACTGGATATTTTTAGGAGATGGATTGTATCACAGGGAAAAAGCTCCCCACAGAAAGAATGAGTCATGGCCATGACAGATTGGCTGGTACTATTTGCAATAAACTCTGACTTACTACCTTCTGACTCATGATTAAAGCGTAGATGGATTAAAACATTTCTCTTTGGCTTTTGGTTTAGGGAAACATCCTTAATACTCAGGGGTTCAGTTATAGCTATAGGCAGTGAAGCTGAGATTGAGAAGATGTAATTCAGCCCTTCATCTCGTCACCATGGTAAGAAAAAGTGACCGAGGGGGAGCTTCTCTCTCCCCAAGGAAGACAGGAATGAAGACAGCTTGCTTTCCAGCAGGGTGCTGCTCCTTACTCCAGCTGTAGGTCTCCATGAGGAATGGCATAGAGAATTTCTCAAGACACACTCTTTGGCTCCCTGGCATGAGAGCTGCCAGTCAGTGGTAGCCGTCACCTTGGACTGGTGGCATATGCAGTTATCTGATGAACAGCTGCCAGTGCACTTGCAGCCTCACCCGCCTGCCTGTTTGTTCAGAAGGCAGATAGGCAGCCAACAAAGCGAAACAACAGAAGCAACCAAACCAAACCAGTAAGCTTTGTGAAATTGTAAACTGAGAAGGATTTATTGAGCAAAGTGTGGCAAGATGTGATCCTATGAAAAATCTGTTAACTGCATCACCAAAATCACATCTTCAGAGTGAGCTTTCAGTCCCCACTCCCTAACACACACATACATACAGAGAGGGGGGGGGCAGTATACAAAAATATAACTACACATACTTACATAAGTTTATCTTAATTTATAATGCATATATAGGGCCATATCTGGCCATAAACATTCACAAATAACTATATGCATATACTTGCACAAGACTACACATATACCCCAGAACATAATACACACACACACTCATACATAGCCTTACATAGACACACAAATAGCCATGTATTATTAGAAAGCATTAATTCTCAGGAGAGTGTTCTCCACTTGGAGATTTGGGTATCCCATTTGTAATAAAAATGTTTAGAATGTTCATTTTTGTATTTTTCATGGATGAACACTGTAGTATGAGGAGGGCTGACTAGTCTTTCCAAGTCCTCCTCTTTGTATTGCATTCACATGTAGGAGGACCTCCATATATGTTAGAAAAATCCTTAATCCTTCTGTTGTGTAACTTTTAAATTAAAAGGTTGGAGATTTCTTGTCTCTGTTTCCCTTTCTGTCCTGTAATAGAAGTGCCAAGGTCACGCATTCATCTCTTAAAAGGAAACACTCATCAAAGAGAAGAGAATTTGACCTACTCTCATGGTCTTGAAGATGTAATCAGAAATACCCAAATTCTCAAAGATCATCCAGTGCGAGTGTATTAGCCAACTGTTGCTGTGTACAGACACCTGCGGTGTGAACTTAGGGGAATGAGAACTTACTTTGGTTGTAGAGGTGTCCATCCATCCCAGCAGGACCAGGATGATGGAAGAACTCGGGTCACGGTGGTCAGGAAGCAGGCAGAGAGAAAATGCCTTCACTGCCTTGCTCTTTCTTTTCTTTTTATTTTCCCTTTTTATTCCACCCAGACCCCTCAGCTGTGAGATACTGCTGCACGTGTTTATATCTGGTCCTCCTGTTTTAGTTCTCCCTGAAAGTGCTCTTCCAGTCTCAGGCAGTGGCATGCTTCACTAACCCATCCAACACTTCTTGATCCTATCAAGTTGACAGTCAAGACTGACCATTATAAAGCCTCCTCTTTGAAAGTAAACTTGATACAAAGATACTTCTTTAAACCATAGCCCCAAGGTTTTCATTTTATGGATAGGTGGATGGATGCCCAGAAATATTAGACTTTTCTCCAAAGTAACCCAGCTAGCTGGTAGCAGACTGAACACTAGGAATTCAATAGTGAACCTTGGAGGAGTGTCCTCTATTAGACTTGGGCAATGCTATGCTAGGGTAACTCCTTGATTAAAATGCTAAGTGATCTGAACATACTTGGATTCTCAATTTTCTTTAGTACATAAAGGCTCTGAGTCTCTGGACTCTTTCATCTTCTGGTTGATATATTAGCACACTCCTGTGATCGCAATGGTTGCTAGCCTGGTCATTCTTAACAATCACTTTAGTAGAGCACAAAACTACTACTTTGTTCCACAAATTTTGGAGGATATATAGGCTTTTGTTGTTGTTGTTTAAGAACTGTGACTTGTAAGAACATTGACTAAGTAGTCAATACCATAATTTTTGGAATTATCATTCTTATCATTTCATAAAGAGGAGTTTGCTTTTTCTTTTCTTTTTTTATTTATTATGTATACAGTGTTCTCTTTGTATGTATGTCTGCAGGCCAGAAGAGGGCACCAGATCTCATCACAAATGGTTGTGAGCCATCATGTGGTTGCTGGGAATCGAACTCAGAACCTCTGGAAGAGTAGCCAGTGCTCTTAACCTCTGAGCCATCTCTCCAGCCCCAGATTTTTTTCTTTTCTTAATTACATTTGTATGTATGTTTCGAGAATTGGCCTTTTAATTTTTATTTTTTTGTGCTGTGTCAAGTTTTATTTTTGTTTGATATTTTGAGACATGGTTTTTCTCCATGTGGTCTTAGCTGTCCTAGAACACATTATGTAGACCAGGCTGGTCTTGAACTCACAGAAATCCCCCTGTCTCTGCCTCCCAGGTTCTGGGATTAAAGGCGTGCGCCACCACACTCAGATCAGCTATGTCAAGTTTAACTATCTCAGCTATCCAGTGTCCAGTAAGTAAACCTGAAGTGTGTGGAATGGGGATTTGTGTGTGTGCTGCTGCAATGTTTAGATGCAAAGCATGATGTTCCTGTAGGCATGGCGTTCATTTTCCGTGGGCATCCTATTTATAGCTTCTTTCACAGAGCTCAGTGTTTTGAGTATAGCCTTATTGCTATTCTCTCTCTCTCTCTCTCTCTCTCCCCCTCTCCCTTTATGCCTCCCAAAGTCTTCCTACATATGCATTTTATTTAAAAAGCCCGAACTCAACCAAGAATAGAATAATGCCAGATTTTTACTCAGTATTGTTGACTCATGGAAGAATAAAACAGAAAAAAAATTTAAAAACCACCAGAAAATTTGGGGAGAGAAGCCTTTTTAAGTGGTATAAACATTATCTTATTACATTTAGAAAACAATAATTCTAGTGTTTCTAGAAAGACTCGGCATCTCTAAAAATAGTTGTGTGAACTTGATAAAGAGATAAATTTTCTGCTTTCAGAATGTATGCGTTGTTGTAAGGCCAAATTTGAACACAAAGAACTCAATAAAACATTCTTTACTGTTAAAATAATTCTCCCAAATCATATATTAAAGCCTTGCAGATTTGAGGGAAGTTATAGCCTCTGAAACTGTGCAAAAGTTACACACATTTGTGAGTGATGCGTTGCTGTGAACCCCTTTTGGATGCAAATACTAAACTTGGGGTGTCAGAATACTTAATTTATTGGACATCAGCACCTCCTGTTTGTTTGTCTTCCTAAGCTTTATGACCAAGACCTATTTGTGATGATCTTACTCTATTCTTTGAAGCTCAGTCTTGTAAACAGAAGGGATTATTATGGTGAATATTTGGCTTTGAGTTAATAGAATGTTTAATTTTCAGTAGTGTTGAACTTGGCTGGATATCATTATGATTATAATATGTGAAGCCTCCAAAAACACATGGATTCTCAAATAATGGCATCCTTTTTTCCTCTTATTTTTTTCTCAAATGGTATTTTTGTTATTTCAAATACTGTCTATTTCAAACAAATTTTATACAGTTTTATAATTCTTTTACTACATGGTCATTGCCTACCAGCTCCTTGTGTGCCTTGGCAAACAGCCACAAGCTCCTCTGAAGAATGACTTCCTAGAGGAATAGTCAGGAATCTTCCTTTATCCATTTTCCTACCTGAGTTCAACTTTTTGTTTGTTTTGTTTTGTTTTGTTTTGCTTTTGAGACAGGGCTTCTCTGTATAGCCCTGGCTATCCTGGAACTCTCTCCGTAGACCAGGGTGGTCGAATTTACAAAGATCCACCTGCCTCTGCTTCCTGAACGTTGGGATTAAATGTGTGCACCACACTACCTAGAAAGTTCAACTTCTTAAAGTAGTGTTAGATTAGACATTCCTCTCTTGGAGCTCCTTCTGTCTCCCTCCTTCCCAGCTCTTCTGTTTTGTTAGGATAGTTTATTTTAGCCCAGGCTGAGTAATTTATGCTGTCAGTGTTATTAGAGGTTCCTGTCAACAATGAGAGTGTAAAACTCGTTTGGACAATCCCTAGTGCTCTGGCTTTGACATCTATGGAGTCCTGTTGTGTTTGAATTATGAGTAGACTCCTTCCCTTTTTAAAATTTTTGTACGTCTGCCTGTACAAAAATTCTTAGAGCAGAAAATGTGTTGTCTTTGTAAGCCTCATCACTCCTATTGAAAACGTGTGTGGATTTCTGTTTTGGAAAAAGAACATTTTACTTAGCATTAATTGAGATGTGGGCCAGGTATTGATACAGAGGAGGGAATTCAGAAGAACAGATGTTTTGAGATAAAGACAAAGTTAGAGATAGCAAGAAGTGGGTATTTTCTTGAGATATCAGTAGCCAAAGAGGTAGGGATGAGGGCCAGAATCTGTAGCCTGAGGACTTTCAACCCCTCAAGTCCTAGATTCTTTTCCCATTTCTAGCCATTTGCTCACAGGTAGTCAGGAGTAGGGTGCTTCATCAAAGGGAAGTGATGCTAGGAACCTGGGAGGAAGCTGGCTCAGAAGATGAGAAGAAACATGTGAAGGGTACTACCCCCTTGTGATTTTTTTCCCTTTGATGTCTAGGGCCTCTTGCAATCCTCTTTGTGTATAAATGACATCTCTACAGGAATTCTAACATGCTTGCTATTTCTGTCCTTTGATCAGTTGGTTAAGTTTCTTTATCTTAGGTTAGGTTACTTTTTTCAGCCAAAGTAGCGATGGCCTAAATATTTGCATTATAAACCCATTTCAGATTCATAAAACATTAGTCTACTATAGTCCAGAGTGGAAGTAAGAGAACTTTTTTTTTTCTGTGGCTTTGGACCCTGTCCTGGAACTAGCTTTTGTAGACCAGGCTGGCCTCGAACTCACAGAGATCTGCCTGCCTCTGCCTCCCAAGTGCTGAAATTAAAGGTGTGCGCCACCACCACCTGGCACAATAAGAGAACTTTTGATGAGCATATAAATATCTTGCAATAGGGAACAATCTGTAAGGAGTGAAATATACTTGTAATGTATGACGACTTTATATACACATATGGAAATACTTGTGTATATATACACATGAATGTACTATTTATCCACATATGTACATGTATATTATATACACATAAGCACAGTGTATATTATGCTATTTAAATGGAACCTGAGTATTCATTATAGCTCTTATTATTTGTGAAAATAAACATAACACTCAGATTATTTATATATTGTAATGGGAGACCTTAAATAACAAATCTTACTGTTAATAAACTGGATTAAGGTACCAGCTTAATGGACATGAAATGTGTATTTGCCATTGATATGTCTGGCTGCCAATGGAAACATTATACAATTACAGAAAATTTTCACGTTACTTAGAAATTGCGAACAGCAGCAAAGACTCAGCATTAAAAATGTCTTGACCCTAACTTTCTTCCTAGTCCTTGGAGTTCCTTCCACAGACATTCTGCTGTGAGGAAGACGCAGCAGGGCGAACAGCCTGAAGAGTGCATGAGGCTTAGTCCACTCCATCCAGACTGGCCTCTATGGGGAGCCCGGTGCAAGGGCCTGGAGGGGTCTCCGTGGCTGCTGGTGGGGGTTGCTTGCCTGGCTCATAGCCAGGCACCACAGCAGGGACTCCCTCACACTCTGGAGATGGTGGAGCAGTGCCTGTTGTCTTCACTACATCTAGGGAGCCCTGACCTGGGGTCTGATCAGAAGCTTTTGCCTCTGGCTTCTGGAACTTCTGGTCCAGGAGATTCCCAGCAGGGAACCCCTGGCTTTGGAGCTCTGCCCCTGCAGGGGTACAGCTGGCTATAGAGACAGGTGCAGCCTCACAGACCACATTGGCTCCAGCCTGAGAACCCACAGGAGGTTCAGGACTCCCCGAAGCAGCAGGAGGATTCGGAAGGGCTAGTTCGGGCTGCTGGGGGGTGATGTCACTTCCTTCCTGAGGACCCATCTCTGCTGGTTGTCTTTCCTCTGGTTGGTCCAGGGTGGACTCTGGATGATGAAGAATGGTAAAGGCTGTGCTCAGGTTTTTTACGGCGTTTTGGACACTGTTGGCTTCCTCTGCATCTATCTCTTTGTCTTCAGAGACATTTGACTCTGGCTCTTCATCAGAGGTGTGCTGACCCTGCTCTTCCTTTTCAGACATTTTTGCTTCTCTGATTTTTTTGTAGAGTTCCTTTCTTTCTTCTTGTAAAGCACGACACAGGTTCTCCAGCCTCTGGATTTTCATAACGAAACACTCATATTCCTTAGCTCTCAGGGCTTTCTGTGACATAAACACACACATACACACACAAAATGGCATGAGCAGTGAATTCCCTAGAATGCTCTCCAGAGATAAAAACTATTCATCCCAGAATTTGTCTACTAGGTTTGAACAAACATTGATGGAAATCCCTTTGTTTTTCTGTTTTGTTTTTTTTTTTTTTTGCACTGATTGTTAGACTAATAGAATTTTAATCACCATTGCCTGTTCTTTGGAAAAGGAACATGGCAAACCTTCTTTCTGCTTCAGTGAAAAGTCTGTCAAATCTTAACCTACATGAATCTTCTGCTTCTAAGAACTGGAGGGTATAAGCAAGAGTTTGCATGAAATGAGTGAGACGGAGGGTCTTCACCCTCAGGACTCTTGTATGTGTTCTAGGGATATGCCTTCTTCATAGACAAACTGCTATATGCTAACTGCAGCAGCCATTTGACTCATGTTGATGAATCATGAACACGTGTCTTGGGAATTAGTTGCAACTTGGAATGAATAGTTAACGTGTTAATTATAACCACAGACACTCACCACATGCTTATTCATGATGTTGGCTGCGTCAGCTGTTCAGTTCTTCTTTTCTCTGTTAACAGTGGCGTGTGTGTGAGCATGGGTGTGATCCTAATCATCTTACTACTTATTACCACCCCAGTTACCTTTTTTACTTGTTAACACGAAGGGTCTTCACATGTAAGCCCTGGCATTCATGTCAGAGCTTATATATCTTTGCTTTTAGAGTTGAAAAAAACCTGCAGGTTCCAGCGTAATATCAGCAATCTAATACCTGTTGGAGGAGTTTTTAAAAAGCTTTCTTCATATCTGTCTATAAAATAATCTACATATGGGATATCTGGGTTGGTGTCTTCTCTCAGTATGGTCAAACCAATCCATTCATTGTACTTGCTGAGTGCTAAATGGTAGAAATTCAAGGTCAAGTAAAACCTTCATCAAAACCTTTACAATCCAGCAGGCCTGGTGCCAGAGCTTTCTTTTTTTTTTTTTTTTCTTTTTTTTTTTTGGTTTTTCGAGACAGGGTTTCTCTGTGGTTTTGGAGCCTGTCCTGCCTGTCCAGAGCTTTCTACTCAATAATCCTGTGACTAAGGTTTACAAAGGTCTTTGACTCTCCCTTAGATTTCTAAATGATCCTTAATCTTCTTTTCACTATATTTTAATGTGTCATATCTCCCTTGGAATTCAGCCTGTATTCAAACACAATCATTTGCATTAGTAGGTTACATTGACTGTTTTGATAGGATTGGGGAGATGGAGATAAAAGCTAAGAAAAGAATTGCCTTACCTCTTCAATCATGTCCAACAGAGCTTTGTTACAGTTCTCAAATCGGGCTTTCCATGTGGCTGTATCCTTCTCCAGCTTCTTCATTTTTTTAGTTGTCTACAGAAATTAGAGTGTTTTAGTGTTAATCCCGAGGAGTTAATGTCTCAAGGAAGCAATTAGTTCCACATGTGACACCAAGGGTAGTCTTTTTGCTACCAGCTGGCGAAGCAAACAAACGTTCAATGTCAACAATGAAGATTGTGGAAGAGGAGTGATTTATTTCTGAGTCCTCTAGATCAGTAATGAATAAACTTAACTGCACGGGAGCCAATTCAGGAGGAAGGAAACTACTTAGGAACACATTGTTGTTGTTGACTTCTCTTTCATTTAAAATAAAAATTTTCCTTCGTGAGACCCATGAATAAGCTTGCAATTTGAATCAGTTATTTTATTGAGTAGAAGCTATCAGGGTGAGAAAGCCGAGGTTGCTTTTAGGTATTAAATTGTAGATAATTTGCGTATTCACAAAAAGCTGCTTTTCATCTTCTCTTTATTTATGCTTATAGGGTAAATTTAGGTGAGCTCACAGAACGATTATTACACATTTATTTCATCTTTGAAACAGTTCTATGATCCTACTGCATGCACTGGCTTTGTGGGAGCCTAGGCAGTTTGGATGCTCAACTTACTAGACCTGGATGGAGGTGGGGGTTCCTTGGACTTCCCACAGGACAGGGAACCCTGATTGCTTTTCGAGCTGGGGGGGGGACTTAATTGGGGGAGGGGGAGGGAAATGGGAGGCGGTGGCGGGGAAGAGACAGAAATCTTTAATAAATAAATTAATAAAAAAAAGATATCATAGACACAGATGGTCTGTTTTAAGCATGGAAAGGCATGAATTCCATACTAATAAAAAAAGAAAAAAAAAGAAACAGTCCTATGAGAAAGGCTCCATTTTCCTCCCTATTTAATAAATGGGGAAACTGAGGCTCAAGGACATGTATTAATATCTAAGTGAGTTAGCAAAAGAAATCCCTCATTTTCTGCAACAAATGAAGTCACTGTATATGAATGTGGGTGATATAGAAGTGATCAAATCTTTTTTTTGAGTATAAGATTCTTTTTTTGAGTATAAGATTACTGAATATTATTTATTGTAGAATCTCCTCTCTGCTTGTATAAATTGAAGGGTGATGGTCAGTATCATTCCCTTTCATGAGCTATACCTGGGTGCTTGCTTCTTTTTTTATTTTTACTTCAGTTATTTTTGAGACCAGATTTAATTCTGTAGTCCTGGCTGGCCTAAACTTGTTCTGTAGACCAGGCTAGCCTGGAACACACCGAGATCTGCCTGCTCTGCCTCTTGGGTAAGTGCTAGGATTAAAGGTGTGTGCATCCATGTCTGACTACATGCTTCCTTCTTGAGCAAAGTTGTCTTAGGCACCCACTGAGGCCAGAGGCTGAGCCCAGACTATCAGCTCTTGCTCTAAGAAAAGGTAGATGGGTCTTGAGTGGATTTTTTGTTTGGATCATATGTAAGCCAGATTAGGCATTTGTAAATTTAAGAGGTTAACTTTAATAATTTGATAAAAGATATAGGGCCATATTGAGAGTTACACAAACATGCATACCAGGGTCTTTGTTGTTTATTATCTGGGAATTATTGGATTAACTAATGTCCATAAATGAATTTCAGATTAAGAAAACTTGATTTAATATCCTGCTCTCAAAATATGCAATCTTGAAATAAAATTTTAATCTTACCACTCTAGAATTTTAAAAAAAAATAACTAATGGATAGATCTACTTAGAACCAAGAAAACTAGCAACAAATATTAGTGTAAAGGCTACATTTTTTCACTAAAATAGATTTTGAAAGATACTTCTTGCACTTATAATTAATGCCAGTGCCTGTTCAGAAACACAATGTGTGTGTGTGTGTGTGTGTCGTGTGCGCATGTGAGCATGTGTGTGTGCACAAGGCTATATTTGTATAAGTCAGAGGACAACTTTTAGGGATCAGCTAGTTATCTTCATCTACCTTGTTTTGAGTCAGGGTCTCTCTTGTTCAGCTGCTATGCATCCCTGTGCTAGGCCAGCTGGCCCATGAGCTTCCAGACTATTTTTCTGTTTCTGCTTCCTATGTTGCTGGAGGAGTCATAGGATCACAGGTGTATCACCACCTCACCCAGTTTTGAACATGGTTCTAGGGATCTAAACTCGTCATCAGACTTGTACAGCATGTGCGTTCACCCTCTGTCGTCAGAGACAGGATGCTGATGCTGACTTCCTGTTGCGAAGATACTGTTCTAAATAGAATGTTAATGTCATGTCTGTTGGTAATATTTGTACCTTATATTTATAAAAGGTTTGCAAAAACTTTTAATAGATTGATTTAGTTGGACTTCACAGTTTTGTGAGTTATGCAGAAAAAATAACATCTCAGTTTCTAGATAAGAAAAATAAAAGTTAAGAGAGGTAAGTAAATAGCCTAACAGTACTTAGAGAATAGTTAAAAATTCAGTATTTGAACTTACTCTTCCATCTTCTTATTCATATTTTGATTCATCAGTTATATTACAATTATGGGAAGGAATCTATCAACGCTAGTGTTGTATTTTTTAGGTACTTAGACATTTGTTTTTAACCATTAGAAGGTGAGATTTTTAAACTTAATGCTAATTCTGTCCTTTTTAAAGCTAGCTATCAAGATGAATAAATATTGCTCATTCCAGAAAAAAATGAATCCTAGCATTTTGAGACTGTTGATTAGATTGATTTACTGGAAAAATTTTTAAAGACAAAAAAAAACACACACACACACCTACTGAAAGTCTCTTTTCTGCTTATAAAAATTTCATTGCATCGTGAAATGCATTAAAATACCTTAGCCAAAGGAAAAATGAATGCAAAGAATTGCCTGTCAAAACAAAAAAATGTCAATCTTTGTGGATACGCAGTACTCACTTTATCCATTTCCTGCTTGAAAGTGGCAAACACTTTGTTGCTTTTTGACAGTGTACTCTGGAACTCCTCAAACCTTCCTGAGTAGAGAGTGAGCTATAAACAGAGGAAAGAGTACATCTATTTTAGGGTTGCTTTCAGAATGCTTCCAGGGGGGAAAAAACATGTCGTTGTTCATTATTTGAGAAGAAAAATGATTTAAAGGCATTCTCAATACAGGGTTAGTCATATGTTCAGTTACTATGTTTACTACAAGGTCAGTGTAGCTTGGTAAGCATGATTGAAAATTTTCATTTAAAACTTGTGTGTGTGTGTGTGTGTCTGTCTGTCTGTTGTCTCTCTGTCTGTAGGTGTCTTCTATAGCTCTCCACCTTACCATTTGAAAGAAGGTCTCTCAGTGAGTCAGAAAGGCCCAGGAATCTTTCTGTCCCTTCTACCCATCAGTGCTACAGTTATAGGCATGTGTCACCGGGCTTTTCCATGGGTACTTGAGGTTCAAACTCAGGTTCTTATTCTTTTGCAGCAAGTGCTCTACTCACTCAGCCATCCTTCCAAACTCATTGCCGTTCCCTCCCCTCCAGTTTCCCCCTTATTCCCCTCCACAACTTTTTTCTTCCAATTTCTTGGGCTCTATCTTTTGAAGAATCTATTGAATCCTCTTATTGTTGTCTAAAATGTTTTTAAAGAATAAAATAACATATATCATTACAGTTTTATTTCCTCTTAATTTTTTACAAACATCTATTGATCACTGAACATACATAAGTACCACATATATAAAGATATTTATTTAACACATGGGTCTTGTTTTTGAGGTACTTGCACTCCTCATGGGAAAACAAACTCAATGACAACTTGACTATGAGATGTTCCGATACAAATTACCAAGTCAGAGCTTTATTTGCCTTGGGTTTTCCATGTGATCAGCTTTTATACCTAAGCTAATAAATAGCTGTAATCTTAAGTTATCCTGACCCAAGAATGAATATGATAATCATTTGCTGAAAACAGCAAATAGAGTTCAAAGTCTATCTTATACATGACTATCTCCCAGAAATATTGAAAGGGGCATTTGGATATTACTTGACAGTGTTTGTTTGTTTGTTTGTTATCTGGGTCAGTTGGGGTCATTGGGATCAGCTGGAGTCAATGACTCAATCCCTTAGAAGACTGTTAATAATTTCTGTAAACTTCCTTTCCATTCCTTTCCCATGTGATGTTTTCTGTGCTGTTCAATAATTACGCAGCAAAGCCCTTCATTGGGGACAGACAAAGGGACAGGAAGAGACTCACAAGACAGTTTTCAGGCAGGCAGCAGATTCAGGCTCATACAACAGGTAAATCAGGATGACAGAAGACACAGGAAGAGTGAAGTAGAGAATTCAAACCTGGGCTCACGGGGCTGAAATGCTAGCTCAGAGGTTAAACACTTAGGGTCACAACCGAAATGTCAGATCTGGACTCACTCTTGATTAGATAATAACAAGGGTCAGTACTTTGATTTCTTTCCTTCATGTGACACCAATGCAGATTTATTATTGACTGAATTTATTACTGTGTTCAAGTCGATGCACTGACAATAGTAAAACAAATATTTTAAATATATGTATTTAGTATGTGGCGAGTGTGTGTGTGTGCTCACACGTGCATGCATGTGGAGGAGTTGTTTTTCTCCAGGCACCTTGTGGGGTTGTGCTATGGAGCAGACTCAGGTTGTCACATTTTTGCCAAGAATTGGGTATTTCTTCATCATCTTTAGTTTTTACTAGATTATTCCAATTTGCCATTTTTGCTTTGCTTTGTTTAAAAATTAAATTGTGTAAAAATACACACAAAATTAATCACCCTAACCATTTGAAGTATGCAGACCAATATTGTTATGCTTGAATTGTTGTACAACCATTTCCACAATGTTTTCATGTTGCAAAATAGAAACAATGCCACATTAAACAATTCCACAGACATCAAACAACTTCTCATATACTTCTTTAAGTGGTCATGTTTTAATATTCTCCTTTCCTTCCTATTGGACCTCTTTATCATAGACAGCACAATTTATGTAGTTTTTCAACTGCTTAGGTAACCAGAACCAGTGTTATTTTATTCTAACTAAAATTTTGTACTTCTTATTTCCTTGGTGGATATTTATACCATAGAGTTGGCCTTCTATTATCATGTTGACACAATGTGTGTTTCATTTGACAGGAGCTATTTCCAATTTCACTGTGGGGTTTCAGAGAAATGTGGAAAGGAAATCGAGAAATCATGCCAGGAACATGCCAGGGACAGAAATATAAACAAGTACTTCATGGTTAAAAGTTACACAAATTGCTGCAAAATATCACCTTAAAATGGACCAAAAGGCTCACTTTTATTTTTTTATTCACTTTTTTGTTGTTGTATTCAGTTATTTGTGTTTGGGGTTCATGAATGCCATGTGGATCAGTGGAGCATAGAGTATAACTTTCCAGGGTTGAGAATCAGCTCTCTCTACATATGGGATCTGGGGAATCACCAAACTTGGCAGTCAGTGCCTGTACACACTGAACGATATCAAGCTGGTCCTCATGTGTTGCTTTACCTGAACACCAAGTTCTAGTTAGAGGAAGAAATGGTTGGAACTATGCCTAGAAGTTATGTTAGTAAGACTATGAGATGATGGAAGAAGGTCATTGGTTAATAAAGAAACTGCCTTGGCCCATTTGATAGGCTAGCCCTTAGGTGGGTGGAATAGACAGAACAGAATGCTGGGTAGAAGGAAGTGAGGTAAGATGCCTCAGACAGACGCAATGAAGCTCCAGCCCAAGATGGACGTACACTAGAATCTTCCTGATAAGACATCACCTCGTGGTGCTACCCAGATTACTAAATATGGGTTAAGCAAGGTATGAGAGTTAGCCAAGAAGAGGCTAGATACAATGGGCCAGGCAGTGTTTAAATGAATACAGTTTGTGTGTTATTTTGGGGCATAAGCTAGCCAGGCAGCCATGAACTGG
Organism: Microtus oregoni; assembly: GCF_018167655.1. Classification (NCBI taxonomy): domain Eukaryota; kingdom Metazoa; phylum Chordata; class Mammalia; order Rodentia; family Cricetidae; genus Microtus; species Microtus oregoni. The sequence goes on along the minus strand of NW_024543065.1, from coordinate 193,027 downwards.
GCAGCAGGAACGCAGCCCACTGCTCCTTCTACAATGAGACAAGTCCTGTCCCCAGAGCTGTTGTAGAGGGCTTTCCCCTTGTCTAAAGCTAAGGAGAGGCTATCTGAGTCTAGAGACTATGATTATACCTTTTCCCTGATCTTTCCCCTTGGGTGGTAGTTTGTGTCTGTGCTGTCAGACACTGCCGGCATTCCACATTTGCTACTCTCTTCATCCTTACTGATCTGACGACACCCCATTAGTCATGACTGTTGTATCTAACTGATCATCTAGGACAGCTGCTCTTGCCTCAGTTTATACAACTGAGAGCCAGACACCACTTTCCTAAGTGAGAAACACATTCCCAGCTCACCAGTGCTGCCTCGTGATTGAAAGTGACTTCCAATCTAGGAAAACAAGTAAACTGTCCTTTGGTATTTTTCTTGCTCAGCTCTTAAAAGTGGGCATCAAGCCCTTGACTTCCTGCTGTGCCTACTCCTTTAAGGACAATTAGAAACAAGGGAAGCGTGTAATAGAATTCGGTTATGTAAGTTGGCCAGGTCGCACGGCACTTCTGTGGAAAGAGCCAGTACCCTGATCTTAATACCTGGACTCATTCAGGATCAGCGGGTGGGTGGGGGATCAGGAATGTCCGCCTGGTAAATACTTCTCAAGTTTGAATGGATAGAGTTGAGAAATTGTCTATGTCTTCATTTCCCACACCATTAAACTCCCAGATCCTTGGTTCTATTGAAATGGGTCAGTCAGTAAAATGCTTGCTATGCTAGCATGAGGATCTGACTTCTAATCCCCAGCACCCACCTTAAAGAAGCCAGGCACAGCAGTGTGATCAAAGCACTAAAGAAATGGAAATAGGCGGCCATGGGTAGGGCTCGCTGGCCAGCTAGTCTGACCAAATGGCGTAACTCCAGATTCATTTCAAGACAAGTCTCGAAACATAAGGTGGACGGTGACTGAGGAAGATCCATGATACTGACTTTTGGCCTCCACATCCACATGTGCAGATGTGTACACCAACACAAGGACATGGACGTGACACATATCCACACACAGACACAGCTGTTGGCAGCCACATACACACACCCCGGACTCTGTTGGCAGCTGAATAAGTCGCTCTGTAGTCTAGAAACTAATATGAAGCTACTCATTCAAGTTAATTATTGGTCTTTAGCGAAGTGATTTCTTGTTGTAGACAATGTGAACAGTGCCTCGCATCAAGTACTGACCAATGTTTCTCTCAAGCTCAGTGTTTAGTGAGCAGAGATGGACCAGAGGCTCCGGCTTGACTCTCTGGGTTTTCTCTATCTCACACAGTAGAGTCACACCTTGACTCTCTGGGTTTTCTCTATCTCACACAGTAGAGTCACACCTTTTTTTTCCCACCACTGTCCACAGGTTAGAGGCCCACCACTGGTCCCCACTCTCAACACCATGATTTGATGAGTTCTACAACTGACTCAAAGGTAGCCCTGTGGTTCTATGACAATCCAGAGACATTCTCTTTCAAACCTCAATTAGTTTGAAAACTTTTCTTGAATGTTTTCAAAGGATGTATTTTATAGGGGACAACAGTTTCCCATCATATTCTCTGTACACATCTCATAAATATGCTTTAGGAAGGCTATCCCAGGCAAAGTCACCTGTATGTTTGCTGCAATTTGTTATTTTAAGTTTATTCTTGATGTATTTTACAATAAATGGCATTTGTTGAATTTGCTCATTTATGCAGTAAGTATGCACCTTTTGTTTGTTTATTTACTTATTTACAAATAGTAGAATTTTAAAGTCAGTGCATAAACATTTACAGTCTTAACGCCAAGATAAAGTTCTAACTTCTGATGCCCTCACCTTCCATCCATTTTCTCTGTGAACTCCCCATCCCTTTAGGACTTGGGCATTTCTCCCAACAGCAGTTCAGAGTCTCTCTGTGGACTGTGACAGAGAATATTTTCCAGGAGGGCCAGAGCCCTATGCCAATAGGGAAGAGGGATTGCCCTGGCTTCGGCACAGAGCCAGTTGTCCCAGGAGGTTATAGTTTTGAGCCCAAAGTGGGAATTCTAGTAATCTGACAAAAATGCCAATGACACCTGAAGCCAAATCAGAAGGATTCCTGATTTCCCACCACTCCTAGCCATTCACCATTGACAAGGTCAGTCTCTGATAACACAGAAACTTGGCCTCCATTTTTCTCATTTTCTTGGTGTTAGAGACAGTATCCCAATGTGAAGACTGTTTAGGATCGACAGGTATAAAGATGCTTCTGAACAGGTTTACATTTCTTCTCACCTTAGCTGTGCAGTGGATCAGGTGACAGAAAAGAAATAGGAGGGAAAGTGGGAAGCTGGACATTAGCTTGCTGGGGCTGACCTCTTCAGTGACATCATTTGTCTGCAGACCTCTGGCCTAGCAATGTTGGTCGCGTCATTTCTGTTGCATAGACATAATACTCTACTTTCTTAAATATAATAAATGTGAGGTTGTTCGTGTCTCATCCCCACTCCCCATGCCCTGCCACCTGTAAGCTCTGCGCAGGGATCTTGGGTCCCAGCCCCTTGGTACCAGAAGGAGACTACCCCAACCCTCCATATGTTGGTCTCCCCACTTCACCTGAGCCTGCAGCACTGTCTCTTGTTCCTTCAGCACTTTGGCCTGAAGTTTCCACTCTGCTGCCTGGTTCAGCAACTAGGAGAAAAGAGAATGCATGGGAAGAAAGTCGAATTGTTTCAAATTGCCATTTGTTTACCATATATGTATAAAACTTTCTTCTTACACTTTGTCCCTTAAGTATTTTTTTTTGAGGAGAGAGACTTTTGCAAATATAAGTTAACAAAGTTAAAGCTAAGAAAACAATTAGTTTAATATGTTTGATTTCCCAAGGGAACTAGTGTCTTTAACAAAAAAAAAAAAATTAAGGATCCAGATCAAGTATCAATCACTCAAAATGTAACCTCTCTCCAGTCTCATTGGTGAAAAGATTCCCTAGAAATTGCGGGAGCTTCCCAAGCAATCCTCTCCCACCACCACCATCAACCTTAGTTTGAGCATCTCCAGACTCTCCTACCTGGGCCTGACTGCATGCAACTGGTCCATGAAATTAGCACTTAGTTATTCTCCAACACAGCCACATCACACGTGATGCCTTAAGAAATATACATTCTTTTTTTTTTTTTATCCATGGTTCTTGACATAGTCCTTCAAACATGTGTCTGACTCTCCTCAGGGGATCACTAACGGGTAGACCCCCCCTTAGAGAATACAATCTAGGATGTATAGGGCATGGTTGAAATCTGTGCTTTTTCATTACCCAAGACGGTTTGGCTATCAGTGACCCTTGCAGCACATTTGATAAACAGAAAAGTTGAATGGGTTATTCTGAACCTAAGAGTCCTCTAGTCCTAAGAGTCCCCATCTCTCTCCCACGAGGAAGCCTTTCATATATAGCCACTGTGGTTAGACATGGTGGAACTGGGAGCAGATGGGTAAGCATGTTGTTTTGAATTAAGGTAATGTTTGTTTATCTGTTTTGATGCACAGCTTTAGTCTTTGTTTAGGTTTGGATCTTCTGGTCAGAGCTCAGAAAAGTTTTTCTTTTTTTTTTTAAGTCATGTCTACAGTATGCCATGAGAATGCTAGTTGTTGATTTCCAGATAATTGTGCCATAACCTAGAGCTACTAGTCAAGGATACACTATTGATCATAGGAGAAGCCCAAGACACTGTCGGGTACAAGACCTGCAGGCCCCTCTGGCCATCTGAGGATGTGGTCGAGGAGTGCTGGTGCTCACTCTTGGAGCCAACAGTGCCAGTCTGTTGGCTATCTCTGATTATTCTGTTTGCAGGGAGAAACCTCCAGTTTGGGACTGATCTCTCAGCAGAACTTCCCTGTCATCTCCATCTCTTCTTTCTAGCCGCCACCTTCCTAATCCAGGTCATCATCACACCTCATATGGCTTGTGCTGGGAACCCCTGCCTTCTTTCTTTCTAGTCCACTTTCCATTCAGGAGACACATTAACCTGTACACATGGGAGCTGATGATGTCACTTCCTTTTCTAGAATGGCTCAGTCATTTCCCATTAAATTTGGAATAAGATCCAACCGCTTCCCCAAACCCTACAAAGCTACACAGTTGTACCCTGATTACCCCCACATCTTGAATATTTCTCCACTTCCTCCACCTTCTCTGGCCCTCTCCTGAGTGTGGGGGATGCCGTGGTAGGTCTAACATCAAACCTTGTTGGTGACAAGATACCACTGCTGGAGAAGACTCCCATGAGCCAGTTCCTCAGAAGACATGGCTCATACACCCTCCCTGCCTGTCCTGATCACTCAGTCTAAGGAAGGCCCCCTTCAGCACCACCTCAGGCCTTCCTTATTTGCCTAATAACTTACTATTATCTAAATACCCTTCCTGTTTTGCTTGTTACTGCTTGTCTCTTCCCACTCAGCCTCTAATCCTCCTGGTAGGAGATGGCCCTTCTCTGTCTTCTTCCCAGCTATTATCTAACGCCTCAGATGCTCTCAGCAGATAATAGGCACTTGAAAAACACTTGTTGAGGATGCTGAATGACTGTTCTGTGTGAATAATGGGATAGGCCCAGTGTCTCCTACTGGGCTAGCCCATTGACTTCCCCACAGATGCCTGGGCTTTTAAGTGAGTGTAGCGATCTGCCATCGTCAGACAGCTTTCCTAGAGAGTCCCTGACAATGAGATGAATTGCATATGAACACCGACTAAAAGGATAAATACATATTCCTTTTCCCGTCTGTGCCGTTCCTCTGCTTCCTGCATCATTTCTTGGGCCTGTTCAAGTTTCGCATCCACCAGCTTCTGCTGCAGTTCTCTGTGTTTAAATATTTTGTCCAGATGCTAAGGGAAAAGAACGCATAAAAGCCAGGCTTATGAGCAATGATTAGAAAAGCAAAGATGGAAAATAACTCACATGAATACAAATTTCCTAGTCTTTATCATTCTAAGGAATAAACACTCTGGCCTCACTAAGGGCTTTATATTAAAGCCATAAATTGGTGAGAGCTCCCCCCTTCTTTGCATTGTTCAGAGGAAGCTTCAAAAGGTGGAGGTGACAGACGTCATAGGCATATGACAGGAGAATAGACATTTTGCCTTTGGTTCTTCCTTTCTCCTTTACACCTCTATCCTGGATGGAATCAAACCTTGTGACAAGAGAAGATAGCTAAACATTATGGCTTGCTGTGAGGGGTTCCCTAACTGCTGTGATCATGCGGTCCTGACTCAAATATTATTTTCTGGATAAAATCATAGCATATTACCAACCCAGCTGCTTGTCGTCTCAATGTAAAATACTGAAAATGAAAATCTTTGTGACCGTAAGTGATCTAGTTTCCAGGCTGCTGAATTCATACATAAAATGTGGAAATGATAGTGTGGTAGCTAATTTTGATAATTTGATGGGATCCAGACTCACTGGGGAAGAAAAGCCTCTCCCTTCGAGGGACTGTCTACGTTTGGTTAACTTCTGGGCATGCCTGTGAGGGACTGTCTACATTTGGTTAACTTCTGGGTTTGCCTATGAGGGACTGTCTACGTTTGGTTAATTTCTGGGTACACCTGTGAGGTATTATCTAGCTTGGTTAGCTTAATTGAGGCGGGAAGACCCACCTTAACTGTGGATGGTGCCATTTCATGGCCTGGAGTCCTGGCTGATCTGAGCATTGGAAACCATTGTTCTATATTTTCTATCCGTAGACCCAGTGGAACCAGCTGGCTACCTGCTCTGGTCACCATTCCTTCCCTTCCTACTCCCATGTTTTCTATGCCACAGTGGAATAATCTTCCAAAACTGTAAGCCAGGACTTACCTTGCCTTCCTTCTACTGCTTTTTGTTAGATGTTTGGTCACACAAAAAAGTTATATAAAGTAACTTCTATAGATAGTGTTTTCTGTTTGATAGTAAAATTGAGACAAATGACATATTGTGTGCAAAGTATATTGCCTAATACATTGCTTAACACGAATTAAACACTAAATAAATGATATTATAATTATTACATTATTAATGCTAGTATCAGCTTGTTAATTGAGATGGCATGGTGATCCTAACGAAGACAGTAGAATTATCTTTTGTCCACATGGAAAGGATTTTTAAAGGGCCAAAGTACTGTGCAGGATAAGTGTGCCCACGGCCTACCACTTTAGGTTTACTGCTTTTATTTCGAAGTGAGTTCAGCCAGGTGTTTTGTAGGATTGCCTGCTTTTATTTTGGTTAGTAAAAGAAACCCAACCTTAACTATTAATTAATCAAGAGGGCTGACCATGAATTGTCTCTTAGCCAAGCCCCTCCCTCTCACAACCCAGACCTGGGCCTGTGCACAGTTCTGTGGGCTGTGTGATGTGATGTAGTTCTCACCTCCTCCCTGAGCTCATACTGGTCAATGATGCTTTTCAGCTTCTCTGCGAGCTCCGTGTTCTCCTGGCAGAGCTTCATATTTCGCTCACTCTGTTGCTCGATCTGAGTCTGGATATCTGTCAGGGTAGTCTGAAAATGACTCGTGATCTCCTTCCTCTTCTCTTCCTCCTCACGTGCCCGTTGGAGGGTTTCCTCCTGTGGATGAATAGGACAGTTGTGCGGGTTTAGAAAGCGCCCATGATTAGAGGCCTCCGGGTAAGGTCTCAGAGAGAACCATTGAGCAGAGCAAGTGGGGTGTTTCTCTTCAGTTCTCTGCAGCTAAAGTTGCCCAATCCCTAAATATATGTATGAGGGCACTCCCAGTACAGACATAGGCAATGCTCAGTGATGAGCAGGCTTCCGTAAAGACGGCAGTCTCCTGCCGAGTGGAAGGCCAGCAGTGACTTCTGACAGACAGTCACATAGTCACAAAGCTTTGATCTCTTAGTTGTGCCCTGGAAAAAAGACCACTGGGATTTGGCGAGCGATGGTCATAGATCATGAGTTGTTTGACTGCTGTGTTGCTATGAGGTGGAAAGCGATCAATGTAAAGCCAAGGAATACTGACCACATAATTGTATCACCCAGGTTATATAAGAATAAGTGATCATAATATAAACTTTTTTATTTCTTTTAGGTTTTATTTTTATTTATGTGTATGACTCTGTATATGTATATGTCACATACATGTGGGTACCCAGAGAGGCCAGAAGAAGGTGTTGATTCCTGGAACTGAAGTTACAGGTGATTGTGAGTTGCCGCACATGGATGCTGGGGACTGAAGTTGGGCCCTTTGCAAGAGCACCAAGTGTTCTTAATAAGAAAAGGTATTATCAGGAAGCTTTGATACACATTAAAAAATATAAAAGGAAATCTTCCCAAATATGATGGATGTTTTATTTCTAGACAGAACTATCATTTTAGGTGTCATTTGGGATAACTAAAATACCTGCGCTGTAAATTTTGAATTAGGAGGCCATAAGTTTGAAATCTCTTTAACTCTAAAATGGTAACAATGAAACAGTTTATCAGCCCCCCCCCACCACTAGTTACCATCAAGAAACTGGAAGTTTGCTTTGTGTTATTTTTGTTCTTTTTCCTCTTACATCAAAACTCCACATTCATTGCTGACTACTAATAATGTGCCCAGATTCCTCTCTCTATACTAAGAACTATCTGCATTGTAATTAATTGTTCCTTTCATCCCTTTACAATAGGGGGTTTGCTCTTGCTATATTATCCCCAAGATAGACACGTTTTCACTGCTGACAGATGATACGTACATTTTCGGATTCCTTTCAGTCCTGGTTAATTGTTAATAGGAAAGCTTGCTTCGTTGTTGGCAAGTAAAATTACACTGCATTTAGTTGCCTACCAACTTCAAATTATGTAACAGGATTTAAAAAGAGAAAATTATTTTAGCAGGAGTAATTGCACAAGTCATTATTGGGATAGAACAATGTGATCAAAACAGAAACTGATCTGGAAAATATATGCTCTGGAAGTATTTTTATTTAACACTCATTTCCAACTTTCCTATATAATATTAGCATATTGCTTGACTTGTTGGCTACGAGAATTGTAACTTCTTCATGCTGCAGCTTCTCAGAGATATTATAAAAGACACTTTCTGCAGCTGGGCAGTGGTGGTGCACGCCTTGAATCCCAGCACTCAGGAGGCAGAGGCAGGCAGATATCTGTGAGTTTGAGGCTAGCATGGATCTACAAGAGCTAGTTCCAGGACAGGCTCCAAAGCTTCAGAGAAACCCTGTCTCAAAAAAACAACAAAAAAGTAAATAAATAGAAAATAAAAGAAAAACGACACTTCTTAATCTAAAGACTATTTGAAATACTATTTATCTTTGTATACCAATTCTTATTACATATATCACTAAAAATGATTACAACTATCAGTGAAAGAGTAAGACATTCATTGCTTCTGATATATTTAAAAGTCCCAAAATTATGAATTATTGGACTATAGACCATGTACTTAATTTCATTTTTATTTATAAAGATTCCATGTGTGAGTGGAAAAAGCTATGTCATGCTCCTGAGAACATTTGAGATTTTCCAGATGTTAGCGAGTTGTATTAAACATGTGTCAAGCCACTCAGTTCTGTTTTATTAAATGTCAGCTTGAATTTTGTACTGTATTGCCTCCCCTGCTTTTAATAGGAGGAGGAATACAAGGTCTTGTGAGGTAGCCCAGACTATCTTTGAACTTATGTCCCTCCTGCCTCATCCTCCCAAATAACAACATTCCTAACTATGTTGTTTTTGCAGCTAGATAAAAAAAATGTTGCTAAATGTTATTAAATTGATTTCATTAATAAATAACTTGCTGTCACTTGGACAATGTCTGAGATCATTTTTTAAATAATCAAGAATATATGCAAAGTAGATATTACTATGACTGAGAGACAAAAGCTGAAAACGACTTTGCAAGCAACATCACATATCTTAAAACTGATGCCGTGCCTGGTGCATAATCCATAGGTATTCAGTAAATGTTTATTTAATGATTGATACATTATTAACTTGTGTGCAGACACATGAGTAGCTTGGATGGGATGATTTCGATAGTTCTTTCCACATTAAAATACCTTGATAGTCTGTTAACAAATACCACTTATTTATTTACCAAAATTATATTCCTTAAGCAACCCACCCACAATTTAGCAAAATGTTCTTTTTCAATATAGTTCCAGGCTCAAAATGTACTCCTTTAAGTACTTGTTGGAGTTGCCGAAACAAGTACCTGGCTAAGACCCTTCACTGGCCTTTTTCCAATTATCCCAAATTGTTAAGGTTTGTGTTTGTGTTTCGCTCACTGGGGGGGAGGGAACGACACTTTATAAGGAATGTATGGTGGTTGAAAGGCCTGACTCTGCATTCTTTTTCCATGCCTTCCCAAGCTTCTAAAGCTTGGACTTTAAAGCCACGTTCTGAGACTGCCCTAATAGCATGGCCAAAGAAGGCCATGCCAAGTTCAGTTTTCTACAAAGAACAGTCTTGGACTCCGGAGGCCAATTAGCACTTGATATAATGTAAGTTTCTCACCCTTTCCCCCTTTAAACAGATTTGAGCTTGTAGGAAGACCTGGAAACAGACTGGGATATGTTCACCTTCCCTAGAACATCTACCATCTTGCATATAGGAAGAAGAGTGCAAAATTCTGGGAAACTGGATAACCACTGAAAGATGAGAAGGAAGTTCAAAGAATAGAGTCACAGAGGGAGAAAAACCTGAAGTCTATGGAGAAAATTCTCCAATCTATGAGCGACACTGATCTACACTTCTGCAGGATGGACTCAAAGCAATCCAGCTAAGGAAAAAAACTGAACGGACATTTGGACTGCTGTCCTGATGGGGGCTGCAGACCCCTGGCCCCTTGACTTTCTTTGCCTGCCTCAGACCCTTTGCCTGCTGGAGTGAACTGGGCAAAACAACTTGTTTTCCTGTGCCTGCAGCTGCTCTGAGCATGAGACCCTCATGAGTTCCTGGTGGCAGAGAAGTGAATTCTGGTGGGTTTTGCAGCTGAAAGATCCCCAGAGCTGGGGCGTGGTTATCAGTTAAGGATCCCTGGAGCACAATAAAGTTGGCATTCTTGTTTCAAGGATGACCTGTGTCCCTGTGTCTCTGTCTGTGTGTGTATGTTTTTAAATCTCCAGCCTAGTTCCTGGCTTGTGTAACATCCCGTAGTGCAGGCACTACACTGTCCAAGAGACAAAAGTTTGTATTTGAAGCCACCATACTAACTGAATTAAAATCGTCAACATTTTCCAGAAGAGTATAGTTGGGGTTTATATATGTAGTGTATACTCCAAAACCTCATGTGTTGGAAGTCTGTCCCTCAGATGGCTGGGTTTTGAGAGGTGATTCTACCATGACAATGCTAATTGCATCTACTGTGGATTAATCCACTGATGCCTTTGTAGCTGAATCATTGGTGAGAAGTGGGCCTTGGCTGGAGGAAGTAGGCTTCTGGTGCATTCTTTTGAAGGTCTGTCTTGTCTCTGGAGCCCTTTTCTGGAAGTTTCTGCCTCCTTTCCACTTTAAGGTGATCAACTTTCTCTATTGTGTGCTCCTGATGATGATGCTCTTCTTCATCTTGGCCCAGAATCAGGCAGCAAATGACCATGGACTGAAATCTCTGAAACTGTGAGCCAAAGTAAACTTGTCCTCCTTTAAGTTGATTTCTGTAAGGTGTTTTATTATAGCATCAGAAGGTCAAATAACATGATAATAAAATCTCGAGTCTTTATATTGTCATACCATCTAGGACAATGACATCTAGGACAGTTGGCAATGAGCTGACATATGAAAACCCTACCAAAAAAATTGGCACATTATCAAAAGAAAGACAGCAAGCAAATAAACAACTTGTTTTACAATGGTCCAAATGTGAAAAGAACAAGAAAGAATTATAAAACTGGTGTTATAATTCTCTTCAGTGATGTTAAGGGAAATATTTTCCAATGAATTAAAAACAGGAAATCTCAGACAAGAAAAATAATCTTTAGCAAGTCAGAGTCCTGAAACTTAAAACTCTGTAGTTAGAAATTTAAAAATCATTCTATGGACCTAGAGCATAGTAGAGATAACAGAGAAAGGACAATGAAGTGACCTGATCAGAAACTTGAAGAAGGCAAGAAGGTGGCTGTGGGACACTGTCACATGGTTGGTAGACATGCAATTAGAATCTCAGGAGAGGGGAAGGAGGAGAACATGAATTAACAAATATATTTGAAGAAATAACATGAGAAAATTCCAAGTTTGGTAAAAAAAAAAAACACAGATACATAAAGCTCAGCAAATACCAAGTGGAATATATGTAAAGAAAACCTTTAGGTATTGAAGAGATGGCTCAGTGGTTAGGAGCACTGTCTGCTTTTGCAGAGTTTTTGGGTTTGATTCCCAGTATCCACGGGGCAGTTCAGAACCATCTAATTGCAGCTTCAGGAGATCCATCACCCTCTTCTGGCCTCCGTAAGTACCACACATATATGGTATACTTACACTCATATACGTAGCATTTTTTAATTAAAAACAAAACCATTAGTAGATATGAAGCTTCTTAAAGTAAAAAATTACTAGAAAGACTTTGAAAATAGACATAGAAAAATGACATGTCATAGGAGAAGGAGTAACAGCTCAAGTTACTGCTGCTGCCATCATCAGAAAAATGGAGGCCAGAATAAAATGGAAGATCCATAGACAGATGCCATCAATGGTCAGCTTCAATGTCCAATAATTACTGTTCTCAATAGGAAGAGCAACGAATAAATAAAAGACATCTTAAAGATAAAGGACAACTAAGAGAATTGATTGCCAGCCGAGCTAGAATCCAACAAACTCTATTGGGGAGCTCTTTAGGCTGAGAGGAAATGGTGCCAGACAGAGCAATGTTGTTTTAGACCAAATAAAAAAGGCATGAGGAAAGTCCAGTATCTGGGAACAGATAAAAGTCAGTTTTCTTTTTCATTTTTTAAGGAATACAGATGATAGTAAAGACAAAAAAATGATATTGTTGTCTCATGGACTTTATAAATACATATACTTGGAAGAGTCTAGCTTAGAGATGGAAATAATTGCACTTACTTAGCTTTAGTGTTTCTATGTATGTGATGTGGTTTAATATTAACTCTAGACTAGGAATTTAACTAAAAATGTTGATTGTAACCATAGATTAACCACTGTAAATAATGAAAGGAGGTATAATTTTTAAATCCAAGAGATAAATTAAAAAAGAAAGACTCTTCAAATTGGAAGGCAGGAAATAAATAAAAGAACAGAAGAGAGAAAGGTTGAGGTTATACAGTTCTGAGGTTAGAGAGAGGTTATGTATGTTGTAAACAAATAAACATGGTATTTACTATTTAATTCAGTCATATCAGTCACAGTAAACATAGAAAATACCATGTTTATTGTTAAGGTACTGGTACCCCAGTTAAAGGCAGATGCCGTGCCTATGAAAAGAATCAGTATATAGCTTTATCCTGTCTTTGTGAGTTATGTATTTTATAGACCCAGGTAGAAAATGAGCAGATGAAAGGAGATATACTGTGCAAACAAACAAAAAAAAGAAAACTTAAAGGGCTGTATTAACGTCAAAAAATGTAAATATCAAAATAAAGATTATTACGGGAACGTTCTTAATGACAAAACAATCAGTTATTTAAAAAGACAGAAGGTGACCATGGTAAAACTAACGTCAGTAGAAGTAATGATGTATTTGAAAGAAGTAGACTGTTGATTATACTGACAGTTCCAAAGCTAGTTGTGGCTTAAGGAATAATGCATACACTGGTTGTCCATCAAGAGAGAATATCCATGAGGGGCTGATGTGGGATTTCCCTCTGTATGCTGTGAATGTGCTTTGTTACCATTAGTTAATAAAGAATCTTCTTTGAGCCTATGCTAGCACAGAATAGAGCAAGGTGGGAATTCCAAGCAGAGATATATAGAGAAAGTAGGTGGAGTCAGGGAGATGCTATGTAGCCACTGAAGGAGACAAATACCAGGGACCTTACCGGTAAACCATAAGCCTCATGGTAAAATACAAAATAATAGGAATGAGTTAATTTAAGATGTAAGAATTAGTTAATAAGAAGCTTAAGCTAATAGGCCAAGCAGTGTTGTAATTAATATAGTTTCTGTGTAATTATTTTGGGCCTGGGCAGCTGGGAATGAACAAGCAGTCTCCGCCTATAGTGCACTATACAAATTAAATCTACTCCATATACGATAAACAATACAAATTAAATATGTCCCAGCCCATGGACAAATAATCCAAGATAGATTAGTATTTTGTTTTTAAATTCTTATATTGACACTTTAAATTATTGATTAGAATCACTGCATTTCCTTGTCAGTAGAGATATAAACTCCCTGAAGGCCATTTGTGTAGACCAAGTGACATCACATGCAAAGTCCTAAAGGGTCAAAGCCACACTCTTCTCCCTTGGAACCTTTCACTAACACATTCCCCACCCTATCTGATTTAATTTCCATCTCTTCACCGTATGACGTTATGGAAAGACTGATGTCTTTTGTAAACACAGAACACTATCCTGTGAGTTGAAGATGATGCACCTGTCTTCAGGCCTCCATCTAACCTGGATTTCTGGTGGTTCTTAACACAATCATTGAAGAAAGCCCAGATGTCCATCCTCTGGACCTTGCAATGTGAAAGTCACAGTTCATCACATTAGCTTCTCATTTCCCAAAATGACAAGATAATTCAGCAATGACGAACCACTATTTTTTTTCCTGCTCGTCAAAATAGTTAATGATCTTAATGTCTGTTATATTTTTTTAAGAATCTCCTTGTAAACAGATATAGTAATAATGTCCCTGCAGGAATATTGTCTGATTAATTACTGTGTGTCTGCCGCCTTGGGATCTACCACTGGAAAGAGGACTGTGGAGGCAAGTTGACTTATTTGGAAGAGCCCTACGTCTTACTTTTGAATGGAGCTGGTAATCAAATTAAATACACTTCTAGGGACCCATGCTGTAATTGATGAAACCCATGCAGACATAATGAGGTGATTAGTCTATTATTTTTAAATTGAGTCATTAAATCTTAAAGAGCCAGTCAGTGTTTGTTAAAGTAGCCTCTTTTCTCAGACAATTATTGATATTTTTGGCTCACCACCTCACTTTAGCATGTCAATTAGCTTTGTGTCTATGCCCTATTATGTAGAATTCAGTAAATAATTATAAATGCTGAATTTTTGCAATTTTTTAAGAGGTGATTGAAGGATGGAGAGATGGTTCGAGGGTTGAGCGTTGGCTGCTCTCCCAAAGGACCTGTGTTCAATTCCCAGCACCCGCATGGCAGAGTGCAACTATCTACGATGCTAGTTTCTATGACTTCTTCTGATGTCCTCAGGCACCAGGAACACATGTGGTGCACAGACGTACATGCTGGGAAAATACCCAGACACTTAAAGTAAAAATAAAAATAATTCAATAATAAATGAAGGGCTATCTAAACAATCAGTCAATCAAAACAAACAAAAAAACTCAACCTAGCAAGAAAGAGAGGAATGGCACTTATTTTCCTCTGGGCCTGCACTGCTGTCGTGCATTGGTCCCTTGCATGTGGAATTTCATTTAGTTTTTCCCTTCCAGCCACACAATCGGATGATGGGAGAAGCCATTTACAGAGGTAAAAACTTGAAGATCACAAATGAGCAAGTGTCAGATCCAGCATTTGACTGCACTTCTCTCTGGCTGTAAGTCATCGTTTCTCCAGGGAGCCGAGGCCTGTATTTATGCAACTAGCTAAGAAACGTGTCATCCCAAGCCAGGGTACCACATACCTTCAGTGTCTTGTTGTGCCTCTGCAGCTCCCGACACAGACTCTCGAGTTTGCTTCGAGCGAGGATGGCTCGGTTGTGTTCACTCTGCAGCTGGTCCTTCTCTCTCTGGGTCTGTGCTTGCTGCTTCCGCAGGAGCTTTAGCTTCTTCTGCTCTGCACGATGTTCATCCAGCTAGACATGGGGGTGCAAGCAGCAAAGAAATTGCCAGAAATGTCTTTACGGTTAACAGGGAAGAGGAAAAGCCCAAGGACTTTCTGTGTGGTTATTTGAACTATATTTTTTGTCATTATCTGCCTTTCTAGCATCTCATGACTTCATAACTGCCACTCCTGTATAATGTGTACATAGAAGCTTCTGGCCCACCCAGTCCCGCAGCCTTTCAGTCCCAAAGAAACACACAGAAAATTATATTAATTATAAAATGTTTGGCCTATTAGCTCAGCTTATTATTAACTAACTCTTACAACTTAAATTAACCCAAAGCTCTTGTCTATGTTTAGCCACATTTTTCTCAGTGAGGCATTCTCATCTTGCTTCCTCTGCATCTGGCTGGTGACTGACTCTGCCTTCCTCTTCTCAGAATTCTCTTACTCTGGTTGCCCCACCTATATTTCCTGCCCGGTTAACTGGCCAATCAGCTTTTTATTAAGCCAATACAAGTGACAAATCTTTATAATATACAAGAGCATTGTTCCATAACAAGTTTGTAGAGCACAATATGATTTTTATGATTTATGAAAAATCATAATATGTGATTTTTTCATAACTATTACTTCTATTAGCCTCTTCTTTATTTGACTGTTGGATTTTATTTTTGGATGTCTAGAAATGTTTTCTTTGTTTCTGTCTATTACTGTCCATAAAATAAAGACATGCTTGAGGATCTGGAAATTGCTGGAGTTCATGGCACTATCTTGTATTCAGAGCACAGCCAATGATTTGTTTGCTTGGTTCACATATCACTCTCATAACTCTGTCTCAAAATAAGCCAACAGTGAGAGAAACAGCCCCCTGGTAAAACATAAAACGCAGTTATCGTCTTTGTATTTGGGGGCTTTAGATGTGGACTCTTTGGGTAGAGAAAAGCAACAGAAAGTACAACACCTAAACACGTGAGCCTTGATTTTTATTTTCTGAAAAAGCCATGGCACAAGAGAGTGGCACAAAAGGCGAATATTTACAATATTCCCTGCTATCCAACTCTGTCCCCAACCTCTCGTGACTACAGAAAAGACATCATGACCCTTGTTTCTGACCATCCAGATATACTTTATTCCCCTACTGCCCATGTTGGGATGCTAAAATATGAATGTAGGGTTGCCAGATACAATACAGGATGCCTAAATAAATTGAAATTTCAGATAGCAAGGAATAATTTTAGCTTAAGTATATACAGATCTTGAGTGGGCCATATTTTTACTAAAAATTGCTCATTCTCTAAAGTGTAAAGTTCTTTTATCTTTATTTGCTAAATCTGGCAACATAATCATGAGATCTCAGTTCTAATGGAAGAAGCATGGGAAACAGCCTCCAGAAGCCACCAGAGAGACCAGTAGACTCTAGGAGTACCAGTCTGAACACTAGTGTGATCGATCACATCCAAGCAGCAGACTTTGGTCTAGAATTGTTCACTCTACTGGACTTGGGTTTCTTTTGTGCCTGGGTATTGCTTAAGCCAGGAAGGAACTTGTTATATTAATAGCCATATTGGCTGAGAGCAAAGAAAATCCCTGGGGAGTCTGTGGGTTTTTTTAGATGTCAGGTGTTCCTGGTACCTCACAGAGCCTGATGGAAATGATGCACATTCCACGTGGATCTTGACCGCATCTTAGTTTCCATATTTTAAAAGTCTTTATCCCCTCTGAACTATTTGAAAATTGTCGCACTTTCTTCAATTCATATCTTGTTTTATTCTTTTTCTACTACCATAGTGAATAACCATTAAAACCCTCTTCAGATGAAGCCAAGAGTATGCACATTTGATATTTTAAGTTCATACCCATGAGCAATTTCTACTTTTTAGAAATTAATTTTGGAAAAAGTGAACCATGTTGCTAGAAATAATGATTTGTATTATCATCCTTCTTGAAAAGCTTGTGGTCCTACACTGTGTATTTCTCATGCTGAACTCTTGTTTATAAAATAGCTGTAGCCATTTCATTTTTTACCATAGTGATCAGACAAGTTAAAATTTCCCATGATTATAGCAAGATTTTTCTTCCTTGAAACTGATGTATTGTATTGCCATTATAAATTTATTTTTGAGAGCTAAGCCATGTCAAAACTTTTTAATTCCAGCATTGTTGACACAATGGGACATATTTTTATATTGTGCAAAATCCTCTGTATTATAGGCTATTATGATACCACCAACCTGGGCCCCTCCATCTACTGTGTGTCAGTAATGTATCTAATTGTGATATGCAGGAATATCTTCAGGCAGAGACACCTATTGCTCCTTGGTAGACAAGACTAAAGTTTATGTGTGTGTGTGTGTGTGTGTGTGTGTGTGTGTGTGTGTGTGTGCGTCCTGAAGCAAATATATACTTTATGTGCTTTCTAAGTCAGAAGACAGATGATTTACCCTTTGCTTTATTTAATCTTTGACTGTGTTATGGGATCATGCACATTAAAACTTTAGCCAGATCTATTTTCCTTAAATCTATTAAAATGAAAGACACTGAACTTCCTGCACTTTTTAGTGTCTAGGTGATTTTTTTTTCAGATAGTTCAGACTTCTATGCTTTTATATGAACGCAGGGGCTTTTATGAATGAAAGTGAGTATAATTCATCCAAGTCAGCCTCAGTCCAGTACTGACTATAGGTCATTAGTGCCATTGACTAAATTAAAATTGAGTATATAGAAGTTGAGGTAATTTCCAGAAAATATTTTTCTAAGGCCATTTCTGAATATAGTCATGAAGTATCCTTACTTATTAATGAATTTGTCCTTATTTATTGATGAACACATGGCAGATAATATTACTGGCTTCAGACTCTGTAAGCGTGAGTGAAGTAGAGTGGCAGCTTGCTTTGAAGAATTGGCGTTGACAATTTTCTCCATTTTAACCACTATATTTCAGACATTTTCTATACTAATATGCTAATCAATGAGCAAGGAAATAAGCTTTTATCTCCAAGTAAATAATTAAAATTTTTCATGATTTTTTCCCCTGAAAAAAATATAATTAGTCTCTTGGGTCAGTTTTTGAGAAGTATCTTTTAGGTCTTAAAGTTTGTTATAGGGCATAAGACAAATGTTGTAAGGCTTGAACTGGCTTGTCTCTGTTGGGGTGGTCTGGTTAGAACAGCAGGTAGGTACAGGGATTTCCTGGGACCAGGGTAAATAGCTCTGGCTCTTGGAGAAATCTCCCTCAGACTGGAGAAGCAATTCTTCTCCAGTGTACTGCTGTGCCAATGTAGCGTTGTAAACTGGTGTCCGGTGCCAGTCAGGAGTACTTCCTGGTCCTGCCAAGCATAGCATATGGTGCTAGAAAATGAACAGTAATGGCCTTGGTGTGTAGTAGTTTAGTTGAGGAGAGGATGGGCAGACAGTACAGAAAATACTGAAAAACATAACAAAGATACGTAAGTGAGAGTCGTGTGGTGTACATGAGAGAATGCAGCCCAGATATGGGGGAGAAAGATCTTTGGCTTCCAGCTTACGTCATGCAAATTTAAATTGCTAATAGCCAATGTTAAATTGCTTTGTAAATTTCAACCCTTCTTTTGGCAAGCAACATGGCCATAAAACTGAAAAAAAACAAACATTCATCCTGTTTGATCTAACTAACTTTTTCTTAAAATCTTAATGGAGAAGGAACAAGTCTAATAAATGATGGCGTTCACTGTGGCAGTGTTTTTGGATGTGGGAGGACATTGTCTGCCACATGGGTGGATCAGCACATAGAGTCACTTAATGGATTATGACCCAACTTTAACAAAATGTGCATATGTAGACTGAACTACATGGGAAGGTGTCACATGAGCCAAGAAAACAAAATATCAGCTTGTCCATACCGCATGACAGGAGTGACTCCATCACCGGCTGTATTCAGCTGGAGAACATCAGGTATAAAACAGAACTTGTGTTTAGATGATGGATTGGAGATAGCATGTTGTGTCTTTGGAACTCTTACGCCATTGTGATGTGGTTTGTATGATTAAAAATAACTGAAAGTTAGGCCATCAGCTTGGCACTTGGGGGTTTAGAATTGTATTGTGTTGATGGCATCACCATTCAGCACACCAGCATGTGTCAAGACAGAAGAAAGGAAAGAACACATGGGGATGACAAGACGAGAGTCAGTGAAAGACAAACCATCAACAGGCATGGAGTTTATGGACCCGATGCTACTAGTGGGAGGCCCCCACCGGGAGCATCCTTAGATGTAAAATACATCTACCCAGGGAGGGGAGGTGGTTCAACTCCTGCCGGGACAAAGTTCTGTGCTGAGTAGAGCCTCGTTTGTGTGTTGCTGCTTCTCCAGAAGAGACATGTCAGTGACTTTCTTAAAAAGAAATAACAATCAACAATAAATATTATTTAAATTAATAATAAATTATTATATTATTTAAATATTATTAATTAAATTATCAATGATAATGATAATAAGTTATAAAGCAGCTTGCTGTCTCGTTTCTGGGAGTAAAGGAGGAGAGTGGTGTACAGACCTCAGATGGTACCATTTGACTGCCCTTTCCTGCTCATCACAGCAGGGTATCCGTGAGGCTTCCTTGATACCAGAGCACTGTCCTCACCAAGCCCTTCCTTTTCTCCAAAGGCCAATTAAAGCACAGAAGAGAAGATGATAACCTTCTGGGATTCATGGATGGTTTGAAGCAGCGTCCTTTGCTCCCAGGACCCTGAGTATGGAGAGTGAGGAGTCTGTGGAGGACATGGAGCTGGGCACTAAACAACCCCATAGAGGACCTTGTCTTTGTAGAGAAGGGAACGAATGGGGAGCACTCTTCAGAAGACAACTGAAGAAATGGCTCAGGCCAGACAAGAAAGGGCCATGATCTGTGAAGTGGCCTTAACTCTGCTCTAAACTTTCCCTTGTAGCCCTTGATATAACGTGGTTATAGAATCTGAATAAAAGCTTAATATTTATTTATCTTTATAGAAACATGTAGTAGCATTTTATTTGCATTTTAATAAAGAAAGCTTGCCTGAAGATCAGAAAAGTAAAGCAGCCATACTGGCCAGCCTCACAGACCAGGCAGTGGTGACACACACCTTTAATCCCAGTAGCCACACTAGCTTGCCATTGAAACCAGGCCATAGTGGCTACTGGGATTCAAGGTGTGTATCATTCCTGCCTGGTCTGTAAGGCTGGCCAGTATGGCTGTTTACTTTTCTGATCTTTAGGCAAGCTTTATGTATTAAAATACAAATGAAATGCCACTACAGAGACAGTGTTTTTTTTTCTTTGAAGTTGACAGGAGCTTTAAAATGTCTACAGATTTAAATGATCTCTACTCCCCTTTTCTTGCCTGCCCCCCAAATGATGCACATAATGAAACAGAGACCATTACCTTCCCCTCCCCCCTTTTTTGGATTTTCAAGACAGGATTTCTCTGTGTAACAGTTCTAGTTGTTCTGGAACTAGCTCTTGTAGACCAGGCTGGCCTCGAACTCACCCATAAAGATCTGCCTGCCTATGCCTCCTGAATGCTGGGAAAATAGGCCTGCACCTCCACCACCCGACCTTCTTTTTCCTTTCTATTGTTACATCTCAGCTTTCCATTTTCCTTAAAAATACTTTCCTTCCAGAATTCCATGAATCTGGTTTGGACTTGTTTGTGGTAACTAGCTGTGTTCTGTAATGATGTCCATGAAAAGCTGGGGTTTCCTCTTCTCAGCACTGACTAGAGCTGGGAGTTTCTGACAGAAAGAACAGATCAAAGCTCTTACCAACTCAGCATACTTCTTGAATAAAAAATCAAGCTTTTCTTCGGCTGTTTGCAGCTTGTTCAGATTTTGCATTAGCAAGTTAGCTTCTTTGCCTTGAAAAAAAAATGTAAAGAACCAGTGTTGACCTTGTAGTAGGATGATAGGAGTTGGTATTTCCAACTGATCACTTGCAAATTAGGATCAACCTTCTGCAAATTAGGACCAATCTCAGCCAAACCGCTAACTTTCCTGAGCCTCCGATACAATTTTCCCTTCCTATAAGAAATGACCCCTGCCTTTCAGAGTGAGGTTTAGCTCGTGCAATGCAGGGTCTAATTCAGGGTAGAACTTCAATAAATGTTTGTCAAAACAGTATTCCTCAAATTCCCCATTACCTCCCTTGTGTATCCTTAATATTTTAAAGGCAAGTGTGTAACAACACTGACTTTATTAAATGATAAATTACTCATTTCCTATGTCAACTAATAAAAAGGAAACAGAAAAGCTAATTAGAGTTCCTGATGAAGAAGAAACAGCCAGTGTCAGTACATGATGTTGGGAACTTCGGTCCACGTCTGTTTAGCCTCTATTGTCATGGTACGTCCCGTTGAACCAGTCCTCCCTGCTAAGCCTACTCATCAGGCTTGGGTGGGAATAACTCTAGCCATACTGCCTACCAGAGAATAAAAACCAACATATAAGGGAGAAAGAAGCAAACCTCAGAGATGTTTCACAGGTGTGTGTGTGTGTGTGTGTGGTCTGTGACTTTAGTCTTCCCCTGCAGTCGTTTGTTCTACCCAGACCTTAATCTCTGCTGGCAGCTTCATTTTTTTTTCTCCCCAGTTGGACATCAAGCTACATTTTAAAACTCATATGTTCCTGATTATCTAACAGAGAGATTTAGGCTCTCCCCTGCCTTCTTCCTTCTGTCTCCTTTAGCTTTGCCTCTCTGTGGTGCTAGTTAACCATCTGGCCAGTATCAGGAGGGATGTCTGGGATGCTTGGACCCGCATTTATTACTAATCACATTTTTGTAAGCCATCCTGCTGAGACATAGGATTTTTCCCTTCCTCCCCTCTCTGCAACAGCCACTCGGTCTACTCACAGTAAAAGAGGTTAGGCCACCGAGGAGAGCCCATGTTTACTGATACAAACCCGCTGAAGAATGTGAGCAACTCTGCAAACTTTTCCCTAAGAACTGATATTCCCCCTGGGCTGGAATCCTTGTTTGCATCCTGGAGAATTAGGATGGCCTTCCAAAGAAAGGGTATGAGAACACATGTATACAAATGCATTCATTGTTTACTCACGACTCAATTCTAGTGGACACCTTATATTCCTATTCATTAAATATGGCAAGTTCACATGCGGCTACAAAATTTTAGGTCTAGAAGGATATTCAAAGACATCCAGGCTAGCCAATTTAATTTTCTAGATGAAATATCAACAGCCCAGAAAACACCAACAATCCATGATTAGTCCTGGCCTTGCAAAGACTTTAATCCAAGGTGGCTTGCTCTAAGATTTCACTTGGAATTTTGGTGGTAGAGAAATCTAGTGAAAAAGAGGAACGTCTTTAGAAGAAAATGACCTCATTCCTAATGTTCGGTCTCTCTTGGCTCAGGGAGTCAGTTCAGATCTGAGACTGGCCGAAGACAGGAGAGAAGGTGGCTGTGAGCGGGGCTACACTCAGCCCCTGGCTCTCCAAAGCCCCTGGACATTGTGCTGCCCTTTGCTGCTGCTGATCACTGATGCTTGCCCCTGCCGGGCATGGACTTCAGCTGCTCCTCTGGCAGCTTGGGTGATCTGCCCTGGTCAGGCCATCGTTTCACCCTTGGCTGCAGAGCCATGAATGTAGGCATGCGAAGGTAGCTCTCCTGGGCCATTTTTACCTACTAAAGGCAAGGAAATGCTCTGTTTCTCGGGTTAAGGCCAGAGCCTAGCATAGTGTTTGGTCCATGGCAAATGCTCAATAACACTAATAGTATAGCAAAATAAAGCCAGCCAGCAGACACAGGCATCAGACAAATCAAATGACATTGTCCTGATTAAGTAGAAGGTTAACCTTTACTCTTACCTGGAGATTTAATGGTGGGAACACTTCTCATGGTGAGCATTAACGTAGGGAGCAATTGAATATCTTATTGGAAGAGCAAAGGGTTTGTCTCTTTAGGTTATAATTTCTGTAGCTGTTCACAGAGCATTTTGTTGTACTTATCGTATAATCTTAGTGTTAACTGAGACCCCATTCTGCTCTAGCAATCTATCATTTTGTATAGATGTCTATCTATCATACCAGTGTATCAATACACTTTCAAACATTGTTCCCAGCCTCAAAAGAAAATTCAAGTAACAAGAGAGAGGTGTGTGCAGAATCCATCAGAGATGTTCAATTTTAAACCTGCATGGGTTCTGTGGGACTAGAGTGCTGTATAGAACACTCATAGAGGAGAGGAACAGACGTACTCAGCCTCTAAGAGAGCTGTTATTGCGTTTTTGTGGAAACAGAGCCAAATGTTGACTTATTAGACAAGAGGAAAACCTCGCTTTACTCCAGGACATTTTATCAGCTGGGCATCATGAATATACCATACTTCTCCTGAATATACCATTCCGACGGAAGCCTTATCTCTCCCCGTAAAAGCGAAGGAAGATATGCAGCGGGCACGTGACTATCACAATGCAAACGCTCTTTGTTGGGACGCTGTATGGAAGCTGAAGCACCTGTGCACCGAGAACCGCGCTGCGGCTGCGGCTGCAGCATTTGACTGTGACCGCTGGCACAGTTGTATTGGAGCGTGAAGGGGCTATTTTTACAAAAAAAGACATAAAATAATCATTTTTGGTCAATCATTTGGAAACGGAATGAAAAACCTTAACTTTTAGACATTTGGAGCAGCTGTAGAAATGTGAGCTAGGCTTTTTCTCAATTACAGTGATACTCATTTACACTAAATGTCATGAATGTTTGCCTAGATTTAACGTATCCCTAAACTTATGTTTTTCCTCTTCCAATGGGTTTTCTTTATTTTTGGTGGAGGGGATAAAATTTGTTCTTGTGTACTTGCTTGTACAATTCTGTATTTCCTTCTTGTCCATTTATTATGGATGAGTGTGTCTTCTTTCAATGTTACACCCAGAGCCACATTTTAATGTTATTTTTGCCCTCCTATTAATACAACTGAAAAATCAGTAAGTGTTAGAGAATTTCTAAACATTAATAGAGATCTCTTCAGGAAAGTACACATCTAGCTAGGAGACCTAAGTTTTAGAATCGTACTTCCATCAACAAGTTGAGCAACTTTATGACTTCAGTTTCCCTGGATATCAAATTAAATTAATGAGTTGACTAAATGGATTCTGAACCTAGTCTTTAGGGTTTGGTGACTCCACAAATGACCTAGGTTTTGCCATTTATCGTCTGGTATATACAGCAACGAAGGCCAAACGACAGCATTGTTTGAACCATTTCATCATCCTAGGACTTTGAACGTTGATCTGCATTTTAAATTAGTACCCTTACCCCCACTGTCACCTCTCATAGTAACAGTGTTTGATTGCTGAGCTGGGTTTTAATCCCCAATCAGTTTTGGCAGATCTACTCTGCCTGTGTTTTCCAGTCGCAGCATCTTCCCTTACGTTGACATTTTGTGCCTCTGGAATTTTAGTGACCACGTCAGAGTTGCGCCGGGAACTTCACGCTTTCACTCACTCAGAGAACAGACCTGGATTTCTCATGGGGTCAGCTGGTGACATGCTCACACTGCTACTAATCAGGGTAAAGTTCAGAGAGAGTAATAAGGTGTTACATGCACACAGGCTCCTGTGCTCAGAAGACAGAGTCGTTTCACTCGAGACTTGCTTTCTGGAGCCCTGACTCTGTTTCTCCAACTCCTCTCTCTACTCAATTCTGACCCAAGTTTGAGCTTCTCTGTGAACCAGCTCATCCATCTCTGAGTCCCACCCATTCCTCTTCTCCTTGAATTCCACTGGGCTCTCATCTTTCCCTCAAGAACATTCAGCATTCATAACAAAGCTACGGGTTGTTGTCCTCTCAGACTATATAAAAACCAACTAGAAATGGATCAGACCATCTGGTGTGTGTGTGTGTGTCTTCTATGGAAGATGAGAAGTAAATGAGTATCTTAAGATGTTACAGTACAGAATTAACATTGTCCTGCTTATGGGTTTCCCAGTGTGCGTATTGAAACTTACCTGTAGAGGGTGAAGGTGAATGAAATATTCCACAGCAAACCTGTTTCTCTGGCATTGTTTAGGATTATTACTCAGAGAAATGACCACCTTCTGCAGTCACGGGGATGCCCCTGAGAAGTTTTCTTTTATAAAAAAGACAGTTACAAGTGTCTACTTTGGTAAATGGCAGATGCAGATAAAGTCTTATCTTGTCTGGCAACATCCTTCTGCCCAGGGGAGTATTTTTTTTTTGCCCAGGAAGAAGGCCACAGCCAGAAGTTTATTACTTGAAGGTTGGAAGAAACAGTTTCTGAGGCCAGAGCCCCCTTTTCTCCCACAACCTGCTTCCTGCTGAGTTGTCACGGTGCCCTGGGCTGGCTTTATGCACACCAGTTCTGAACTGCTGTGCACGGCAGAGTTTTGGCAGGTTCTGAATTTGATTTAAACACACAGTGAAGTGTAGACAATATTGTAGCGCCACGTAATTAACCAGTAGCCACTCGCAGGCAGCTAAGTTGGAAGTCGTGGTTTTGTGTGCAGGCTTGTCTGAAAACGCTGTTATCACTAGGGGCATGGCTGAGACTGTACTGTGTGCAGGAGAATATGTTAATGATGCAGAGTAGCAGAGCACAGAGAGGCCCACACACGCTGAGAGTTGGCCTCGGATGCACAAACAGAAACTCTAGCCAGATACACTGGGCTGGAGTTTGCTAATTTGTAGAGAGTGGCAGGGGGAAAAAAAAGGTGTAATATTTTTTTTCTCACGCTGAAAAACTGTCCTAATTATTTGGTGATTATAAGTATTATACAGGTTTATAAAATAATTCATGGGAGAGAATGTAGACGCTCCCACTGGTGGTCTCTAATTTCTCCCTTATTTTCTTCATATTTTGCCCCTTCGTATAGCAGACACACATAAATCCCTGCACAAATGGTTTAGGATGATAGGCACAATGGTTCAGAAACAATCTGGGTCCTTAGTGTGACAGCGCCAAGAGGCACATCCCCGATGATCTGTGAAAAAATTGCTCTTTAACACGGAAGGACATTAGAATGATCCCCAGTGTTCTAGAATGATTCCGTTTTGCATTT
The DNA here is from genome assembly GCF_018167655.1 of Microtus oregoni. Lineage (NCBI taxonomy): Eukaryota > Metazoa > Chordata > Mammalia > Rodentia > Cricetidae > Microtus > Microtus oregoni. Next base: position 167,086 of record NW_024543065.1, on the reverse strand, counting down.
TTGGAATATGAAAATATATTAAATGTTTATGTGTGTGTATGGGGGGGTCAGGTGTATTACTAGAAGGTATCATTTAACCCTTGCGGAAACCCTTTTCATGGTGAGTTTTTTGTACACAGTGGCTCCCTACTCAAGTGTCGAATACTGGGGTTTACAGCTAGAACTCTGTTACTGGAGTATGTGGCGTGTGACCGAAGTGCTGACCCAGTGCCCTTGGTATTTCACTCTATCGTGATGTACAAATGAATGAGATGTGCCTGCTACCCTTGAGAACCCACCCACAGAGACAGTCACTAGTAGGGACAGACTGAGGGAGTTTCCTCTGTACAAGAATGTGTTTTCAGCCATAGCTACAAAGTTAGCCTTCTTTCCCTTCATCCACAGTTTTTGTTGGTGCTACCAATCCCTCATGCTCTTCAAACACATTTCACCTCTGCCTGTTTCTGCTGCACAACAGTTCACGTGTGTGCTTTTCTCTCTGTACCGAGAGACTCTTAACCAAATCATCTCTGTCTGTGCCCCCAGCATAGTGCGTCATAACCAGATAGTAAATAGTCATGAGACTAACGAATGGATGAGCGCAGGTAAGTGTCTTCTGCTATTCTTGGCAAAAGTAACCATATTTTTTATGATCTATGCTTAATAAAAAATATTTTATAATAAGTGATCTAATTGACAATTATTTTATCAACAAACATCCCTATTTATTATAGTTTGCTTATTTACTAGGTTTGCTTTAAATTTTCCATCCATTTATTTATCCTTATAGCAAGTATCTATTGAGCCTTTAATATGTCATCTCCCATCTTATAGCACAGGCAACCAGTGATGCTCGAAACACATACACACATTGTTCTTAAGACTGAAAAAAAAAATCACCTAGGAATTAGGTACATTAACCAAATACTGTCCCCCAAAATGTATAATTCACAATGCTGGTTAGTACTGTGAAAAGAAGACACATGGTACAGCGCAGACCCAAAGAAGTTAGAGCTTTAGAACTGGACTAAGGAATTGCCTGTTGGTTATGAGCTGAGTGGTAAGTAGGGGTTCTATGCTCCAAACGCTCTGGAAGGGTGGCTATGCGAAGTGGACAGAAGTTTCTAGGTAGAACGTGCACAGGCCTTTGGAGAAGGGAACAGGGAAGTTCAAAGAGCCAAAATAAAAGACGAGAATGGCTGTAGTAGTGGTGGGGTCAGGACAGAACGATAAAGAAAGAGATGCTGGGGATACTGTGAAATGAGGGGAAGCTTAAACTGCTTAGGGCTAGACCAGTTTAAAGGACTAAAAATGTCTTAAGAATTTTCGATTTCTAAGAGCAATGTGAAGCCATGAGGGTAGAGTAGATAGGCATCATGGTAAACTTTTACTTTAGTTTTATTTAAAGGAATGGGCTAGGGACAAATACAGCCCCCAAAGAGGGTAGTCTATGAATCCAAATTTAATAGATATAGATCTTAGTGAAGTTAAAGCAAATGGAATAATTAAGAGAAAAGCCATGTATTAGAAGATAATACTTGCCTAATCCTTTTAGGACCTTCTTTTCCAGCTTTTGCTCTTTATTGCTGGCAGGCTCCTTGGCTGTGGCTGCCTCTTCAGAAGCAGTGGGTTCCCTGTCTGCCCCTTCCGTGGTTTCCTCATAGTCCCCATCCTCATTGTCCAGTGCCTCTGTGTTTTCGGGCTGCTCCTTAGTTTCCACGCTGCCCTCTTTCCCCGTGGGACTGGCAGCAGACCCATACATGCTTATGATGTCTTCCAGTTGTTGGTTCAACTCTTCCGAGATGTCGTGGGTTCCCTTCTCAGGGTGGACACTTGTCTCCTCGGGTGCTCCGAGTGACGTTGAGGGCTGCTGGCCAGCTTGCTTTTCCAGGCCATTTTGATTGAGTGATGAGCTGTCTTCTGCAGGTTTTGGCTCTTCAGCTGAGAGCTGCTTAGGGTGATTAGTCTCCATATGGGAGTGGTATCTGGTAGGAAGCACAGTTAGGTTTTATGTAATGAACCCACTTACAGATTAATGATAAAGGTATTTCTCAGATAGGTATCAACTAATTTTAGTATCTATCGTAGAAAAAATGAACTTTAATATACCACTGACACTAAAAATCAAGTCACGTTACTGCCATATTTTGAGTGTAATCTTCACATTTTAGGAGTATTTCTAATTGCTGAAATCATCCGAGTTAACTCATGGTATTGTTTTTTGTATGGATATATTTGTTAATTTGAATCAAGATTTTCATGTGTAGACTTCACAGTCCTCAGAAGTATATACATTCTTTATATAAGTGTGTGTGTGTGTGTGTGTATATATATATATATATAGCATATAGGCATTCTCTTTCAAAGCTAAAATATTTACTACAAGAACCATTGTGTTTACTTAAAATCATTCATAATAGTCATATTCCTAAGCTATTTTTAATCTTTAAGTACAAATTTAATTTGCATACTTTAATATGAATACATTATTAGGTAAAAATCACTTTTTTTCTCATATTTTCCTGGTAATGAGCACCATGCAATTATCAAGGAGCAAAAACATTTTTTTGAGCTTCAGACTAGCATTATTTTTTAATTAAAATGGAGAATGAGGGATTATATAAATAAGCCAATACTATGGAAGAATGCTGGTGCTTATAAGTATTTTCATGTGTATACATGTGCACGAGTGTGGTGCATACATACACACGTGTGTGCACCGGTGGAGGACAGAGGAGGATGTCAGGTGCCCTGCCATTACCACTCTCCACCCTCTTCTTTTGAGACAGCGTCTCTCACTGAACTGGGCACTGGGCCCGCCTTAACTTCCTATCATTGTCTCTAGCAGCACTGCGATTACAGGCGCATCTGCCTACATCTGGGTTTTTACATGGTTGTTAGGGACTGGACCCAAATCCTTGTGCTTGTAGGGTAAGTACTCTTACCCACTAAGCCATCTCTCCAACCCACTTTTAATACTAGTTCCTTAAATTTCTATACTATTCTACTCCTAAAATTGACTTTATTCTAGAAGAAAAGAGATTACAGTTTTCTAAGTCTTAAGTTTCCTAAGTTTTAAGAAATGGTAAGAATTTTAAGAAAAAAAAACAATGTATAATAAACAGAAAGATCAACTAGAAAAATAATTCAAATACAAAGTGGGTTCAAACCAGGCGTAGTGGGCTATGGCTGTTATCCTACATGGAGGAAGATCAGACATTCAAGACCATCCTCAGCTGTATAGTGAGACCCAGGCCTGCCTCAGGCCTGTCCTCCTCCTCCTTCTTCTCCTCCTCTTCCTCCTCTTCCTCATCATCTTCAACAGCAGCAACAACAACACCCAGATATAATACAGATTCTGGGAAATATGGAGCAATATAATACATTGCAATAAAGAACCCAGGCTTTGCTCTTACCACTTTGAGGGGTGTATACATTTGGCTTAGGTTTTTTTAAAATTCTGGTACATTTTGTTTGCAAATAGAATTTAATGGCGATGCTGCTAATTTGCAGCCCCAAAATATGGCAAAATCCTCAAGCCTCACAGGTTTTGCTGTGTTGGCATGACAGCGAAAACAAAAACATGCTGTTCTCCAAACGGCCCAGCTTCCTTGTCCCATTTTTAGGGTAGTAGGTGTCAGAATGCTTGAATGCCAAGAGTGGCAAAGCCAGCGTGCAGACACTGCCACCCACCTGTGCTGCTCACCCAGCTTTCACTGACTTGGACGCAAGTTCACTAGTTTTACGTTGTCAACTTCTTATCACATAATGTGGCAACGTCTCCACCATGCCAGGCAGTTTGTATCCTGACCTCTCCTTTTTACCCTCCCATCTATATATAACTCCTGTTTCTCCCAAGCACAGAGAAAGCCGCGTGTCACCTGCCGTCCAGCCTGAAGTTATTTTAGGCTCTTCTAAAATGAGCCTGACATTTACCCTCGTCCCTGCAGTCAAGAGAACAGTGACTAAGTCAGACTGAACACAGGGAACATTCGCTGGTTTGAACCCATTCGTGAGCTTGTACGTGGAGGGAATATTATTGTTGGATGACATCTAAAGTCAAGTCAACGTCAAGGCAGCTATTTCAAACAGTCCCTAGGCATTTTCCTGTGAGTAGGCTTCGTGAAAGCATTTGCGTGGTCCATTACCCATCGGTTGTTCTTTTGTTATACTTAGGTCCCTGGATAGTTTTTTAAATTCCTGTTCTATGTTAATTGGTGTGTGTGTGTGTGTGTGTGTGTGTGTGTGTGTGTGTGTGTGTAGCACTGAGAATCAATTCCAGGACCTCAACTGCTCAACTATTGTGTTCTATCCCCAAACCCCAACTTTTTTTTTCAAACAGAGTAACCTTCCCCACCCCACGACAGTTTACTGACTAAACACAGTTCCAGAGCAAATTAATAAGAAGGAAAAACATATACAAATAAAACCAAAAACATATACAAATAAAATAAATGATCCCTTTTATATAGTAATTTGTTTTCTAGCAAAGAAATCTGTCTTTATTGGCTCTAGGGCCCTCCCTGTGAGGAGGAATGTTTCCCCCATCCTAGGCCCCCTGCAGCTGCTCACACACACCATCCCTTCCTGATCCACACGTTGTCTTTAGAAGTTGAACAATGGCAAACCCTTCCACCGTTCTCTACAAACTCCAGGCTGCACCTGGCAGGGCTTTGGGGGGAGTGTTTGCCACACTTACCAGAAGGAAGGGAGCTAAGCAGGAAGAGAAAAGAGAGGAAAGAAGTGGCAGAGAGTCAGGGCAGCGGCAGCAGGAACAGGCAGCGGGGCTGTGCTCTTACAGGGAGCAAGACACTGCGTGCACACACACACACACACACACACACACCCCACACACACGCCCACACGCCCACAAAAGGAGGGGGTGGGGAAGGGAACATCCCATGACGCAGGAAGACAGAAGTTTGCCCACGCTTCAGTGGGCATCACCAGGGAAATATCCTTTCAAAGAAAAGCAGCTGGCGGACTGTGACCTTCTCCATGGTCAGTCCTCTTGAGAATCCAAGCCCAGATGAGCGGCCTCCTGGTGCGGTTTCCCACCACTGTTTCTTTCGGATAAACTGGGGTTTGTTGTTTCTTGGTTTATCTCCAGTGTGGTTTATGATTCAGTCCCTGTCCCGTGGGCTGGACTAGTTAGTGTCAGGTTTCTTTCAAGAATCACTGAAGATGAAATGCGGCCCGGCACCCAGAGGTGGCAGAGATGCTGGTTCTGAGGCCACCGCTTTCTTGTTGTTATTATTGCTTTTGCAAAGTTTGAAATACACATTTGGCTGGCTGTTTTGGAACTGGGATTCGGGTAGACTTCACAAGTGTGTCTAACACTGATATTTCCATGAGCCCACTCACCCTAAAAACACCTTGCTCAGGCCTGGAGGCAGAGGTAGGTGGTTCTCTGTGAGTTCAAGGCTAGCCTGGACAGCCAGAGGTCTGTAGTACTATACTGTCTAAAAGAACCAAGCCTTCCTCCTAACTCACAGCCATTCCCAGGTTTCTCGAATTTTCTGGAGAATGTATTCCCATGCTTTACCAAAGCAGATATTTTTTTTCCCTGTCAGTTTTTGCTCTGGGAATAATCTCTAAGAACACAGTAACCCCAAAGATGTCCTCGTGGGGCAGCTCACGAATCTCTTACTTGACTTGAGAAAGGGACTTGCAGGTGTGATTAAGTATTGTGAGATCGAGAATCATGTAGAATTATTTGAGCAGGCCCTGAGTCCTTATACATGAGTCAAGTAGGCTGAGAATCACAACACCTTAGTTGATCTAAGTGGTGGGGACAGGTGTGTGTGTGTGTGTGTGTGTGTGTGTGTGTGTGTGTGTGTGTGATGGAGTGAGTTTCTGAGCCAAGGAACATAGATGCCTTAGAATCTGGGAAAGGCAAGCAGCCTTGGGGGAGATGTAGTTCTGCTTACAGCTTGACTTCAGATCCCGTGAGACTCACTTTGGACTTTCAACTTCTAGAACTGTAAAGTAGTAAGTTTGTGTTGTTTTAAAGCTCCCACCGTGGTGGCAGATTGTTAAAAAAAAAAAAAAGAACAAAAACGAAGCTAATGCATTCCACTCTCAAGTGCTTCCCTGCTTTCCTCTGAGCTCAGGGTGATGCAAGTCACAGAAAAGGGCACCAGGCTTTCAAGGACACAGAGGAGAAGCAGTCTGACAAGGGGACGCTGTGCAAAGACTTTGTAGTGACCAAGGCAACCAAGCCGATGAAAGGGAATCTTTTCTCTTGTAATTTCGTGGGTAATTGGTAAACACCACAGGTCAGGAGAGAGCACATCTTGGATTGGCACAATCAACCCAGTCAGGTCTCTGAGTAAACACAAATGGCAAATCAAAACTAATCAAATTTAAATAAAATATAGATTCCTTACACAAAAGAGCATTGAAACTAATTGGAAAAAGAAATCTAAGGATAGAACTGTATTATTATGTTATTGTGTGTATCAGTATGTTCTAATATGAAAACAGGAATATCTCTCTTATACCTTTCTTATAGTTATTCTAAAATATTCATTTTTGAATATATATTGCTTTAAAATTTCACAAAACTGAATCACAGAATAACCCAACTCTCTCTAAAGAATTTTACATAAGATTTGGGCACTGTTAAACACAGTTAAGGTTAATTCCATGGATTTTTATTATAAACATCCTTTGGTATTTTAAATGGTATTTTACATGACAGGTGTGGGCCATTCAACTGCTTGCTTGATTGACAGCTGACATATTCTCTGCCCTATGTGGCTGCCTGCATAGAGATCATCCCAGGAACCCCACGGAAGCTTCTTTGGCCCTCCAGGTATAGGCAAACTTTTCTGTCTCTCCAACTCGATCCCAAATAACCACATAGAGACTTTAATTATAAATGTTCAATTTTATTGTTACTAACTAGCTATTACAATTTAAATTAACCCATATTTCTTATCTGAGTTCTACCATGTAGCTCAGTTCTTTCTTCAATATGGCATCTCATCTTGTTTCTCTCCGTGTTTCCTGGCAATTCTGCCCTTCTTCACCTCCACATTCTCTCCTTGTTGGCAAGTCCCACCTAACCTCTTCTTGCCTGGTGATTGGCCATTTAGCCTTTTATTAAACCAATGGGAGCAGCACATCTTCATAGATTGTTCCACAACATCTAACAATCACATGACTTTTCATGTTTCAAGAACCATTGGAATCATAACTGCAACTGAAGTCAACAAGGCCTGCTTGGGAGAACATGCCCCAGCTATGACCTCTTTATGCACAGTTTGTATCAGCTTTGGGAGACTAGAGATGAACTGGGCAACTCCTCCTGCTGTGACAATTGACTCAATGGGAACTTGTCATTGGTCCCTGTAGGGCTTGGGACTGGGAATTGGAAGCTGTGCGTATGTGGGACGATGGATGGTGGAATGAGACTGAACATAAGCATCTGAGCCCCTCCAGGATTTTTAAACAGACTGCTTTATTCAGTTAAGTCTGGGTAGCTTCCGCCCCACGCTGTCACCTGGTATTACAGTGTGAGGCACTGATAAAGACTTTGCTTGAGTGGTGTCTTTGCCTACATGGGATCTTTATCAAAAATAGAATAGGCTGGGGTGGTTGCGCAAGACGTCAGGGTCTCAGGTATTCTAGCTCTGGTAGCAGCAGTGTTGGTATGGAGGCCACTAAGAATTCCAGAGCTAAAAGCCTTGATGTCCAAAGCTCTGAACTATATCTGTAGGAGGCTGCAGAAAGAGTTCAGAGGGCTACCAAGGACAGAATCTGCAAGAGATAGAATCTTCAAGGATAGAATCTGCAAGGACACTAAGGACAGCAGGGAAATCTTGCTCGTATAATCCACCATGATTTCATTTGACAGATATGTGCCCCGCTCACTATTCTGTTTGTATTTCCTCTAGGCTGGCATTGGGTGGTTGGTCTTTGGGAAGTCATTGGGCAATTCAGATGGAGAGCATATAATTTCATTTGGGAATACCCTTCTACAGGGTCTTGGAGGAAAATCCCTTCCCTCTTGTGAGACTATAGTGACAAGATGGCTGTCTTTGAGTCCCCACCAGATGTGGAATCTGCCTACACGTTCATCTTGGGCTGCCAAGACTACTGAACTGTAGGAACTGTGACATCCTGTTAGTGGAGTTAAACAGATGAAGGAAAAAAACAGCAGCTATATGATAGCTCTCCCAAATATCCACAATAGGTTTACATGTTTTCAAAATTCACAACGTGTCTCATAAGAATCCAGCTGTGGCCCAGAATTTTGCGTAGGCTAATAAATGAAGGTAAGTTAATAAGTCTCTGTTTATTGTGAAATTAACCTCAAGAGTTTATAAGTTAAAAGAGCTATTGTAAGGAGTACATTTAGTTTTCAAAAATAACAGTTTAATTTTTATGCAAGTAGGTTGTAACATCAAATGTTGCAAAGCTTGTCACAGGAAACAAGAATTTTGTGTCTTCATATTCCTCCTCCAGCCTGACTATACCCTCCAGAGGCAGAGATACCAAATTGTTGTAGATTCTTACTACAATATTTTCCTGCAATACTTACTTTTTCATTTGAAGTAAAATGCATACATGGTCCCCCGTTGATATTCTTATGTGCTTGGTTTCCTAAGGTTTTCCCCATACCAAACACTGCAGATGTTTCAAGGCCCTTATATAAAATGGCATCGTGTATACATGTATTATGATATACTCTCCTGTGTGTTTTAAGTCATTTCTGGGTTATTTCTCATATTAACCCAACATAATACACACGACATGCAAATGGCTGTTGTAGTGTATTATCTAGGGAGTACTGACAAGAGGGAAAAATTGGGCTGTACATGTTTGATACAGGTGCTTTGTTCTCTCTTCACCCTTGTGTAAGCACCCTTACTATAGTCCACACCTCCAGCCTGCAGGCACATTTGAATGTCTTTGATCTGTAAGAGACTGAATCACGAGTCTGGAATTGGCAAAGGCAGAACACTAATTGTATTGCTGCCAACTGTCAATATTTGACATTATCTTTTGTGTTCCCATAATAATAAAGATGTTTATTACTTATTCTCTCCTCTTGTTCATTTCCCCCAAAACATCGAATCTCAGTTCTTGATTCATCTTCTGTGTTTCCAGCTGCAAAGGAGAAATAGACTCGTGATCTTCATCCTTAAACAAGAAGCTATTGCAACTGACATTCACTCGCAATGGAAAAATTAGTTTTTTCTAATGGAGTCTCACTGGATATACAAAGCACACTTAAGGGCAGGCTCCAGTATTAGATGGCCAAGACCAAACAAACTCAATGGTATTTGTAGACTTTTTGTCTCAGATTGCTTTTTTGTTGTTATTGTTAGTTTTTGTCTTACTGGCCTTTTACTTGTATTCTACTTTTATGTTTTTATGGATTTGGGGTTTTGTTTGTTTGGTGTATTTGTGTGTGTGTGTGTGTGTGTGTACATGTGGTATGGTGTGTTTTTAATGGTTTGTTTGGGAGTTTTGTTTTGCCTGATTGTTTTCGAAAGAGAAAGAAAGAGTGTGGCCTTGGTTGGGTGGGTGGAGAGGAGTCGTGGGAGGAGAAATCATGATCTGAATACAGTGTATGAAAATTTTGCTGTTGTTTTTTAAGACACGGTTTCTCTACATAGCTCTGTAGACCAGTCTGGCCTTGAACAGGTCATGGTAGACAACTATAGGGATTATAAATGGGTAGTTTAAAGAGATCTTTACATGCTCTCCCTTGTTTGTACAAACTAGTGTAAATCTCCTGAAATGGGATGGCATCATCATCCATCGTCAGAGGCTGGAGGTCAGCAGAGGAAGGAGTTCAGCAAGGATCAGCAAAACCAAGGGTGAAGGCGGTTTTTTTTTTTTTTTTTTGGTTCTTTATAAAAAAAAAGATTTACTTTATTTATTTATGTGTGTATATGCACATGCATGCTATAGTTTTGTATGGAGATCATAAAACGACCCGTGGGAGTCAGCTCTCTCTTTCCACTGAAAGACCTGGATAAATCCAGACCCCCCCAGCAGGAAGAGAAGAATCAAAAATCTAGGATTAGCCGGGTTCAGTGACTGTGTTTCAGGAACTAGCTGAAGATAAAGTTAGATTGTAATCTTGAGAATAATCTTGAGAAACAGGGAGTTTCCCCCTTGTGATTATCATTGTACTGTTATAAGGAACTAACTGATTATAACCTTGGGAGCAGGGAGTTGCCCCCTTGTGACCATCACTGGATTTTCAGAATTTCCTATGACCCTTTTGGATTACTGGGCTGTGGTTTCTTCCCTTAAAAACTCCTTCTCAGGGGCTGGAGAGATGGCTCAGTGGTTAAGAGCACAGGCTGCTCTTCCAGAGGTCCTGAGTTCAATTCCCAGCAACCACATGGTGGCTCACAACCATCTGTAACGAGATCTGGCGCCCCCTTCTGGAACACAGGCATATATGGAGGCAGAAGGTTGTATACATAATAAAAATAAATAAATAAATCTTTTGCCGGGCGGTGGTGGCGCACGCCTTTAATCCCAGCACTCGGGAGGCAGAGGCAGGCGGATCTCTGTGAGTTCGAGAGCAGCCTGGTCTACAAGAGCTAGTTCCAGGACAGGCTCTAAAACCACAGAGAAACCCTGTCTCGAAAAAAACCAAAACCAAAACAAACAAACAAACAAAAAAACTCCTTCTCCCTGTCACTCAGGGTCGAACTCTTCTCCTGTGTGGGTTATGAGTCTCAGGCCCAGTGCACTGGTTCCTGTCTCATCGATTAAAGCCTCGTGTGATTGCAGCAAGGACGGTCTCTCGTGAGTTACTGGGGGGTCGTGTTATCCCGAGACTTGAGCGAGAGTCTCCCCAGCACTGGGGGTCTTTCACCACCATGTGGTTCTTGGGGAACAGACTCTGGCTGGCTTGTGAGCAAGTGCCTTCACCTGCTGACTCAGCACTGACCCAGGAGTGCAAACTGTCGGGGTCTGGTGGCAGCCTGGACTCTAAATTATCTCTCTGAACCAGAGCCCAACATAAACTATCTCTCTGGACCCGCGTGAAGGCGTGGGAATAAAGACACAACTCACATGGCTTTATCGGGAGGGAAATTCTTTATGATCCCTCATGAAGTCCTGAGTTCACATCCTGAAGAATTCCTCTCCTTTATTCTCCAAACAGCTTTTATACCAAAACATAAACTGAGTGGGAAATACACCAACATTCTGTCTCCTAGGTAACCAGGTGAATGGCTTTTAGTCATGTCCACAACTACCTGTGTGCTCTGTAAGCCAGCCCGTCAGGTAGGCTGAATTAGCATTTCTATCAGGCATCCTCCGAATTACAAAGAAAGGAGCAAAACAACATCCTGTCCTTTTGTAGGTTAGCGACAGCTTGTCTGCAGGGCTATGTGATCACCTATGGCTTCCGAGCCTGGCAGTCACACCATATAGAAATATGGGCCTACAGTAAACCTTTGAACACTTTGTACCTACTCAGAGAATGGCATCTCTGCCTTTCCAAAGTAGGGCCAACTATGGGCTGATGGCCAAGTATGGATTTTTTTATTAGCTTAAATACAAACCATGCTCTGAGTTATACTATTCATTTCCTGTGATTATAACTCTTTAATTGGTGCTAGTTGTGGGCAGTCAATCTCCAGTATGAAAAGACTTTGTTTTTTATTACTTTTAAGCTGCAATTAGGCAAACCAAGATTATTTCCAATAAAGGGTAAAGTGGACCGACTTTCATGAGCCAAATAAATTGTTTGAAATTTGCATGAGTGCTGGGTTCTGTAATTGCATTTTACCTGGAAAGATCTCCACGTCTTAAGCAGCCTTATTAAATCACACTTTAACTTTTTCATGGTAACAAATTAATCACGGACATCTGATAAATAATGCAGGGAAGCTTTGGCTTAAGCTCTTTTTTATTGATTTCTTGTTTAATCAGAGTTAAGAAGGTTTTGCTGCCAGCATTCTCCATGGGAGGGTATGCACATGTCAGTATTTTATCTCAAGAACAGAGTGAAGTCCGTCATCCTGCAGGAATACCAGGTCTCCTCCATCTTGAGGATTCCTTGCTCAGTCTATTGCTGGATGCTGTGGAGACTCAGGAGCACTGGACGAGGAATGCTGTCTGGAGTAAGCCATTGCCCTCTGCTAGGTGCTGTGCACTAACTACAGTAATGGCATCCCCATCCCAACTCCTGATACCAGAGGACTCCTAGGCCACATGATGGGAGGATGGAGAATTTTCTCCTCTTCTTCCCTTTAGAAACATGTATCTGTGGCTTGTCCTGGAATGTTCCTGGCTACTCTGGACAGGGATCTGCTTATTTATGATGATAGGAAAGACCCACTGGCCTTTGCACATTCTTAACATAACCTTATGGTTCTGTGCACAGCCACCTGATCCATTCTGGGCAAATGCTATTTGGTGGGAAGAAGTCATTCCTCCCAACGAAATAGAACACTTACAGTAGTGAGGTAATAAAGTTGCCCAAACTGAACGAGCCATAGTGTTGTGCCATACAAGATCTGGGGCTCCTTTTCAAGGATTCAGATAGGAATTTTGAGGTTTTCTAACTGCCTGAAATATTCCTCTATGTGGTATCAGGGTGGTTTTGGTTTTATGTTTGGTTTTCTTCCACAAGGATCACAAGATCTTCTATCCCCCGTTTGAGTTCCTCATCAGGCCCTTTCTTCCCTATTGATCCCAAGGCAATTCTCCAAAGGAGTCTGCTGAACTTCTGTTAAAGGAAGCCCTGTTGCTGTGATGTGCTGAAAATCAGAGCTGTGGAGACCACTACTTGTGAGCACTGATGAATATTTTTTCCTTATTGCAATGAAGTTGAATTAAAGAACATTAATTCATTTTTAAAATCTGAGGCTATGGTTTTTACTACACAATAATTTTGGTGTAGTTTTGCTAAATAAGATGGACCCTGACAAGGCAACATGTCTTCCCGCCTCATTATATCTTTTATTTGCTTTTTCTTCGTCATGAGGGCATGCCTCGGCTAGTGCTACCCATTGGTAATCTCTGTTAACTTAGAAGCAGATCATTAGCTCTCTATCCCGTCTAGTTTGGAAACCTTTTCTGCCCTAATATCTCTTCTGTGCTGGGTTCATCCCTAGACTAGCTTAATTTATCATTGTTGGTCCTTGTTTAAGTTCACAGACTCAGAAGAAAATATTACATATATTTATCACCAAACCATCCTAGGATCCTAATTCTATATAAAATTGGAATTGTTCCAGCTGTGTTTCCAACCTACAGTTGATCTACAGCTGAGTTTAGTTATTGCCTAATTCCACAGGTTTCTATTTGAGCAGAATAGGTGTGACCATCCTGAGTTTGGGCAACATGACAATTCTAGACTAAACCTGGGACCTTGATTCTATGAACTGTGGCCGGATGAAATAACAGACTCTCAGTTGCTTTCCTCACACAGATACAAAAGACATCGCTAGCTATTGTAACCATGAAGGAAAACACACTATTATTTGAAGCCATGCTACCTATTACTGGGAATATAAGTGTTTGATTGCTTATTCTTCCACTCACTGTTAAGTAGAATGCCCCACTCCAAAGCCAGTTTTTGGTAGTGGCAATCCAAATTCCCTTTCTTATTGTTGTGTAACAACTTATACATACAATGTTTTATAAAATGCAAAGTTGTGAAGGCTTGAATTCAAGTCTTCATGGATGCTAGATGGGCACTATAGTAACTGAGCTACTACCCTAGCCACAAGCTTAAAAAAATATGTTATAAAAGAAATCTAAGTGGAGTAACTAAATAATGAGAGAGATAAAGCCCCAACTGGACATTTTATGCCACCGAACGAAACCTCCAGTGCCAGGAATGAGTAATATCTAGTTGGTTTATTGGTCAAAAGGGCACCATGGAAACCCTCCAAACATCTCAGGCTGTTGCTAAGACTCTTGCTGAAATGATGGTAAGACCTTATTGCTGAAGATAACATTTACGTATTTCATCAAACATACAGAAGTCAAGCTTTTGTCTAAATAGAAGTTTCTCTCCTGTTGACTAGCATCCATGGTACTGGAAAGTACTCTGCATGCTTCCAGAGGAGAAAGGTAAAATCATCAACCCAACTACAAACCCCGTGACCTACAATGATGATATATGCCTATGAGGTATACTGATACAGTAGTGGCACAAGCATCTGGGAGTCACCAACCACTCTCTGATTAAATTTAAGGCTCACCCCATGAGATAGAAATATGCCCAACACTGCAAGAGTAGTCAAGAACCTGAACCTGGATAGGTCGTGGGCCCAGAGGAAAACCAGATATTATTGACCTACTAAAGGATCATACCAACAAAATGATCGCTGATAACATACTGCTATACCCTTAGATTAGTGCCTCTCAGTCATCATCAGAGAAGCTGTGTTGCAGGTAGCTAACACAGAGACCCACAATTGGACAATGTGCAGAAGGTTAGAGAAAATGGGGTACTCAGTTCTAAATGTCCTTATCAAGGCCCTACTCTCAGGGATCAGGGATCGATACAGAAGATGACTCACCTTTAGAGACTGGAAGAGCCATAGGTGATAGATGCCTCTAAGGAAACAGTGTCCTCCTAACACAGTAGTACTGTTGCACATGTGAATTCAGAGATGGAGGCATCATGAACAAGGCTTTCACAGGCTCATGCTAGACTTAGACTTGGTCCCAGAACTGAGAGGGGACATGGCCATGGGATCCTACCCATAACCAAGCCTAATGTCTTCCTCGGGGGGAGGGGGGTAAAAAGGCACTACATCAACAAACACAGACACCGGGAGTCAGGTAGAAGGCTTATAGCAGAATTCTTTATTTAACAACAGGGAAAAAGTTATATACTCTCCCAGCACCCAGGTGTTCTGATCCATTGACAGTTGACATTTCAAGTTCATCCCTCATTGACTAGGCAGGATCAGGACCTCTAACAGCCGACCTCTGACAGTGCCAGGCAGACTCCAGGTTGACTCCTTTTGGCCTGGTAGGTCTTATCTTCCTACAGCTGGGCATATTAACAACCCATGCCCAGCAGGAGATGGCCAACACAAAACAAGATCTATGACATTTATATAGACTTTTTGTCTCATGTTGCTATTTTGGGGGCTTTTTTTTTTTCTTTTTGTCTTACTCGTCTTTTGCTTGTATATTTTGGTTTCTGGTTTTGTGAAGTTGAGTTTTTTTCTCTGTGTATTTCATTTGCTTTTAAAAGAGAGATAGAAAGAAAGGACATGGAATTAGGGAGGTTGGGAGGGCCTTGGAAGAGTTGAGAGAAGAGAAAAGTGTGATTCAAATATATTGTTTGAAAACAATTTTTTTCAATAAAAAGTTTAATGTGTTATATGTATTTATTATATAGTAAATTAGAGAGAGATTAGGGTTAATATCAATATTTTTAAATATGTATATATATAGGACATGGTCGATGTCAATTTGATAATAAACATTAAGAAGGAAAGTCACTAGAAAATTTACAGTGAAATATAACTATATACATTTAAAGTTTTCTAATATTCTATTAACAATGTTTTATAAATAGTTGAATAGCATGGACTGAACATTGGAAAAATCTCAACTGTGAAAAATCTTTAAAATAATTAAGTTGGAATTCATCTGTATATTTTATTAGGCTATTAATGCTTAGAGTGGAAAACAATCCCTGTGTATAAGTCTCAGTCACACTGAATGGCTAACCCTGGACAAGGGGTATCAACTTCTACAGGGGGTTGGGAGAAGTAAGTGCTGTGTCTGATGCAAACTCAAGGACTCGGGTTGAGTGATAGCTTCAGCCAGAGTTGTAGACTATTAACATGATAACTGTAAGTAGAGCTTTGTACAATAAACAGTGCTGGGAAAGCATCCAGATCCTCCATCTGTCTCTGATAGTAAATAATCCCAATTAATTAGGAAGGCATTCATCTTCTTAATAAGTGTGCATCTTTTAAACCCCAGAAGATAACGAATTAAGTATAGATAAATGTTCAAGAATCAAGAACCCGTCTATCGCTATTTGTCTCAAGCTGGGGATGATATGATCTGCTTAGGTGAATAATGAATGAGTGGATGAGGTTCTTAAGGTTTTCGTGAGACTTGGTTTTTATCAGTCTCTCCTTTAGAGACCGGAGAATATTTGTCTCTTCTCAGTACCACTGAGTGGCTCTCTGAACCTTTTGCCTGTAGCCATCTCAACATTTTGTAGAGGGGTATTTTCTCTCTCTCTCTCTCTCTCTCTCTCTCTCTCTCTCTCTCTCTCGTAATCTCTGGTCTAGAGCATGCTTATAGATGGAAAGGGTCTTAGCAGCCATAGACAACAAGCCCAAAGTCATTCTTCATGATGGGCTTTCTGTGTTGAAAGAGCTGTGGGCTGCGTTCCTGCCGCCTGGCTCCTGGCCGCCTGGCTAGCTTATGCCCCAAAATAACAACACACAAACTGTATTCATATAAACACTGCTTGGCCCATTTCTATTAATGTGTGTAGCACCAGGAGGTGGTGACTCACCAGGGAGATTCTAGCCTAAATCCATCTTGGGTCAGAGCTTCATCGTGTCTGCCGCAGAGAGAAGAGCTATGGAGTCTGAGCCCACTTCCTCTTCCTCCCAGCATTCTGTTCTGTTTACTCCACCCACCTAAAGGCTGGCCTATCAAATGGGCCAAGGCAGTTTCTTTATTAGCCAATGACCTTCCTCCATCATTTCTGGTCTTTGGAAGCCACATGGGTGTTTATGTAGTCATTCATTTGTTCCTATGTGATGTGACAGTTCATCTTCAGTGTCAACTTGGCTAGATTTAGAATCACTTAGAAGATTGAAACATACTTCTGAGCATATACATGAGGTACCTCAGAGGTCTAATGATGGGGCAAAACCCCAAATGTGGGCAATCATAGCTGGCCTCCTGCTCTCTGTTTCCTGATCCTCTTTGATGTGAACAGTCTCTGCCACACACTCCTGCCGCCATAGTCTGAGCTGCTCCATCACTGCTGTGAGAAACTGAAACCATGTGCCAAAAATAAGCCGTTCCTTCTTGAAAATGTTTTCTGAGTGCTTTGGTCACAATGGGGAAAGCGGTTCATAAATATCCTAGACGCCACACTTGGTTCCACTCTTGTCTTTCTTCCTCTAGGTTGAGTCTGTTTATCCTGCAATAATATTGCAGTAGGTAGAAGTGAGCCCAGAATGTGGATGTAGCCTGACCAAAGCAGAGAACACTGGTGTAAATCCTCAGGGCAGGGCGTTCCTGCTGCAGCTGAGATATTATTATGGCTGGCAACCCTATCATGTTCTTGTCTCTCAGTGCACTTATAGCTATGTATAATATATCTTTGTATAGATATATTGTTCTATTTGTGTGTGTGTGTGTGTGTGCATGTGTGTGTGCTTGATGGGGAAGCCTTGCTAGCCAATTATCTTTAAGAGGTGGGACCAAGTTAGGGTGTGGCTTTCTGGGACCCAAAGAAAAACAGGCACATGGCCCAGGTGCTCTCTCTCTCTGTGGTCCCCTTGCCACACAGCTGAGCTTGGACTTCTCGTTCCGGTTTTGTGAGTTTTCCCCTTAAAATAAATAAAAAATGTTTATCTTTTAGCTAGCTTGGTTATTTCCCGAATTGGGGGCTCTGGGAGGGGGAGAGAGAGGGAGAGAGAGATGCATGTGTATGTGACTGATAGTGTGTGTGTACCTCAGTGCCTATTTTGTGGTCAAAGAACTGCTTTCAGGAGTCTGTTCTTTCCTTGGGCTGTGTTGAAATAAGTTCTCTTTTCTTATTTCTGTCACTCCCTGCTCTAAGATGGCTGGTCTATAAACTTTTGTGTGTTTCTCCTGTCTCTGCCTTCCCTCTTGACAGAAGTACTGGGATTACAGATATATCCTACTGCATCCGGCTCTTTCACATGGGTTCCTGAGACTGAACTCAAGTCCTCAGCCTTGTATGCCAAGCTCTTTTACCTGCTGAGCCATCTAACCAGCACTCTTGTTTAGAATCTCTTCTCTTCTCTTCTCTTCTCTTCTCTTCTCTTCTCTCTCTCTCTCTCTCTCTCTCTTTCTTTCTTTGAGTCTTGTTAGTGGTAGCTCCTTCAACCCCTCTTCCTTTCCCTCTTCTTTGAGATGGGTTTTCATTGTGTTGGTCACACTAGCCTCAAATTCATGCTTCTGTAACGTCAGCCTCACAAGTATCTGAGAGAACACAAGTGACCCATGGTTTTTAATGGGAAGTTTGTAAAGCATGGTTTTCCAATTCTATATGTAAAGCTAAGGATTTAGCTTGTGTTGAGGAAGTTTCCATCACACGGTGACACTCCAAGTCTGTTAAATGGAGTTTCCCTTGACTCGGGGGGTGTAGCTAGCTACTAGCTAACCAGAATCGGCTATAGAAAAGCCAGCAGTTTGGATAGAGAAGATACACAGGAAGGAAAGGGCGGGGACTTGAGTGCCTTTTGGTTTGGGGACAAGTGAAGAGACACATCTCTTGCTGGGTCCCCAGCCAAAAGGCAAGATCAGCTATTTGCTTCTTGGCTTCTCTGATCTAGGAGTTTTTCAACCCCACCATTGACTTCTGTGTCATTGTTGGTAAAGGAATGATAGAGACTTAGTTTAATCCTACATATCTCGTAGTCACAGCATTGCTGGGTCCTCAGGACTGGAAGGCCCTCCAGGCTGAGGCCTGGGTGGTCACTGGGTCATTGACTGTGGGGCTGTGGAGATAATAATTAAGATATCAGTAGATTCATGTACAGCTGGTAGGCCAACAGAAAAAAATCAGCTTGTACATGTATTTGACTTGTTTTTCTAAACTATTGGAACATTTTGGAATCATAATTCAGCCCTTAGTATTTTAAAACCTGAGCTGTTGACATCTATACTGTTGCTAAACTTAGGTCACATCTTTATCTGAACATTGATAAAACTATCAACCAAGACAGGCTGAGGGGAAAGTCCATAGAAGCTACTAGGGCTCAATAAAAGTCTATGAATCATCATGAATCCAGGTGAGGGAAAAGAGAAGACTGTAGTTTTTATCTGTGCTCCCTCACTGAAGAGAGCCTTGGGTTCTCAGTCATCCCCACATAAAATAATATTCTTGTCCCCAAAATAAGTGTATTGACTTTCCAGATTTTTCCAGCAAAACCTTACTCCATTCTGAAAATCCTCTATTCATTTTTTAGTTAGTTTGTTTTGGAGACAGGGTCACACTACATAGCCTTGACTAGCCTGGAGCTTGCTATGTAGCCCAGGCTGGCTCTGAGATGAGGCCATTGTCAGGGTGGCTCAGGCAGAGATAAGGAAATATGTCCCTGTCACAACTGTGTTTGGTTGGCTCCAGGTCTTACACTTTCCTGCCCTAACCAGGCCTGGAGAAAGGACAACTTCCTGAGAATAAGAACACTGGTAGAAACACCTTACTTTTTACAGAGCAGTCTTTAACCTTGCACAGCAAACTTGAAGTTCTGAGGCTGAAGCATTTGCATTCAGTTGCTTCCCCCATGCCCAAAGCTGTCTGGAGGGAAATTAGATTCTTGACTTCGATACCTCTAGAGACAGAAGCTGTCTACTCGAAATACAAATTCCTTCTCCTGTGGTTCATTTTGTCTCCAGTAAGTTCTGGCAGTGTGGGCATTGAAAGCCTACCTGTCTTTCCAGCTATGAAGAAGGTATAGGAAGACCCAGCTACCTGTGATATGTGTGTGTTTGTTACACGTGTGCCATTGTGCAGGTGCGTGCACCTGTGCAAATGTACGTAAAGGACAAAGCAAGATGTTGCTTAACTTCCTCCATTGCTATCTGCCTTCAGATTGGTGCTCTCGCCCAACTGGAGGTTTGCCTTGTGTCGGTCTGCTTGGATTGTCATTGAGCTTCAAGATCCCCTTATTTTAATTATTGAAAAGGACATGTAGCTCTGCTGATAACTTTCAATACTATTGCTGTTAGCCATAAAATGTTATTCTATTTTAATGCCACACAGTTGTTAAACTCTTTTATATTTGCATATAAGTACTAATATATCATGACTGAAGAAATAGCTACCAATTACTCTGAAGCTGGAGTAAATTTGCAAGGTCTCCAGCCTGTGGAGGAGTTGGCCAGCCTGCTAGCCCTGTGTCTGTGCTGCATCTTATGTCACCAGGTGAAAGAAAAAAGAAAGAGAAAAAGGGAGGATAGGACTGCCCATAGATCTGGTGCGGGAGAAAGTTTTTTTGTAGATAAAAGGAAGATCATAGCCAGAGGGAGAGACATCTGGGAGAGTCCAGTGTGAACATGACCCTGAACTGGTCCATGTGAGGAGAGGATGGAAAGAAGAGCAAGGAGACCAAGAGGGAAAAGGTTAAAAAAAAAAAAAAGACTGGGTAACCAAAATGGCTGGATTATATAGGGAAAGGCAACTCAGCCCCTGAGCTGGAGAAGTTTAGGTCAGGGGGCACGGTGTGCCAGCCATCCCCTGTAATAGGTAGGGACTGAGGGATGCTGGGAGAACATGGAGGCCAGGTCTACTTTTTTATGCTAAATAGGCCCCTCTGTTAGCCATTGGTCCCAGATTTGAGATATAACACTAGGAATGCTGACTGACTGTAGATTTTAAATTTTGCTAACTAGACGATCTTAGTGATTTTGAAATCTCAGTCATGGGAAGATAGAGAAATATCAAAAGTGGCCAACAATCCTGCTTGCCAAAATAGCCTCTGCTTACCATTCTTTCATTTTGCATAAAACCTCTTGAATGGACAATTTAGTTATATAAATGTAAATCAAGAATCTGTGGTGGGACCTACTTGCAGGAAAATATAGACTATTGTATCTGGTGCCCAGGTCATATACAGAGGCTTTGCTTTGTGATTGTGTGTGTGTGTAATTTTATAAATCTTTGAGTCCATTGCTCAAAAACCTCTTCAATGACCTTGCAAAGCTGTCTATATTAGGCCATACATATTTTGCTCTTGCTAGTTTTGTTTTTACATGAGGTGCACTGAACTGGAGAAGAGAGAAGGGAAGACATTCAGAAAGAGCCCTTGGTTCATATGAAGAAGGAAATACCCATGAGAGCAAGACTAGGTGTTGTGTGTCTACCCCAGGGGTGGTCTTTGCAAAGTACCACAAACCATGACTTAAACAACACACATTTATTTATCAAACTCCTTGGGGATAGGGTTCTAAGATCATGAGGCCAGTTTTGCCAGTCTCTTGGTGAAAGCCTTCTTTGTGCTTTATAGAGAACTCCTTTCCTTGGGTTCTCACATGGCAAAAAAAAAAAAAAAAAAAATGCTGAGTTTAGGACATGGGGGGGGGGGGAATCAATTGAGGTACCTATTTAACATATCCAAGTGGAACTGGCTTCCAAGTTCTCCCAACATCCCTCAGTCCCTACCTGCTGCAGGGTATGACTGCTAAACCCCACTGCCACTGCTGCCCTCCACCCTGAACTCTCCAGCCCAGAGGCTGGGCTGCCCTTCCCCCAGAGACTTTTCCCTATATAATCCAGACATTTTGGTCACCCTTCCCTTTTGTACCTTTGATCTTCTGGCTACTGTTCCTGGTTCCCCTCTCTTCCCTCTTTCTTTTCCTCCCACGTGGTCCAGTTCAGGGTCATGTTCACCCTGGACTCTCCCAGATGTCTCTCCCTTTTTACCTACAATAAACTTTCTCCTCCACCATACCTAGGAGCAGTCATGTCCTTTCCTTTCCTTTTTCCTTTTTTTTTCATTCTAGAGTGAACTCCAATCCTTTGTCTTCTTATACAAGCACAGCTTTCGTCTTGTCAGCTCCCTCCTCATGGTTTGATTGAATCTTGGGATTTTGCACATGAATTTCTGAAGTTTGCAACGATGCAGTTTATAACCCATCTTGTAAGTTAAGGAAGAACCCAAGCTGGTTGAGATGGTGTGGGCTTGTATGCCCAATTATTCAAGGGCCTAAGCAGGAGGATTACTTAAAACCAAGAGCTAAGGCCAGTCTAGGTTACATGGCAACAGCCCTTCCAAAAATACACCTGTCTCCCTGTCTATCTACCTAGCTACCTATTCCGAATAACTCAAGATGATTGACACTTCCCTATTGTGTTTGGGCATCATTGTTCTGATGGGATCATGATATAAAATCAAGAAGCACTTCCATGAATAAGAGGCACACTTTCCTATGAAAATGACATTTCTATATAAAGGAGCCACCACAGGAACCATTAGACTAACAAAACCCAGTACCAGACATGAGGAATCTCCTTTCAAAGGGTTGTTCAGGGTAATCCAAGTAATTCCTGAAAAAAATATAGAGGTTGATGGTGGGTCCCTATTACTGAAGGCACTGATAGGTTTTCAATCTCTGGTTATTGGATATCCACTGCCACTGATATAGTAAGTCAGTCAAAGTGAATTAATAAATCCAGGTTTAATGAACAGAGCAAAGCATTCTTGGGTGACCCTCAGGAGGGCAGGAGAGGAATCATGTGGCAAATATGCCTACCATGTCTTAAGTAGCCTATAGGCATGATCTTGAGCAGCCCTTGGGGAGGAGATGATCCTTGGCAAAGTTTCTGAGGGGAGGGGCTGGTACTTGGTGGACTTTTTTGAGAGGGTGGTGATTAGAATGGGAGAGGTGATACCTAAGCATGGAATGGGGGCCCAAGCTGGGGATCCCCAACAGACTCCACACACTTAGGACACACAGTTCAGATGACTCAAGTTGAATCCGACCTGAAAGCCTCTTTTCTGTGGTCTAGCATCTATAGTTCCAGAAAATACTATGCAAACTGCCAACATAGGGAAGTAATTGAACAGTTCCACCAACTTCAGCACCTATGAACCATGCCGGTTGACAGCACGGCAAGAAAGGCGTGGAGATTGTGGTAGTTTGAATGTAACCGACCCCCCATAAGCTCACTCGGAGTAGCAGTAGTAAGAGGTATGGTTCCTTCTCCACTCTCAGCTCCTTTACCACTGCCATGTCTGCCTGTATGCCTCGGTGTCCTGCCATGACGATAATGGACTGAGCCTCTGAAAATGTAAGCCAACCCCAATTAAATGGTTTTCCTTTATTACAGCCAACATGCATGGTGTCTCTTCACAGAAATAGTAACGCTAAGACAGAAGTTGGTACCAGAGCCTGGGCTATTGCTGTGATAGGCCTGACAATGTTTTTGTTTGAAGGAATATGGAAATATGGGATAAGACAGAGTTACAAAAAGTCACTGAGAACAGGAGGGAAATCATGCTTGGTTCTGGAAACCTTCCCAGAGCTAGTTAAGTCATGGATCTTCTAAACGAATCTACTACTGCTGCTTTGCTAGATCAGCATAACTCCTTACTGTATCTAAATCTTATCCCTATGCCCACAGGTAAGTGTAACTATAGAAGACTTCTCACCATAGAAGTCCCTCTTTACAGCACATGGAAACCACAACTGGACACAAGGCAGGGACCAATGGATCATGCGGAGCCTGGCCCCAACGATTTACCTTCATCACAGTTCCTGTATCTGGGACTCAGGGAATGTTATGGAAGAGGAGTCGGGAAGATTACAAGAGTCAGAATACCAGGAGGTCTGCTGTGAAACCGTCACTTACGGAAATGGTTGCACGAACAAGACTTTCGGAACAACAGCAATATCAATGAACATGCTACTGTGGAAGGGAAAATTTCCGAGTCCCACCCCTAGATGAATGGCTACAGGCAACTATTGATTGCTGGGAGAAGGAGGTTGCTCAGTACCAGGGACGAGCCCTCTTATTGACTGTCCAGTAAAGCCTGGTCAGAAGGTTGTATTTGTGTGTGTATGTGTGTGTGTGTGTGTGTGTGTGTGTGTGTGTGTGTACAAGTGCATGTGTGTAAGCAGACTTGTGGGTAGCTAAAAGAGGCTGGAGGGAGGCAAGGGAGGGGAGAGAAGTGATGTAATTCTATTTCAATGAAAAATATTTTAAAACAAAGAAGTCAAAAATTAAAATGAAAGAAAATTAAGAAGTTAAAATAGGCAACTGAAGACCTTAGCTTAGAGAAGAAAAATAATCCTCTCTCTCCCTCCCTTCAACTTGTCTGAATTTTTATGTGGTTGCATTCAGGGAATTCCTCTTGGTTAAAATAACGAAGCCCCTATATTCATGCCAGAGAATAAAGCTGGATCCCAGTGGAGCTGCAGTTTCGTATTTAAGTCACCTGTGTGGCAGATGGCACTACTGCTCATGTATAAGATTTTCTTTGAAGAAATGAGATTTTAGGCTTCATGGCAGCTTCTGCCTCGCACCATGCTAAATAATTTTCCCCATCTTTTTACTGACATAAAAGATCTTCAAGTTTGAAGAAAAATTCATGAACCTGGTATTTTTTTTAAAAAGATCTATACCCATGTAATTATTTGTTACACATCTCACTGAGAAAACTAGTCATATGAAAGATATAATAAATAACTGAATATTAATTTCATGCAGGTAGAATATTTATAGCACCCTAGAAGAGTCTGAACCTCAGATCCTCTGGAAAAGTAGACTATGTTATGAAATTATGAAAGGTAAGGGCAAATGTTCAGGGCTTTAATATCTCTGAGAAAATAAAATTGACAGTAGAAAAAATAATGTAAGCTGAATAAAATGTATGAGAGACTCACTGAAAATAATTGTTGTTACTTTAGAAACAACTAAGTTAGTCAAGAAAGTTATTTTGGACATAAGAGTTTCCAAAAGGAAAATGGATTCTGAGCTTGCTGATCAGCCCGAAATAAACAGAATTAAAAATGTTATAAATTTAAATATAATGAAATGTATCAAGTATATACATATTTTAAAATGGTTTTACGTGTGTTCATTTCATTTGTGTGTCTGTGTGTGGGCGGGAGTGCCTGAGTGTTGTGGCGTAGGCGTGGAGGTCAGTGGGAACTTGAGGAGTGGGTTCTCCCCTTCCACCCTGTGGATTCCAGGGCTCAGGCTAAGTTCATCACACTTGGAAGTAAGTGCTATAGTTAATGGGACAAATTCTGGGAGCCAGAGATTTGTATTAATGTAGCCAATGCTCCTCCCTGTGGAGTCTGTCACCGAGTTTCCTAATAAGCAAGTTACACACAGAGTAAGTGGAACCTGGTGGGAAAGGGTTTAGTTCAGCGGTTCTCAATCTTCCTAACGCTGTGACCCTTTAATACAGTTTCTCGTGTTGTGGTGACCCACCCCCCCAGCCATTAAATTGTAACTTTGCTACTGTTATGAATTGTGATGTAATCTCTGTGTTTTCTGGTGGTCTTAGGCAACCTCTGTGAAAGGGTCATTTGACCCAAGGGGTCGTGACCCGGAAGTTGAGAACCACTTGATTAGACCTTCCAGAGGTCTCTGAACCAAAGCTGAGCAAATACTGAATTTCAATATTACTGTGAGGGAGGGGTTCGGAACAAGGACTTTAGTACAGAGAAGCAAGTCAGGTCTTCAACTTTGTCCCGTGGGGTTTTCAGTGGCAGTGTGAGAATCTAAGCAATAAAGCAGAAAGTGGAAGTAAAGAGGGGGAAAAATAAGCTTCAGTAGTTTCGCAGTGTTTGAAAGATTTAAAAACTGGTTTCAACATTCCGGGAACTTTGTGGATTGAAATCATCTTAACCCCTGATTGGATCAAGACGGCACATAACTTCTCTTACCTTTCAATGGCAAAAATTGTTTTCTAAGTATGATATCATTCAAAGCCCTTGTAATTTACCATACATAGTGACTGATACCGAGTGAAAAATTACCAGGCACCCTGGGAATCGGGAAAAGACCAAAGGTACTAGAAATATAGCAGAAAATCTGTACATTAGAGTTACCAGACAGGACTTTATGAAGTGATATTGATTAGCAGATTAAAGAAATTAGATTTTAAAAAATCTGAAACAGATAAAATAGTCCTTCGGAAATTATGACAAAGTAAAATTACGATTTCATCAAAAGATCTTAATAACAGATTAGACAGTAGCTATACTTACGGAACTGCTGGGTGGACTGTATGGTGGAAAACACAAGGGAACAAGAGGAAGTGATGCCAGGTTCTCGCATATGTGGTAACTAGAGCCCCACACAGAAGTGAGGGAGAGGAGGGAGGTAAGTAGTAGTTGAAACGTACTGGCTAGGAAGTTTCTGAAAGTGATATATAAGCCATTATGCCAAAGATTCACTGTTTCTATAAAACCATAACACATCTATGCATTGGAGCAAAACTGCTTAAAACAAATAAAAATGTAAAAAAAAAAAAGCCTGACTAATTGTTATCATATATTATTTCCAAGGGGAGGGGGAAACAATTTGGTATGAGGTAAGAAAAGGCTTGCTGTCTTAGAATTCTGTAGGCAGTCAAAAATATCCTTCAAAAGTCAAGGAAAATTCTGAGTGTATTTGTTGCCAGTGGAACCACATTAAATCCTATGGATGGTGAGATATACAAAGATTAATTTATAAAAATTAACAGCTATGATGATGAATTTACAAATAGTAGTTAGCTTTTTTAAACTTAAGAAAGGAAACTTTACTTAGGATTTATTAGGATTTCTTTCTCCCTTTTGAAAGGAAGACGGAGCTTTATGAATGAATGAGTACATTAACTCACGTCTTTGAAGTCTACTTGAAGCATTGGGCTAGGAATTGTAATAGGAAATTATATGATAGGTTTAGAAAGGATAAGTAATATATAGCATTCTAAAATGGCAAAACGTCAAAATGTTATTATGTAAAAATATATTACTTTATGAATAGTTTCCTGGGGGCTGGAGGAGTGGCTCAGGAGTTAGGAGCACTAGCTACTCTTCAGAAAACCCAAGTTCAATTCCCAGCACCCACTTGGCAGCTCACAACTGTCTGTGACTCCAGTTCCAGGGCACTTGATGCCCTCACAAAGACATACAAACAGACAAAGCACCAATGCACATAAAAATATATAATCTTTTTTAAAAAATAGTTTCCTTATGATTATATGCCTGAAATATTTTATAATTTATAGTAGTTGTTGAATATAGTGTTTTATGTTCTTTGTTTTAAATTTACATGGGTAGAACACATGGTACTAAGCTGTTAAGTCTTTAACTACACAGTGGTATCTAGTACTAACCTCATTTTTAAGATAAAAAGTTGCCTGCAAAAGCCGGGAATGGTGGTACATGCCTTTAGTTCCAGTACTCAGTAGGCAGAAGCAGGCAGATACCTGTGGGTTCAAGGCTAGCCTGGTGTACAGTGAATTCCAGAGCAGCCAGGAGTACATAGAGAGATCCTGTCTCAAAGACAACAACAACAACCAAAACTGCCTAAACATCTTTTAGCTGTTGACAAAGCCCCCAGGTCCTCTAAAATACTGTATAACATATGTCCGAATTTGTAAATTCTAGATGTAAATTATACATCCTTCTTAATCATCACCAGTTTTCAACACTAACTCACTCTTCATTAGGGTTTTTGCTTTTCAACAATTTACGGAACTACAAAAAAATATTTCCACAGTGAATGAAACTATGACTTTCATGGTTGTGCCAAGTTCAGTCATAGGAAAAAGCAAAACTGTAGCCCGTGAATGCTGCTTTCCTTCCCTAAAATGCTGTGGTCACTAAGACAGTATTGTTCTCATTTTCAGAAGACAAACCTATGAACAGACATTAATTATCTCACAGCCGCACGACCACGGATTGGTAGAGGGCATAATCCTTTGTGTTCTATAACACACTGTTATTTGCATTTTTCACCATGTCTAATGGGTTGGATCCTTTTCCTTTTTCTTTGTTTAGAGACAGAATATAACCATATATCACTGACTGTCTCAGAAGTCTCTTTAGAGACCAGGCCGTCCTTTTAGTTTATGAACATCTGCCAGCCTCTGCCTCTTGAGAGCTGGGGTTAAAGGCAGTGCCACCTCTCCCAGCCTGGATGGTGTCTTAATTATTACAGAGTTCTAAGTGTGGGAGTTTTTGAGCCTCCTGTGATCTGAGTATTTCTATATTCTATTCACTGCCCTAAAGGTGTATGTCAGAGGGGACAACATCAGAAGTTGGCCTTTCTGGAGACAAATGGGTCATGGTGGTGGTTCCCTCCCAGGAGATCAGTGCCCGTGTGAAAGAGGCCCAGGCAATTATCAGACATCTGCTCACATGTGGGAACACTGAGAAGGTATGGCCACAGGGTCAGGAAGCAGACCCTCACCAGGCACTGGGCCTGCTCTCTAGACCTGTGAGAAGTGGGTCCCCCTGTTTATAAACCATCCACACTATTTTGTCTTATTATAGCTGCACACTTGGACTAAAACAGATTTAATTTAAACAATCTGGACTGTATTTATATGCTATAGACTTCTACATTGACATTTTTAGTCCAGACTATTCATTCAACTTTAGATTCACAATTCAACTACTTTCCACTTAGGCATATAAAACATTACCTGTCTGATGTGGGAAGTCCTTCTTATACATGTTGCTTTTATTGGTTAATGAATAAAGAAACTGCTTTGAGGTTATAGCAGTGCAGAACAGAGCTAGGCAGGGAAAATGAAACTGAATGCTGGGAGAAAGAAGGCAGAGTCAGGGAGAAGCCACGTAGCCCTGCCAGAGACAGACGCTGGGTGGAACAGCCACATGGCGATACACAGATTAATAGAAATGGGTTAAATTAAGATGTAAGAGCTAGTCAATAAGAAGCTAGAGCTAATATACTAAGCAGTAACTTAATTAATACAGTTTCTGAGTGGTTATTTTGGGGTTGAGCAGCCGGGAACAAACAAGCCCCCTCCAGTCCAAAACATAAATATCCCTTCATCTTTCCCTCTAATCTTCCCCCCACTTCCCAAAAAAAGGAGTCCTAGCCAGTCATGGTGACACACACCTTTTATACCTGCATTCAGGAAGCAGAGGAATGCAGATTTCTGTGAGTTTCATGCCAACATGATCTACATAGCAAGTTGCAAGACAGCCAGGGCTATGTAGAGATACCTTGTCTCAAACATTTGGGAGTCATGTCCAATTCTTCTTTTCCTTTCTAATGCCACATCTGATACAATGTCTTTTCTTGTTTTGCCTTTAATAGTGGTGCAGAATTCAACCACTTACCATATTGATGACTACCATTCTGGCCCAATCACCATCATCTCCCAGAATTATTAAAATTTCTGAAGGCACCAACGACTACTCTTTCTTCTCCCATCTACTTCCAATATATCATTCATTCAGCATGATCTTCATAGAATGTGGGTCTGGTCTGTCACTCTTAATTTGAAACCTAAGTGACTTCCTGTGGACTCAAGTAAACAAAGACTGCGCCTTCATTCTCTGGCCACCCAGACCTGGATAATCACACAGAAACTCTATTAATTGGGACACTGCTTGGCCAATAGTTTAGGCATATTCCTACCTAGCTCTTCTATCTTAAATTAACCCATTTCCATTAATCTGTGTATCGTCATGAGGCTATGGCTTACCAGTAAGGTTCTGATGTCTTTCTCCTTCAGCAGCT
Organism: Microtus oregoni; assembly: GCF_018167655.1. Lineage (NCBI taxonomy): Eukaryota > Metazoa > Chordata > Mammalia > Rodentia > Cricetidae > Microtus > Microtus oregoni. The sequence continues at coordinate 137,709 of NW_024543065.1, read as the reverse complement.
ACATGATGTGTCCTTGACTTCACCTTCTTTTCTCCTCTGTCTGTGCTTGGATTTTCCAACCTGCTATATTCTGCTCTGCCATATGTCAAAGCAGCTTCTTTATTAGCAAATGGTAGTAAAACGTTATACAGAGAGGCATCACACATCACTCAAGGTAAAAACCAGAGCCCATATAGTGCTCTATAACCTCATCTGTGATCTGGCTCTACCCTGTTCCCTAGTTGTCTCCACTGCAGCCATATACACTTTCAAGCATTTCCGGCAACACCCTACGTGGGCTTTTTCACTTTCTGTTTGCTCTGTCTAGAAAGTTCTTTCTTTCAAGTTCCTACATGGAGAGCTCCCTTCTCTTGGTTGCTCACATTAAGGTTATCTTAGCAGCAGCTTCTCTGGCCACTTCCTCAACAGCTCCCCTGTCCTTTCCTCCAGCCCAACTTTGTATCCCAATTGTTTGATTTTGTTCTTTAGGGGGGAAAATACTGCAATTTTACTCAATTGCTCTATTTATTCTGTTTTCTCTAGTTGGTGTGTTCTGTCAGGACAGTCATTTTTGCCAGGTTTACCTTCATCCTTTATTCTTTTTCCTCTGTTGAATCTTCCGGAAATATTTGCTGATTTAGTAGTGACAGTCCCAACACGGTTCTCCCTATGTTAATTTCTTTTTAATGTCCATTTTCCTTTCATTTATTTTTATCTATTTCAGTGGTTCTCAACCTTCCTAATGCTGCAACCCTTTAATACAGTTCCTCACATTGTGGTGACCCCCAACCATAAATTATTTTTGTTGCTACTACATAACTGCAATTTTGCTGCTGTTATGAATCATAACGTAAATATTTAACATGCAGGGTATTTGATATGCGACCCCTATGGGATCATCACCCACTGGTTGAGAATTACTCTTTTCCACATTTTCAGCTGCTGGCTGAATCAAGACTCCTGTGAGAGATCAGCAAGAGGTTCAACTGCCTTCAGGATAAGAAGCTCCAGTTTGGGGCCAGTGCCTAAGAGTGGCCTGTCTCAAACACACAGGAAGTTATTCTGTGGTGCTGATGAGACAGCAAGATGAGCTTGAGCGACAGACCAGTGTGTGGTTAAGACTAGCTTGTTTACAAGCAGATTCAGAATGTTGAGTACCATGACCCCAAATCAAGTGTCCATCTCTCCATGGACTTAGACAGCAATAAGGACACACGCGGACGTGAGCTGAAATGAGGAGGAAAGGTGCTTGGCACCACACGGCAAAGCTTGTCTTGGCGTCTATGCACATCTGCTTGTTTTCCTCCGGGGGCTCACTTAACCAACTTCCGCTGACTCATAATTTCTGTTTCCTGTTCAGTTTGCAAGGGCCATCGTCTGTCTTGGGGCTTCCTTTTGAGTCAGTTCCCATTCTCTGAACTTCTGAATGGCTCAGCCTCTCTCACAAACTGGACCAGCATTGATTTCCCGTGGGGGCAGGGTCCACCGAGTGCTGTTGCTACTGTACTTGTCGTATTCATCTGGTGTGGTCAAGGTCTGTAGGCTGAAATATGCCCCAAAAAACTGCGAGCAGGACAGGTAAGTGGGGGTCATCTCACCTATTGTCATCTTTAGGCAAACAAGTTCGTGTTTGTTTATATTATGGTTGATTTAACCCGTAGAACCCCATTTTGATATTGCAGAGAACTCTGGGACGTAAACACTGATTCAAAATCCCCATCTTCATAGTGGTACATACCTTTAATCCCAGGTCTCAAGAGTCAAATGCAAGAGGATCTCTGTGTGTTCAAAGCCAGTGATTTACAAAGCAAGCCCCAGGACAGCCAGGACTACATAGGACAACCCTGTCTCAAACAAACAAACAAACAAAAATGTTAATTTAAAATAAAATAAAATTCCCATCCTTGGTTGCTTTATCCTAGTGCCAAACGGTAAACACACAGCAGGAACACCTGAGTATGTATGACTTTTTTCTCAGAAACGCATGAGCAAAGGTTATAGTGGACTCCTTCAGCTTCCTTTATGATGGACAGAAGCCAACTTCTTTAGTGTGTAACAGTACTTTTTGTTCTTGGTCCAGTTCAGGACCATATTTTTATAAAATACTTTGCTTTGTGTATTATTGTTTCAGGAAAAGAGGTGTTCTATTAAATTGCTTTATTTTAAATGTGGAGGAATGTTTTTGTTTTTTTGTTTTTTTTTTTTTTAAGATTGGTCCTTACTTTAAGAAAATTCTAGGGACTGGAAAGATGTCTCGGCTGTAAAACCCTGGGTTTGTTCTCAGCCCTCACATGGGAATTTACAACCATCTATAACTCTGGTTCCAGGGAATTCGATGCCCTCTTCTGGTCTGTGTGGGCACCAGGTTTACATGTGGTACTCAGACATACATGTAGGAAAAACACATGAACACATAAAATAAAAAACAAAATTAAACTGTAAATTTAACTCAAACATATGCCAGTACTTTCCGAAGTCGTCTGATAGTACTTCAGTCAGATGGCATAGGGAAAATTTTGAAATATCCATGACTCAAATGAACCATTGCCCATATCTGGGCCCAGGAAACAATGTCTCGAAGTGTGGGTCTCTGAGCTCTGGTATACTGAGAGTTTGACCTGAAGGACCTTGGAAGGCCTTATTAGGAGGCATTTCAGAAAGATGCTTCACTGCCCTCCTGCCTTTCCGGCTGCCACTTGCATTTTCCCCTGAAGCAAATCATAGTAACAGCAATTCCTGTCCGAAAACCCCTTCCTCTCAAAGCAACCCCTAAAGCCTAAAAGCATGATTTTAGCCTTCATCTACCTTTAGTAGATCCTTTCAATATGTCCTGTCCCGTCCCCAGAAGGAGGATGACATTCCGAGATGCCCAGGAAAGTCTGAGCGGAACGACTGTGCTGGGATTCCCCACCGAAGTCTATTGCGTTAGCACGTACCTTTCATCCAGACACATCTCTAGATGGCTATCGATATCATCAAATCTGACTGTAAAAGTGAAGACTTTTTCTGGGCCTTTGGAGTCTTCAGTCTCAAGGCTCCTATGCCACATGAAATATTGGTTTGGGACAGGAGAGGTGGCTTGGAAGAGCGTTTGCTGTTCTTTCAGAGGCTTGATTCCAGCACCCACATGGTAGCTAACAACCATCCTTAACTCCAGTTGCAGGCGATCCAGAGCCCCCTTCTGGTCTCCTCAGGCACCAGGCACACATAGTGCACATACGTACAAGCACGTGAAACATTTTATCATGTAAATAGTATTTTAAAATTTGATTCAATAAATCTGTTACGCTTTTATTAACCTCTCTTTAGCTGTGGAGCATTGGCTGCTCCTCTGCAGCACTGAGCCCCGTCTTCTGTTGTCATGGAGGCATGGAAAAGAGGAGCCACCCTGTACACACACTTGACACCCATCACTCACATGCCATTTTGATAATGAACATTTTTTTGTAACCGGAAGATAAAATTAATTCATCTTGTATGCTTTTCAGACACCGAGTTTGGATCCTAAGGCCCTTAAAAACACAGAATTTTTTACAAGGGGAACTAAAATGCATTTCCTTTAAGAAAACAACAGGTTGAGCCCAACTGCAAAATTTATATTTACTTTGCAAATCAGATTTGTTGTTAGCCTCTCTTCTGTGGTTAGAGATGAGAACAGTTTACTAACTGCAGGACTTACTTCCTCTTTCTTCAAGGGACATTTGCTCTAGGCATGCGTCCAACCACAGTTTCTCCCCCACGCAGACGCCCACGCAGGTCAGATCACTGACCGTTCACTTGTCCAGCATTTTGTCTTGCCTTTGTAAAACATAATTGTTTTCTTAAAGCATAAATTGTTTCCTTAAAGTGAAACAAAACAAGACCTCTCCAAACTCTAAGCTGCATTCTTGAAGTCAGTAATACTTCCATTTCATGAGAGGAAGAAACCCAAATGCTTTCTGGCCATTGAGAACCAGGGTAGAGTTGTCTCTTCCCAGTGCTGATGTGGGGTTGCCACAGTGTTCCCCGACTCCAGCTGACCAGTCTAGGTTTATGTCTTACTGGTGGGAAATGTTTCCTTTGCTTGTAGTAAGAGCTGAGGGCCTCTTCCCACAGCCCAGCTCCTGGCCGCCTGGCTAGCTTATACCCCTAAATAACAACACACAAACTGTATTCATTTAAACACTGCCTGGCCCATTTCTATTAATGTGTGTAGCACCGAGGTGCGCTTACCGGGAAGATTCTAGCTTACTTCCATCCTGGGTCAGAGCTTCATCACGTCTGCCCGGGAGAGGGGAGCATGGCGTCTTACCTCACTTCCTCTTCCTCCCAGCATTCTGTTCTGTTTACTCCACCCACCTATGTTCTAACCTATGAGGCTAAGCATTTTCTTTATTAATTAACCAATGACCTTAACTGTGCCCCATCTTCTTGTTGCCCTGCCCACCCTTTGGTGGCCCTGTTTACTGTTTCTGCTCTGTGGAATGGCCCCTGCTGTGGAAAGGCTACATGCCCCAGTGCCGATCTATCACGTTCGTATATTTGCCAGACGTGTAAATTGCATGAGTGATGAGGTGGTATATACCCTGCCCATACCTGCACACAAAGTCCTAACACAATACAGGAGGGCTCAATAACTATTGCTGACCAATGAGAGATAACAGCATGGATTAGAAGCAAGCTGCCAGCTTCTTTTAAAGGATCGGTTCTGCATACACTTACATTAATCTTTAATTCAATAGTTAACAATGAAAGCCGGAGGGCAACTTATTTACAATAGCTACTGTTCTCTGCCCGACTTTTGGCAGGATTTAAATTTTCTGGCAGTTTGAACAGGTGTTCATTTCTGTATCAGGTTTCAGCCACCTTCCCCTCTCTCCAAGCTGCAGCCATAGTCGGTTTTTCAGCCCCTCAATACAACAGGCTTTCTGACTCCAGCTCTTCACACGGCATTTCTCCCAGCTTGCTATCTTCTGTCCTGTCCTCCACGACATGGCTCACTTACTGTTCTTTTGGAGGCCGAGACAGATGATAGATCCTCAGAACTGAACTCTCTGATACCTCATATAAATGATCTCCCGTGTGTTCCACTCACGCCCTGCGTTTGAATTCTGTGTAGTCCTCATCGCTTTAATGATCTATTTATCTAACACTTCTGTTCTTGTCTGATGCTTAGCTCTTGCATCTCAAGGAACAGGGCTGACACTTTAGTGCCTCAGAGCTGGCAGATACTCAATGTGCTGTTGAAAGAATAAATAAACAGTGGGATGGAATATTTCCTCCCTCCCTCCCTCCCTCCCTCCCTCCCTCCCTCCCTCCCTCCTTCCCTCTCTCTCTTCCTTCCTCCTTCATCCCTCTCTCCCTCCCTCCCAGCTCTTCTAGGTTTATTAAAATGTTAAACTACTCTAGAAAGGAAAAATCATTCTTTTCAGTGGCAGTATGAATAAAATACTAATCAAGCCATGAAGAAATTGCAACAAATTTTAAACATCAGTGGCAAGGTTGGGTGTGAAATTTCATTTTAGGTTACCCCACTATTTAGGGAGAAAGTCTGATTCTTTGTTTTTAAGAAAAAGCTTCAATCCTTGCTTTGTGGTTTGTGGACCGCCTTAGTACTCTCCATATTGGCTTTAATATAAAAACAATTTAACATACCATTCTTTCCATTTCAATTTAACCATATGGAGTTTGGGGAGTTAACCTTACAATATATCATTCTACCTTTATTCCCAAATAAAAATTGAAACCTCCATATACTGCTAATACATTTTTCAGACATCAGACAAAGCAGTTGACATAAAGGTTAAAGGGATGCTTACAATTACAAGACCAGAAAAACCTAGCGTTGTATCAATAGCAATTCAATATGCAAATATTCTTGATAGACAAGGTCGAAAGGAAATGTAATGGATTTTAGAAGTTCCGCTAGATATTATAAAGTAGCATGTGTATTCAGCTGGGGGTGTATGTTGTTATTGGAGTTTTGTTCCAATAAAAATTCGCTGTTGAGAACTAAACACAAGAAGAAATGATAACATAGAGAGCGGTGCCTTCAAACACTATTTTGTAGAGTACAAAAAAAAGTCTGTAGCTGGCCATTTCCTGTGGTAGACTGTAAGAGGGGAATGTTAACTTTTTAAAGGCATTTCAGCAAGGAGCTTAGGGAAATACACATATGTTGCTTTCTGCCGGAGCAATCTAAGGGAAACAGTGTTTATCAGGAAAAGAGGGAAGCGGAGCCCAACAAGCTCTTTTCAAAGATCACTCTCACACATGCCTCTAAAGCCCGGCAGGTAGATTTCCCTGTCTTCCACCCAATTCCTTAAGGTGAGTTCCTGGTTCAGATGAGCATTAGTCTAAATCTAAATCTTACTATATTTGGATTCTGAAAGTCATGTGGGAAATTTATCAGCACCTGTAGGATAAACTAACATATGAAAGTGGATGGTTTCACCTTGTCCACTTTGATTAGAAACACTTCTCGGCATACAGCGCACTTTATTTATATAGCTGGCCCTGAGTTCATTCTTCCGACCCTGGTTAGGTTGTAAGATTCAGCTGTTTTCTAACTACACTCGGAGATGCTTATGCAATCTCCTTCTTCCAACGTTTAGAAATGGTAGCTAATCTTTTATTGGTTTTCATAGAAGGTAGTGTTCAGCCTTCTCTCATCCATTCATGCCTGCACGCTAATCCCATCTGAGGAGACTGCCACCAGGGTACCAATGAGATGGGGTAGCTGACAACAACTGAAGCCTGCCTCTTCTAAGCAAATGACTTCAGGACAGTTTCGAAAGGATGCTATAAAGGAAAACATTGTCTCTTAAGTCCCTGTTCCTCTGGAAGTGACTGAATGGACACTGGCATTTAGCTGTAAATATTTATGCTCTCACTGAATTATTGAGCAAGCAGATTCCTTGGAGCTGTAGAGTGGAGAGAGATTTCTGTAATGTTCAGACCAACCTAAGTAGACCAGAATTGGATTGTGATCTGATAATGCTCTTTCTTGGACAACTGTGTCCCCTTATTCACACTCATTGATCCTGTCAAGAGATTTCATCTTAAATATTAAATATTTAAATTTAATACATTTTAGTATAACTACAAAATTGGTAGATAGTACTATATATACATATATGTAACACATACATATATATACAATATGTAATTTAGACTTTATAAATTACAAATATAGTTGTCAGTATTTTAAATTATATGTTTCCCTTTCATATTAATGAGTTTCTTTTGAAAATGTGGTTCTAAGAATTATCAAATTTATGAATATGTTGTTTCATGAATAAAGGAAACCATGGCGGCTTGAATAAGGGTGACCTTCCTAGGTTCATTTGTTTAAATGCTTCGTCATTGGGGAGTGGCACTACTTGGGAGAGATTAGGGGTTGTGTTTTTGGTGGAGTAGGTGTGACCTTGTTGGAAGAAGTGTGACACTGTGGATTGTAGTGTCAAAAGCCCAAGTCAGACCCAATGTCTCTCTCTCTTCCTGCTGCCTGTGGATCCAGATGTAGAACTCTCAGCCTCTTCTTCAGCACCATGTCTGCCTGCGTGCAGCATGCTTCTTGCCATGCTGATAATGGACTGAACCTTTAAAACTGTAAGCCAGTCCCAATTCAATGCTTTCCTTTATAAGAGATGCCATGGTTATATTGTCCCCTCACAGAAATAGAGCATCAACTAAGACAATATCATAGAGAAACAATGATATTGAGAAACAGTATCATTTTAGAATTTTCTTTTTTATTGCTAATACCTTCCTGAAAATCAAACTCTGCTCTTGTATTGGATGTTCCTTTTGATGCGCTGAAGCTATCTAGTAATAGACCTAGTTGTAATCAGTTTAATTCTGTGTTCAAACAATGCCATAGGGTCTATTCCTAGGCTTTGCACAGTGGTTCATATCATGTTCAGGGATATTCTTATTTTCTGCAAGGGAATAATCACTTTCTGCAGCTTCCTGGCAATTCTGAGGCTATTATGTGTGCCCTCTCTGGTTAATGTGTTCATTCTATTTCTCTAACCAATCATTGTGACTAGGGCCTAGCAGTGTGGAAGGTGCTGCTGAAATGAGCTTCTTAGCTTAGGGCTTACTACAAAGTCAGGTAGATTCAGTTTTCAGAGTACAAGGAGTGAAACTAGATTTGTTTACCCATTGCGAAATTTGGTTCCTGTTGAGACATTGGCCAAAGGGCTCCCATGAGATTCCTCAAGCATCACAGGCAATTAGCAAGGCTATTACTTGCTCTCTACAACCTGATGGCAAAGCTCTATTGCTGAAGATAACCCTCATGTCACTGAACACAGAGAAGTCAGACTGATGCCTAACTAGAAACTTCAGCTCTACTGATTAGCATTCATGGTACTGGAAGATAATACTTGTGTGATACTCTGCACACTGCCAGGGGAGAAACGTAATCATCACTATCAGCCAATTACAAACCCTGTGACATAAAAGAGAGATTTGCCTATAAGATATACTGGAGCAATAGTGGCACAAAGGCTATTGGAATAACCAACTGCTTTTTAAAATTGTATTTAAACTGGTCATTGGTGGTGCATGCCTTTAACCCCAGCTCTCACGAAGCAGAGGTAGGTGAATCTCTGTGAGTTTGAGGCCAGCCTGGTCTACAAGAGTGAGTTTCAGAACAGCCAGGACTACACAGAGAAACCCTGTCTTGAAAAATCAAGACAAAACAAAAAAACAAAAATTTTGTATTTAAGTTCCACCATTAGTTCATATATTGACTGAAGAGGACAAGAACCTGAGACTAGAATGGTTGTGGGCCTAGGTGAAAAACATAATGTTGTTATTCTGTTAAAGGAACATAGCAATAAAGTGACTCCTAATGGCAGTCTGCTATAATCATAACTTAGTTCCCTGCTCAACCCTTACCAAAGAAGTTTCTTCTTGCAGTAGATGGGAATCCACAGAGACTGCACAACTGAACAATGTGCAGAAAGTTCGAGTCTTCAGAGTACTCAGTCCTCAATGGGATGTCTTTATCAAAGTCTCTCCCTCAAGGCTCAGGGAACTACATGGAAGAGGGAGTAGAAAGACTGTAAGAGCTTGAGGTGGTGGATGGTGTGGTGATATTTTGTTTGTGCTGTAACAAATAAAGCTTGCCTGAAAATCAGAGTGTGGAGCTAGCCACACTAGTTAGCCATAGAAGCCAGGCAGTGGTGGACACAACTTTAATCCCAGCACTCAGGAGACAGAGACGGATGAATCTCTGTGAGTTCAAGGTCACCTGGGACTACACAAGATGGGAATCAGTTTAAAAGAGAAACAGAGCTCACACCTTTGACCCCAGAACTTGGGATCACACACCTTTAATCTTAGCACTAGGGAAATAAAGACAAGAGTGATACAGCAGGGTAGAGAGAAGAATAATACAGCTGGCTGGAGAGAGAAGAAGGTAGGAGGAGACAGGAGCTCATAACATTCAGTCTGAGGATTTGTGGAGACAGGATCTTGCCCACTTTGGTCTGAAGATTCAGTAGAGGTATGGTGTAGGAAGTTCTTCATTCCATGTGTTGCTTTCATTGGTTAATCAATAAAGAAACTGCTTGGCCTGATAGGGCAGAACTTAGGCGGGAAAACAAAGGGACCCCCTCCAACAACATAGTATTAATGGTGTAGGAGGTTCTTCTTTCTATGTGTTGCTTTCATTGGTTGAATAAAGAAACTGCCTTGGCCTTTTGATAGGGCAGCACTTAGGTAGGCAGGGAGACAGAACTGAATTCTGGGAGGAAGAAAGAGAATCGGAGAGACACAGCTGCCATGAAGCTGCAAGGTTAGACATGCTGAATCTTTCCTGGTAAGCCACGACCTCATGGTGACATACAAATTATTAGAAATGGGTTGAATCAAGAGGTGAGAGTTAGCCAATAAGAGGCTAGAGCTAATGGACCAGGCAGTGTTTTAATGAATACAGTTTCTGTGTGTTTATTTTGGGTGTAAGCTAGCTGGGTGGCCAGAACTACCAAAGGGCCTGCGCTCTCTACAACAGAGGCAAGAAGTCTCTCTAGTGGTTGACTCCTTTGCTTCTCTGATCTTCCAGACTTTACCCTCATATCTGACTCCAAGGTTTTATTGTTAAGATCAATTAGAATTTGAGCTACAGGATGAAACCAAGGAAACAGTGTCTTCCAGATATAACAGGACTGATGTGTACATGAACTCAAAGAGACTGTGGAAGCATACCCAAGACTTGCACAGGTTCAAGCCAGAACTGAGAAGGGGAAGTAGACATGGGGTCCCACGCTTAACCAAAAATCTATCTGCAACTGGTATCCACTAAAAAGAGAAAACCAGTTTCATCCAGAGGAATTACCAGGAGACACAGAAGGGGCAAGACATGCTGGAGGGCAGGTAAAGCAATGAGCCACATGGCAATAGTTAGATTAATAGACATATAGGTTAATTTAAAATGTAAGAGTTAGCTAGTAACAAACATGAGCTATCATAATTAATATAAGCCTCAGTGTGTCTATTTGGGAGCTGCTGGTGGGACAGAAACTTCTGCCTACAATATTGCATATGAAAAATTAATTCAAAATATAATAAAAAGAAAACATTAAAGAAATTAAACAAAAGAAAACAAACAAAAAATGTGGATCTGGTTACCATCACAAAGGGGAGTGGGGGAGCTCCAGAGGTGCAGTCTGAGCTCTAGGGAGCAGGAGCTTTAGGGAGAATGATCATGCACACACTTTAAGGCGGAACACAGATGTTCCCACGATACAGTATGAAGCCAGTGACTTTATAGACCTCTTTATGAAATCCTTTTTAGTCTAGAACTTTAGGAATGAAGGACATAAACATGGATTGAGATATTTGATATGTCTGTTATGTCATTGGCATGGATTAAACCGTGCTCCTCGATTCCTATGTGAAGCCAGAGTCCCAGTATGATAGAATTTGGAAATGGGATTTTTAATAGGGTTGTCTGTGCATATGAGAATAATACCTTCATGATGAGATTACTCCGGGTGTGGGGGCGGGGGGCACAGGAGAAGGTGGTTGTCTATAAGTTAGGCCAACCATAATTAGAAATCCTAAATGTTATAGCACTTTGATCTTGGCCTTTCTGGGTTGCAGAAACAAGTGACTTTAGTTTAATTCACCCTCTTTGCAGAGTGACTTATTATGGTATCCTGGAGCAGAACAATCAAATCTTACAGAGATATGAACGATTCAAAGAACTAGTCTTAACGGCCCAACTATTTGCTGGGAGTAGAAGCAGCTACTCTGGAAAAGGTCCTCAAGTGTTTGGCAAGAAGAGCTTTCAAATGTAAACTGCCCTTCAGCTATTAGCGTCCATCTGCCTGATATGGAGCTGCACTGACCTGTGTCTTTGGAGCATATGTAAAGTTTCTTGGCTTTGGAAATATAAGTCTTAGAAACATCAAATTATTTACTCACATAATTTGTGAGGAAGTTAGATGTCCCACATTTCAGTCATTGCTGCCAACGAAGTCTTTAAGTCACTGATGAAGGGAGAAATTGGGTTTGGGGGTTTGTTGTTGTTGTTGTTGTTTTGGTCCTGGAACTTCCCCTTATTGACTAGGCTGACCTCGAACTCACAGAGATCCACCCGCCTCTACCTCCCAAGTGCTGGGATTAAAGGTGTGTGCCACCGCCCGGTTAAAATCAGGTTTTTCAATTATCAAATTTGTATCATGATTTGTTTGTTTCATAGCCTGGATTTCTCTGTTTTTTTGTTTGTTTTTGCTTTGTTTTAGTTTCTAGAATCCAGGTAACTGGGATAAAATGAATCATGCAATCTGGTTAGCAGATTCTGCATGAGCTCAGAAAAGCAAAGCTCTATTTTAGAAAAACAGTTTAGTTCTAAATCTTGTGTGAAGAAATGCCTCATGCAGATCTTAGCTGGGAACCTCCTCTGAGGAGGTGGAGGCATCCTCCATGGTTTGGACTGTGCTCGTCCTGAGAGTTTCAATTTAGTCATGGAAAGCCTTGACTCTTTTCAAAACAGCAAGAAAATCAATTATCAGGGTTTCAATTTTCTCTGGGCAGTTTCGCCACTTCAGCATGCCCAAGAGAGAAACGACCTATAATTTTGTTAGGCTGAAAAGTCTGGCAAGGTAGCTAATGGTCTTACTCAGAGTGAAGAAATCCCTTTGGTGGCATCTGCAGGAAGCTATGTGTGAATCATTTGGAACCACAGTAGAAAAGCCTTTGTCCCCAAGGAGGTTCGTGGGGATCTGGGAGAGTTAAGGAGTCAGGATGTTCTTATACCTCGGACAGACTCATCAGACTCATTGTTTCATTTAGACTTTTGCCAATGCAACTCATGTTTCATCCAACAGACCTCTTCCACGGCATCCCCAGCTTCACAAAGCCAACAACAACAACAAAAAAAAAAAAAAACCCACCCTATGTTTGTTCCATTGCTGTGATGATAAAATCTGTCTCAACTCAAAAAAATAGTATTGAATTTATAATCTCAGATGGTAGTGCATAGGTAAGGCTGGTACGTAGAGAAGTATCCTCAAAATGCTTCCTCAGAAATATTTTCTTGCTGTTGTCACTTGGTTTTGTTAGGCAAGAAGGAGGAGGAAACAGCTTAGAAGTATTAGTCAAGGTAAAAAGAAAAAATATAAAATTACTAAATATTGGTAAATATAAAAAGAAATTGAAGCTGACAACAGGGCAAATGAGTAAATGTTACACCCAGATGCATTCTGTTTTGTATAGGACTGGGAATGAGTAAACACTATATCCAGAAACATTCTGTTTTGTATAGGATTGGGGATGAGTAAATGCTACATCTAGAAAACATTCTGTTTTGTATAGGATTGGGGATGAGTAAACACTATATCCAGAAACATTCTATTTTGTATAGGACTGGGGATGAGTAAATGCTACATCTAGAAACATTCTGTTTTGTAAAGGGCTAGAAATGAGTAAATGCTACATCCGGAAACATTCTGTTTTGCATAGGACTGGGGATGGAAACCGGGGCCTCCTGAATGGCTCTGGCCTTGAGACACTCCCTGTCCCAAACACAATTAACAAGAAGTTTCAGGAGCAGGAGAAGTAATAGCCTCCTGAAGGTGGGGTCGTAACTCTGCTCACTTAGAACCTGTCTGAACAGGGCCGTTCGGGCTTTCTGTAGGGAATAACACTGAACAGAGGAGCAGAGAAGGCAAGTTTAAACACCCTCTTGGCTGCCTCTGATTTCCACCTCATCATGTCTAGGCAGTTCAAAAATTCTATTGCTTGTCTCCTGCCAATTTAAAGTCTCTGTGGCCAGAAAAGTGTTCGTTTGATATTATAGTTAGTTTTCTGGGTTGAATGAATTAAGGTAAGCTTCTTTGTCTGGACTTCAATTCCTCCCAAATGGCAGCTAACTTCAAGAAGACATTGCAAACTGTGTTTGCCAGGGTCATGTGCATTTCTTCTTTTTCAAAGACTAGAAAGAGCAAGTTGTGAGGTGTGAGAACGACAGCTAAGTATTTGCAAGGCCTTAAGAAAGACCGTCACACAGGATTGAGCCGGCTTGCAGGAAATGTTGTATATTTTTTATTAAGTGCCCAAATTACATAGTGCTGGTTCCAAGAAGACCATGAAACTGAGCCTGAGCAGGCAGAAGAGCCCCAAAGTTGGCTGTGGTTGCTGTGGCTGGGAGGCAAGGTCGGTCATTGCCACTGGATCAAAAGAGAGACTGTAATGAGCTACGGGGGTTTTCGAGATTTCCTTGTAATTAAAGTTATTACAGAACTGGAGTTTTGTTTAGAATCTTCTTTATACTAACCACAGTGCCAGTACATTGAACATTGGTGTGCACGCTCTGTTTCAGAATACTGGAAGGTTTTTGGAACTCCCTGGAGTTTTCCCAAAGTTGATGCTAGAATTCCAAATCATCACTGATGGCATTGGACTATTCTCTGAAATGCTTGAGGACATGAGTAAAAACGAAGGAGGAGGTAACTAGCCTGGCAACCTATAAAGATGGACTGGGACGGCCTTGGAGAAAAGAGCATGGTCTGCTGAATGTGTTGACTGTTCATCTCACACACAGAACCCTAACCCTGGGCAGCCGTACTTTACAACGGCTGATGTGGGGAAAGATTTGTCGTGTACAGAAAGTAGGAATGCCAGAGGAGTGATTTCCAAAGCAATGCCTACCTTGAACAAAGGACCAAAGGCCAGAATTTTACTCAGAGAGCCTGTACCTACTCTTGTAGGGTAGACATATCCCGAGCATGCGCATTTCAAGTGTCGCTCAGGCTGTGCAGGTTAGTTTAAGGACAACTAGCCGGAATCCTTGTGGCATGCTTGTGTTGTGTCCCAAGGATGGTGGGTACTGATGCACCCGGGACAGGAATGTCTAGACTCCTTGCTCAAAACGATTTTAACTACAGAGAAGGGCATTTCTAAGGTACATTAATAAAGGAGGAACCCTGCCTTACTGAACTGCCGATGGCTCCGTCTCCATTTTATCCTTTGATGATGCAAACACAAAGCAGAATTAAAATGGACTTTGTGTGGTTTTGATTGTGGTTCAGCGTAAGCTATCTACTAGTGAATATCAGACTATTAAACTTCTACAAAACTTTTTTCCTTTTTAACCGAGGTGTTGCAGGGAGGGGCCGCTTGTTTGTCTCAGTGGCCAAGCTAGCTTAGACCAGAAATAACCACACAGAAACTGTATTAATTAAAACACGGCTTGACCCATTAGCTCTAGCTTCTTATTGGCTGACTCTTAAATTAATTTAACCCATTTCCGCTAGTCTGTGTATTGCCACGTGGCAGTGGCTTACCAGCTAAACTTTCAGTACCTCTGTCTTAGGTGGAGGATCCATGGCGTCTCCCTCTCTGCCTTCTTTGTCCCAGCATTCAGTCCCGTTTTCCCCACCTACCTAAGTTCTGCCCTATCAACAGGCCAAGGCAGTTTCTTTATTCATTAATGGTAATCACAGCACACAGAGGGGACTCCCACATCACTGAGGGCTGACAGTTACAGTGGCACACACCTGCCATCCCAGCACTGGGGAAGTAGAGGCAGGATGACCTTTGAGCCTGGGTTGCATAGCAAGACCAAAAAAAAAAAAAAAAAGTAATAAAATAAAATTGGGAGCTGGGCTATGGCTTGTCATATGAAAGGCCTTCGGGTTGGTTTCTAGAATTAGGATGGGGCTTTTATAAAGGAAGCCTCTGCCTAACCTACGGTCACCAAACTTTTTCCTGTATTTTCTTTTAGAAACTGCCTAGTTGTAAGACTTACCTTTAACTTCACGATCCATCTGAATTAAATTTTTGAATATAATGAGATGTATAGGTTGAAGTTTGTGTTCTTAACATCTGGGTGTTCAGTTGTGAAAGCATCCTTTTTCTTTTGCATCTACGTTTCTTTGTTAAAAATCAGTTTTATGTATTGGACAGGTTATTCTTGCACTCTGTATTATGGCCCATTAAAGAATTTGTCCATCTTTCTCTTTAATATATGTTTCCATATTTGTGATAAATGTTACTATGAAATTATAATGAATTTAAAATATGGTTGTGGCAGACCCCCAACTTTGTACTTTTTCATATTTATATGAGTCTTATGGATTGTTTTACTTCATATGGATTTTTAAATCAACTATCAATTTCTACAAATATGCCTGTTGAAAGGAGCTGCTTGTTCGTCCCGGCCACCCAGAACTGAAATAATCACACGGAAGCTGTATTAATTATATCACTGTTTGGCCCATTAGCTCTAGCTTCTTTTTTTAAAAAAAAAATATTTATTTATTTATTATGTATAAAATATTCTGTCTGTGTATATGCCTGCAGGCCAGAAGAGGGCACCAGACCTCATTACAGATGGTGGTGAGCCACTACGTGGTTGCCAGGAATTGAACTCAGGACCTTTGGGAGAGCAGGCAATGCCCTTAACCACTGAGCCATCTCTCCAGCCCCATAGCTCTAGATTCTTATTGGCTAACTCTTACATATTAATTTAACCCATCTCCATTAATCTGTGTATCAACATGTGGCTGTGGCTTACTGGGTAAAGTTCCCGGTGTCTGTCTCCAGTGGGCTCCATGGCTTCTCCCTCACTCTGCCTTCTCTCTTCCAGCATTCAGTTTAATTTTCCCCACCTACCTAAGTTCCGCTATAGGTCCAAAGCAGTTTCTTTATTCATTAATGGTAGTCACAGCAAACAGAGGGGACTCCCACATCATATGCCTACTGGGAATTTGCTTGGAATAGCCTTCAATCTGTACATCACTTTCAGGAGAATTGACAATATTTAACCTTCCAACTCAATAAATATCATGGTATCATCTCTATGCCTTTTGTGTGTTTTTAACTTCCTTAGTATCCTCCAAAGGCTTTTATAGCAAATCTTCCACATTTTTTGCTTTGTTTATTTTTATTTATTGATTTCCTATTTTAAGCTTATCCTTTGACAGTTTTATGCATTTCTATAATATATTTTGATTGTGTTCATCTCCCTTTTCTCTTTTTATCCCTCTCCCACTCCCTCCGGAAGGCTTATTCTACATGTTCCCCTCCAACTTCCATTTCTAGTTTTTTTAAATTGTATTACATGAGTGCATGTGTGTGTGAGCATATGATATGTGATGTGTATGTGTGAGCACAAATGTCACAGCACATGTGTAAAAGTCAGAGGTTGTTGCAAGGAAACTGCTTGTTCATCCCGGCCACCCTGCTAGCTTTGCCCCAAAATAATCACACAGAAATTGTGCTAATTAAAACACTGCTTGTTCCATTAGCTCTAGTTTCTTATTGGCTAATTCTTACATCTTAATTTAACTCATTTCTATTAATCTGTGTATCACCACATGGCAGTGGCTTACCAGGTAAAATTCAGCACATCTACCTCTGGTCACAGATCCATGGCATCCCTCTCACTTTGCTTTCTTCCTCCCAGAATTCAGTTCTGTCTTCTCTGCCTACATAAGTTTTGCCCTATCAGACCAAGGCAGTTTCTTTATTCACTAACCAACACAAGCAACACACAGAGGGGACTCCCACATCAAGAGGTTAATTATATAGGGTTGATTCTCTCTGCCTTTAGGTTGGCTCTGGAGACTGAACTCAGGCACCAGGCTTGCAAGGCAAACATCCTTACCTGCTAAGTCACCTCACTGGGGCATCCTGTCTTTTTATTAAAAAGTACACACACACACACACACACACACACACACACACACATATATATATATATATGTGTATGTAAACATGCTGATTTAATTAGGGTCACTTGCATGTTGGGTCTGGGGTCATCTACTGGGTCATGGATAACTTAACAGTGGCTGAGCCCCTAAAGAAAAATAACCATCTCTTCTCCAACAGCCACCAACTGCCAATAGCTCCTCAGCTAGGGGCCAGGCCTCCTGTGCTCTTCCCACATCCATGCTGGAATGTTCACAGGTTCTATCTTGTTTGTGCAGGGTTTATATGGGTAACCACAGATGGTAAGAGTAAATGAGTGTACCATCCACATCTTATCTAGAGAACATTGTTTCATAGCTCTCCTTCCTGTCCTCAGACTCTTACATTGTTTCCTGCCTCTTCTTTTGAGATAGTCCCTGAGCCTTGAGATGAGAGTGATATAAATGTTCCATTTAGGCCTAGAACTCAGCAGTCTGTTGTTCTCAGAACTTTGACCAGTTAGAAGTTGCGCTAACCACTACTAAAATAAGCTTCTCTGACTAAGACTGAAAGTAGCCCATGTGTATAAACATAGGTGTTTAGAAGGCAGTTTGGCAACATGTTCATTTAGCAAAATGCCAGTAGAAAGCTCCCCCTCAGGGCCTCTGACTTCCAAGGCCATGGGCTTTTGGCAAGGTTTGTTTGTTTTTGTTTGTTTGTTTGTTTTACAGTACTAGGAATGAAATCCCTCAGAGGCTGTGGCCCTGAAACCCAGCTGGAAAGTGGTTGGTTACCCCATGCCAGTCATCCCACTGTTGCACCAGTGGGCACGTCTTGCTTGACAGATCAGTACTATACCAGGCAAGGTTCACTGCTGTGTGAGACCATTGATGGCTCTTCTCCCCTCCGTGATTTGCATAGCTTCTTCTGGCACTGTAAAAGCTGGTCAGTTTTCAGCTCAGTTCCAACTTGATTGCTGTAGATCCTGTAACCGAAGTGTGTGGTGACTTTAGCAATAGTGATTTACCATCTAGTTCTGGTGCACAAATGAAGGCCACAGCAATAGGCTTTGCTTCGGGGGCCCTCTGGAGCGTTTGTGATCAACATTTCATGGACAAGTATTCATGCTAGGCATTGGAACTTTTATTTAATAATCTGTAGTTTCTGGAAGCGGTATTACAATATAGCATATCATATTATAATATTATATTATATATATTATGATATTATAATATTATAATATAGCATACCTTGATTCAAATTTCTTTTTTAAAAATTATCTTTTTTACTTAACTCATAACATAGTAGGTTTCCATAGACTTTTCATAATCTGTCATTTTGGTTAACCCTGCCCCCACTTCCTTCTCTCCTTACCTCTCTGTCTCCATCAGCATTTAAAATTTTCTAACATATTTTGGTAGCTTTATCCCTATCTTATATTGATGATGCTCTGGAAAATCTTATTATTCTTGTAAAATTTCTAATTGTTACTAGTATCCAGAACATTAATTGGTTTTTTTTGTATATTGATTTTGTTTCCAGAATTTTGCTAACTCACTTTTCAGTACTAATAGAATTATTTTTTCAATTTGCTCTAATACATTATATAAATTTGGCATTATTTCTTTCTTTGATGTTTAGCAAAATTTTCTCAGTAAAAATATGGGCATGGGGATGGTATTTAGCTGCAGATTTAAATTTTTGTAGGTATGAAACTATTTCAGTTATTGATTTCTCTCTCACACACAAGGGTCTCCTGGAGTCTTGCCAGTTCACTCACCTAGTCAATGAAGCAGCTTTATGGTGTAGGAGGTCCTTTTGTATTTGTGTTGCTTTCATTGGTTAAATAAAGAAACTGCCTTGGCCTTTTGATAGGGCAGAACTTAGATAGGTGGGGAGGACAGAACTGAATTCTGTGAGGAGGAAGGCAGTGTGGCAGATGCCATGGTTCTCCTGCCTGAGACGGACACTGGTTAGACTCATGCCAGTAAGCCACAGTCAAGTGACGATACACATTAATGGAGATGGGTTAATCAAGATGTGAGAGTTAGCCAATAAGAGGCTAGAACTAATGGGCCAGGCAGTGTTTTAATTAATACAATTTCTGTGTGGTTATTTCAAGTGTAAGCTAGCCAGGCGGCGGGGTGCAGCCTGTTTCTCCTACTACAGCTTTGGATTTTTATCGATTTACCTAAGGATTTTGTGTTTCTAGTTCATTGCTTTTTGATATAATCTTCCCATTTTTTTGACACTTAGATTTTTCCCATTTCGCTTGGGCACTGCTGAGACTGAGCCTGGGCCTCAGTACTAACTAGAGCGCTCTCTACTGCTGAGCTGCACCGTATGCACGGGCAGTGGTCTGTGATGCTCTCTCACCCTCTAAGTGTTGCATCAGGCTGTCATCTCATCCACCCAGAATTATTCAACTTACAGCATCAAATGGCTTTCAGTTTCACTTCAAATTTATTATGTGTTCCTTTGTTCCTTTTTCTTTGAGACAGTCTTGTGTACTTTGGGATGGCCTTGAACCCACTGGCCTCTTGCCTTCGCCTTGTGAGCATTGAGGTCACAGGCCTGTCCCACCATACACAGCTGATTCATAGTTTGGTTTCAGAAACCTATTATTTGGTTTCCAAATATGTGAAGTTATTCTAGGTCATTAAATATTAATTCCAAGGTCAAATATTATATCTTGTGTATGACTTGGATTCTTAAAATAAATTAACTTTTATTGCCTATCCCTGGTAGGAGCTCCATGTACACTTGAAAAAAAATGTTCATTCTGCTACTGTTAAGTGGAGTAATGTGGGAATGTCAACTTAGTCAAGTTGGTTATATTGTGTTCTGTCTTTACAAACATTGTCTTCGTAGCTTCTGTGTCTATCTGTCCAGTCAAATATTGAATATTTAAATCTCTAACCATAATTTTGATTTGTCTTCATTTCTTATAGTTTTATCCATTTTTGCTCCATTTATTTTCTTATTGGGTATATAGATATTTGATTTTTTTAGGTCCTATTGATCAATCTTGTGAAATAAGGAAAAACTTTCTCAAAATACTCTTTGCTTTGAAATCTGTTGTATCTGATATAGAGTCATGCTTTCTTTTAATTGGGGTTATTGTGGTTTATCTTTACCTTTTTGCCTATATATTCGGAAATCAGTATACATGCATGTATGTACATATAGGCTTATACATGGAGAGAATTTCTTATACATAGCACATAGTTGGATCTCGTTATTTTTTTCTGTTTGATGACTTCAGTCTTTTGACTTATTTTGACAACTTTTATTTATATTATGACAACTTTATAATTAATCTACTGTGGCACAGTTGGATATTTTTTTTTTTTTTTTGGTGAGGAACTCTTGATGCCACTAATTCTTGAAAGTAGTCTTCAAAGGAAGAGTCTGGGTTGATAGTTCTTTTCCCTCTGCAGATTGAAGATGTGACTTTTCTGTCTTCTCACTTGTATTTTTTTCTTTACAAGGAACATACTGTAATAGCTTTCTCGCATCCTATAATGTGACATTTGTCTCTGCTTTTACAACTTTTGTCATTGTTTTAGAAAACTCTGATTGTGGTGTGACCTGGTATAGTTTTCTCCTATTTCTTGCGCCTTGGGTTCTTGGAACTCGGATTTGTGGGTTATACTTGTCACTGAATCTTAACAACGTTTGCCTATAATTTTCCTGTCACGCTCTCTTCTAATTTCTTTCGGAGTAGACATTTTGAAGTTGTTGGCTGGCATAAACTTCTTTATTTTTATTTTTTTCTGTTTTTACTTTGGATGGTTTCTATTGCCATGGCTCCAAGTACAGTGAATTTTTTTGCTACGGTTTCTAATTCACTATTTAATTTTCCATTGTGGTAAAAAAAAAACCGCATAACCTAAAATTTCCCAGTTCCACTATTTTATAGTGTATTGCTCAATAATGTTAAGGACATTGGCATTATTGTGATGCATCTTACTTTCTCTTAACTCTATTCAGTGTGTGTTTGTTGTCTTATCACTGAAGTGTTCATCGTTTGATGTTTGAATTAGGTCTTTTCTGTGACATTCACATTTTAACTTTTGATCAGATAGAGAAGCTACAAATGCCCTCATCTGTTTTCAGTTGACTTCTTTCTTTATTAAGACTTTGCTGTTGTTTTGCTTTTTGCTTTTTTGCATACCAAGTAGTCTTGATTGGATGCTAAGCATTGTAGTTTTTATGTGGTGTGCAATATTTTAATAGTTCTAAAAATATTCTTGGAGACCAAGTATGATGTCACATGCCTATAATCCCAACACGTCGGAGGCAGATAGGTCTCTGTGCCTCTATGCGTTCAAGGCCAGCTCAGTCTACAAATGGAGTTCTGGGTATTTTTTGGATTCAGTTGAGTTGTTTGGAAACTGATCCTTTGTGTCTTTTAAGATTTGCTTATCTAGGCCTGAAGAAATGGCTCAGCAGCTAAGAGCATTTGCTGGTCTTGCAGATGCCCCTGGTTCAGTTCCCAGCACCACATGGTGCCTCATAACCATCTGAAACTTTAGTTCCCAGGAAGCTGATGCCCTCCTCTGATCTCTGCAGGCATCAGGCATGGCTATGGTATATATACATACATTCTGACAAAACACTCATGAATATAAAACAAAAATGAAAAAGATTTGCTTAGCAGTCCTAGGGCAATAGTCTAGAGTGAATGACTCCCTTCTATTGAAGAAAGATACTTTATCAAATGCTTTGTGAATTACAAGACTTTATAGTATGGTTAGTGGAAATAGCCACTGTTCTTGGCCTGTGTGAGTCCCTGTCATTTTTAGCACCAATCCTTTAGACAGTTCTCCAGTAGTCTGACCTGTGAATTCTAGCTGCCCACCCCTCAGCTGTTGGCTCCACCTCCCCAGACTAAGAAATCTGCAATGATTTCCCTAGCTTCCTCCTTGTCCTTTGACCTAGAAATTCTCAAGGTTGTAAATTCAGGCAATCATTGCTCCCCTCCCCCATCATCTTTTGACAGAGTTCTATGTTGTTAGATACCAAGTAACCAGGAACCAAAGATTTAATGTATTTTATCCATTAGCTTTGGCTGTTTCAGTTAACCTAGCTCTTTTACTCCATCTTGGTCATAAATGGAAGTTCTTGGGTCTTCTCATGACTAGACTTACTGGAATGCCATTGATCGATCATTCTGTGTTCTCTTCACCTTTATTGGTAATTAATGTTCATGAAAAGTAACCCTATGATGGAGTTAAAAAACACAAAATCACCAAAACCTTTACCTACACCTGTCTCATTAGAAATCCTATAATATTAATGAATAAACTATGGTTTTCTTAGAAAGTTATCAGTTTTGATGCTAAGAGGTATCAATGGAAATCATCTGTACCCCAGCATATGAGTTATTTCCCCACCATTGGCCAGGAATTTTGATCAGAGAGATAAACAGAGCTGCACACAAGACAGTCAGGAGTTCTCTATTTCAAAAGTCCTGTCCATGGTAGAAGGGTAAGGGTTTAATCTTGATGGGTTCTCCGAAGTGGAAACCCTCTAAAATAAATAAAACCCATTATAATATAAAAATGGACTTTATAGCCATTTGATGGCACATGCCTTTAGTTCTAGAGGCAGGTGGATCTCTGTGAGTTTGAGGCCAATTAGGTCTACAGAGAAAGTTCTAGGACAGCCCGGGCTACACAGAGAATACCTTTCTCGAAATATCACCATCAAAAACAACAGCAACAGGACTTTATAAGCTCACAGAAATAAGAGACAATCCAGGTAATTTGACTGTCTAATTTTTATTGGTTGGTCTTGGGAGATGGAACATGGATAAAGCCGTTAGGATTGGTTGGTTTCTTAAGGACTGCTCAAGTGCCCCCATGTTCCATATGAAGAAAGGCAGACTGTGCAGATCCTCAGGTATTCTAACTGAAGCTTGAAGCAGTGCTGGTTCTTGGGACTGAGCGGTTGTGGGGTAGCTGTTCTGGTTTGAACCTGTGAGCATATGGTAAGCCCCCTGAGGTGTTCTTATGGATGCAGATAGCAAGGCGTAGCCAAGCAAACTGTGATCTGTGCACACACGGCAGTGCACATCCATGTAGAATACCCACGTGTTCTCCTCTGCACTCTTGTGAATCTGGTTGACTCTGCTGTAACACGGTGGATTTGGTTTTGATGGCTTCTTTTGATGGTGTTTATATTTATGCTTGGAAACCAGATTTAGTGACAGGGCTCAAGAAAAGTAAAGCGGCTGGGCGGTGGTGGTGTATGCCTATAATCCCAGCACTTGGGAGGCAGAGGCAGGCAGATCTCTGTGAGTTCAAGACCAGCCTGGTCTACAAGAGTAGAAATGAAAAAGATTTGCTTAGCAGTCCTAGGGCAATAGTCTAGAGTGAACGACTCCCTTCCATTGAAGAAAGACACTTTATCAAATGCTAGTTCCAGGAGTCTCATTCTGGACATTAAAATGCAATTTTTTACATTAACTGAGGGAGCCTTCAAAGACAGATAGGTAGAAATACAGGGACCAGGCCAGGGACCAGTGGCAGCCAGATAAAAAGTGAAGGCCACTTATATTAGCATCCTGGAAAGAATGGCCACCAGATGAACAAATAAGATTGAGAGAAACACGTTTAGAGTCATGTCACGGTGGCCATTTGAGAACAGGATGATGCAAGCCAACAGACAGTGTCAGGGAGTATATTTCTTTAGATATTGTGCCACAATGATATCAGCCATGACTGGCATGGCTAACACTGTCATATATAATAAATAACCCCCAATCTGCTGTGGATGAACCCAACAAGGATTTATTCATAGTCAATGCAGCGTCTGCAGCAGGCCCGGGAGCTATCCAGGGCAACTTCTATCCATATGGTGATCCAGTGACCTAGCCGCACACTCAAATCTCCCCCAGCTAGAGATTAGTGGAAGCAGCACTCTCTCAGACAGGAAGTGTGCAGGCTGACTCTTGCTTGCATTTTAGTGGACGGAAAGAGTCACATGACTTGGTCCAAGTGGAAGGAGGCTGCGAACAAAAGGCTTCTTTCTGTGAGTCAGCGACAGAAGGGGAAATGGCCGTTGGTGACACTGTAGACCTCGTTTCCAGGGCTGTCGTGTATACTGTCCCACGCATATGTGATGTGTATCGTGACGTTATTGCCTTAAGCCTAACTTCCCTGTTAACTTAGCTGGCTAACTAACACAGACTGATCTGGTTTCAGGTTAAACAATTATTTGCTCCTTCTTTAACTCTCCCTTTTAGACTACAAACTGCATCTCTAAGTCTGGCTTGCTTTCCAGTCCCTAACACATGAAGTAACCAGTATCTAATTAGAGACATATTTGCAAATGAATACCTACTTTGCATAATAACAGAAGGCATCTGGAATTTCCCCTTTTCAGTATGTCAGTTTTTGCTTGAATAGCTGTGGAAAAATCCAAAGTTATTAGCAGAGTTCACAGGGAGCAGACAAGAAGGTAAAAGACATTTATCCAATGGCTTCTAGGGCCTGGGTGCAATAGACACCCAACATCTATTTCTGGTACAAAGTTACTAACTCATATTCTTCTGCCGGAAATATTGACAGTTAGAAAAACAGAATCTTGCAATTATTAGGATATGTTTTTCACTTAAAAATATTTTTATTAATTCTTTGAGAATTTTATGTATTATTTTAATGGAAAATATATTAACTATAAAGTCTTAATGCAAGTATTCAAAGCACATTGTTTAAAAGCTCATTAATTTAATGCTCAAAATCATGGTGGCATATTTGTTTTCAAGCTTTTCTAGGACAAATATCTTTATATAGTTGAACTCAAACCATACAGTATATTTTAATCTTGAAGATATTTTCTCCTAATATTTATTATAGCATTTTCATGAAAGTTTTTAAAAATATCATTTTAGGGGCTGGAGAGATGGCTCAATTAGTAAAATCCTTGGCATACAAACATAACAATTCGAGTTCAAATCCCCAGCACCTACAGGTATGGCATTATGCACCTATAATCCCAGCACTGAGGAGGTAGAAGCAGAACGCTCTCTGAAGCTTGCAGGCCAGCCTGTCTAGACAATCATTGTGAGCTCCATAGAGAGATGTTGTCTCTGCCAATTTACCTTTGACCTTCACACAATACATGTGCACACACAGGAATACACACACACACACACACACACACATCATTTTAAATGGCTACATAATTTTCCATGTTATATTTAAAATCAGCTATTGAGCCATTCTTAGATTGTTAAATTAGGAGACAAGATTATTTTAACTACCTAAAAATTACTGCAGTTAAATATTCTAATGAGGAAATATTTTTTTCTATATTTTAGGCTATATTCTTGCAAACACATCCATAGATGGGAAAAAACTGAAGGTTTTTAGACATTCATACAATCATAACACCACTACTCAGCAGATATGTGAAATCCTTAGTTATTATCCAATCTGCTTACTGTTTTCCCAGTCAAAAGCATGAGTCTAAACATCAGGGTGTTAAAATTACTTAGTCTTTTAGTAGCAATAAAAAAAATTAAAAACTAACTCTTATATGCTCAACACAACCTCAGTGGATGGGACAATAATAGCACGATCAGCATTTCCACACTGCCCCGTGTAGCAGGTGTTTAACATTCGAGAGAGAAACATCTCAACTCATCTGGAACCCTGCAAGTTGCAAAACTGCTTGAGTTCATAGTTTTTCCCTGCAGATTTCCCTATCTGTGTTGGTGAAAGCATTTGCTGAAAATGATTTGCTTTGATCGCCCTTTTTCTTTCTTTCCATATTGAGGAAATATGGCAGAAGCCTGTTCATAATAGAGTCTAGACACTACTCAATCCAACAGTCTACTCTATTCACTGACTGGAAGTTTCAGAATAATAACAAGCGTCTTCTTTTGCTATTTTATCATTATGTTTTTCTTCATTGCAAACACCTGGCTCACTTTGCAGGTCCCGGTGGAGTCATGAAGTTCTTGTCCCTCAGCATGGGTCTTTCCCTGGGGGAGAAACTTGACCATGGTATAATCGCTGGACAGTACAAGAGATGAGACTCTGCCTGAGTGGCTGTCCTGGGTGCCGTTGTCAAACATCCACCGATTTAAGATGACAAGCTACTCTATGTATCAAGGCCTCTGGGGATGATGCAAACACCTCATCAGGAATGGTACATCCCCACATCCTAAGGAACCACAGCGATTTTTCAAAGCACATTAGGAAGTAGGGTGATTAATTATAATTATCCCCTTTGTTCAGAGGAGGAAGACAAAGCCAGTGAGGAGATAATTGCCTTGGCCAAGGTCATGCTGTCCATAAGCGAAGCTGCTGAGTTGAGCCTCAGATTCAAGAACAGAGCAGATTAGAAATAGAATCTTCATTACGTACCTGAGCAGATGGAATGGAGCTGAATAAGATGTTATTCCTGAAAATCAATGAGATGTTAATAGGTGGAAATAAGAGTAGACAAGAGACTAGGAAATCAAATTATCCTACAGGCCAATCCTTATGAATAATGACTGCACATGAGACCGCAGTTCACTCGTGATAGGGAGAAAAGACGAAGCGCTGTGTTTGCCATATGCTGGCAGAAGACATGCGGAGGAAACAGCAGGTCGATCTGAGCTGAAGGCGCATTGCAGGAACTGACAGACCAATTGCTTTTCCTATCCATTTCCACCCCACCCCCACCTCCATCCTACAAAAGACCCTCTGATAGAGACATCCAAAACTAGGCCTCTCAGTGAAGAGTAGAATGCACTTGGGATGGCAGAGCAGAAGAGGAAAAGGTTTTCCGATAGAATCTGGTGTGTAATCTGGAGACCTGCAGTGTAGGACTGTGAACATTACTCTGGGGGAGGCATTAGAGATACTGACTATTTAGAATGCAAAGGACATCCTCGCTCCAAAATGAGTACAGTTAACCTTAACTGTACACCTTTCCGCTTTCGAAATCAAGATTTATAGCCAAATGAACCATCTTTGAGTCATCGGAGCAATGGGACACATTCTGTTTGTTCAGCTTGACACGACCATTGTTGAACCCAAAATTAATGTGCTACTTCTACTAAAAATATGAATTCCTTTATTATTTACATAAACCAGGACTCCTAACTGTCAGTATGAAAATAGATTTCCATGCATCATGTCGGTGAAAACAACAGGGTTGCAATGAGAGTAATACTTCCCTTTTACTCTTTTCCTAACTTGACATCAGTCTTTCAACCTGGAAATGCAGGATTTGGTGATTTTTTTCCCCCTACCTCCCAGGATGACTTGAAGATAAAGCAGGGTAAGATTTAGGGACAATGAAACACTGTGTTGATGGAAACTATTAGTGAAGGAAGCGTTTGTTGTATAATTTCTGCTGCTGTAAATTAGCCGTCTTTCCGTGATGTGAGAACCTGTCTGGTCCACTGCAGCCCTTCTGTGAGCATGGAGCAGGTTAGACTGTAGCACACGAGAAAAGCGCTGTTCCCTTAGAACCAACCTGACCGTGTTTGTGCCGAGTGCCCCGTGTTTTGTTGTGACAGGTTGGGCTATGGTTAAGTGGGTGTGAGACGCGGTCCACTGTTTGCCTGTGGTCGCTTCAGCTCACTGCATCTTGGGCTGAGCTCTTCCAGTGAGCCTGGTGAGACGGGTCGTGTGCATGCATGAGGTGAGTGTATGGCTTACACATAGACAACGAGAGGTGACAAAAGCCGAGGATTCGGGGCAACATTTCCCAGGGCTCAGGAAAGTACCCAGAGTGTGTGAAAGCTTACCTGCAGGGCTCTACAGTGTGCCACGCCTGATGATTATGGAGCTCAGCCACACTGGGTTTCCTACTCTAGAGGGCTGCTAACCAAAGGTCAACGCACGGATGAGCATCCTGTTCCTTAGTGGGAGCCGGAGTAGTTGTTAGTAATAACAATAGCAGAGATGTAGTTTGAATTTATAATGTCTATTCACCCCAAAAGGGCACTGGCGACAAGCCGAACAATTCCAGCGCAGCCCACCTTGCAAGTGGGTGAGTTTATTGAGCAATTATTAATCCCGAGTTCATTACATACTCTGTGGGACACGCGCAGGGAGTCACTTACAGGGCACAAATGACTCAAAGCTGGCTGCATCCATGCAGGCAGGCTCACCCCAGTGTGAGTGACTTAAGATAGCCTCCCCCGGAGCTAAGCAAACTCCTGCAGGCAGCTCAGCCAGTCTGAGCTTTCTCCCTAGCAACCGATCTGCCCATAGAACCTCGGGTTCCAAGCTGGGTTGATCTTGGCGATTTCAGGAGCTTTCCCACACTTGAGTTTGGTTTATTTCCCACGCCTTGGTTAGGTTCATTTACTTCCTGTCTTGGCGAACCTTCTCTTCAAGTATTTAACTCAAGAGCAGAGAAACTTTGTTGTCTGTTAAAGATCTGACTGTGTGCAAGAAGTTAAGCTGAAACTAAGGACAATGGGAAGACAGAGGAGACAGAAAGGTGACTGGATCCCTTCTGAATCTTAAGTCGAGTGGCAACTTCACTGCCCTTGAAGTAGTTCCGTGAGATAGCTATCAGTTCCTGTTCCTGAACTAAGTCAATTGAGTTTTAAAAGATGTAAAAGGTGAAACAAAACCGTTTGATTAACACATTGCTTTGCACTTGGGTTCTCTCTTGGAGGGACCGTGGGTGGATGACTGGAGTAAAGAAGGGGTGTCTATGGAAGAGTAGGCCAGTCAATGTACAGACAGACAGGTGCCCACTGTTCTAGCTTAGGTATCTTTTATTTCTCCTATTGGGATCTTGCCAGACTAATTTAACAATCTACTTTTACTTTGGTGTATGTGCCAATGCGTTTGTCTGAGGAAATTGACCTGATAGCTATTGGTAATTTGCTCATAAATACTAGATTCTGTTCACGCTGCCCTGAGATTAATCACCTGTCAATGCATACATGATTTCCTTAGTTCAGTGAAATGATTTATTAATCATCTTAACAAGGGGAATTTTGAAGGGTTAGAAATGAAGACATAACGACCGTATTCTTCTTTTTAAGAGGATATTTATTTATATTAGCAAATGTCATTTTATAGATAGATGCTTTAACTTTTTTTCAAATAAACCTGTGTTAAGTGATTTATAACATAATTCTGTTAGCTATAAATCTTTTGTATATGAAAAACTTTGAAAATATAAAATCTATTTTAAAAAATAGTCCTGCTTGGTGGTGGTGGTACATGCCTTTAATCCCAGCACTTAGGAGGCAGAGGCAGGCAGATCTCTGTGAGTTATAAGCCAGCCTGGGGGGTAGGGAGGGTGTGTGTGTGTGTGTGTGTGTGTGCC
The DNA here is from genome assembly GCF_018167655.1 of Microtus oregoni. NCBI lineage: Eukaryota > Metazoa > Chordata > Mammalia > Rodentia > Cricetidae > Microtus > Microtus oregoni. The sequence continues at coordinate 108,303 of NW_024543065.1, read as the reverse complement.
CCTCATTCAGGTCCAAGTTAAAAAAACAATCTGTGCTTTAAAGCCAAACTTTGAGAGAGGGATTATCTACTGCTGACTCTCCTATAGGATAACTGTTCGGATAACTCTGCCCCCGTGCTTGGTTAATTCGGAAATGGTTTCGGGACCTAATACATGAAGAGAAGATCACATTTGCAAAAAGCTTTTCTGAATCACATATCATGGGAGGCTGGCTAGCTACACCTGTCACTAGCTGAAGGTCAGATCAGTGCTGCAGAGAGCTCAGTAGAGAGGCAATAGAGACGCGAGTTCCTGCCAGCATCATTAACTTAAAAATTAATCAATCCCAATGCCCTTCCATGGACCAAGAATAGAGAATATAATGGGCTTAAGTAGAATCAGAGTGGCTGCAAATTATAGCTACAGATTTCTAATATGGGGGAAATGATGGAGGAAGGTCATTGGTTAAAAAATAAAGAAACTGCTTGGCCCTCATAGGTTAGAACATAGGTGAGTGGAGTAAACAGAACAGAATGCTGGGAGGAAGAAGTGAGGTAAAATGCTTCAGACAGACACCATGCAGCTCATCACCAGAGCAGACGCGATGAAACTCCGACCCAGGATGGACGTAGGCTAGAATCTTCCCAGTAAGTGCACCTTGGGGTGCTACACACATTATTAGAAATGGGCTAGTCCAGATGCGAGAGTTAGCCGAGAAGAGGCTAGATATAATGGGCCAAGCAGTGTTTAAGTGAATACAATTTGTGTGTTGTTATTTCTGGTGTAAAGTTAGCCATGCAGGAGCCGGGCAGAATGAAAAGCAGGCCCGCAGCTCCCACAACAGGGGAGGGGTGCAAAGTAGAAGAAGTTCTATGTGACCCTTAAGGTGAATAGTGTTGTGGAGAAGGGGATTATGGGAGAAGGCTTCTCAGAGAGTATCCTTGAAGTGGATGCTGAAGGGCACCTGGGCTAGGAGGATGAAGACAGGCCATCCATACTTTTTGGGCACAGGGAGCATGTATAATAAAAACAGTTCTGGAATCCAGTGCCAAGGTCCTCCCATTAGGTAAGAAAGTTGTAGTGGCACCTCACGCGGACTATGGTTCTGATGGGGACTGAATTAGCTGGAATGTTGTGAAGGAGATATGTGTCTTCTCTCTCCTCTTCCCATGTTTAGCGTAACATAACCCGTTAGTATTGCTTTGATCACATAATAGCTACACTGTCTGTTGCTATCAGCCAACCTGTTCCTCTGCTCTTCAGTATGAGTCTAGGGTCCCTTAAGAGCACCGGAGCTCAACTATAGATAGTTTCTCCACATAGCATAGTTTCTCTTTCATGCAACTCTCTTGGTCTGCCATGCACTGGTTTTCATTTCTAAGCCCTGAGAGGCCCTTTCCCACAGTGCAGCCTGCTCGCTCCCTCCTGACTGTGGTACCACCATGGCTACCCTGACCTATTTCATGGGTCTGAGCTATGGAACCAAATTTTTCTCTTATGTTCTTGCCTCCTGAAGTACATAGGCAGTATGTGGTCAGACCGCATTTAGATAAGAAATAAGGAATTTCTGAACAAAGACAGAAGGAGTGCAGTGGAGGGGAGAATAAAGATAAAGAGGGGAAATCCTTCTAGTAAGTGAATTTTACAATAAATACTTAGCAAGCATCTATCATGAGTAAACATTAGGTTGATGTAGAATGAGCACAACCAAAGATGCCCATTCTCATAGAGCTTGCGTTCCAAACCAAGGACAGTAACCATTTGAATAAGAAAATGTATGTTAGGAGAAACGGTGCTGATGCTGCTTCAGCTGCTCCTGGTTTTTATCAAGTGACTCCACGGTTATTGGTTGGCTATTCTCTGGACTCTGCGCATCACAGATGTGGAGGCAGTAGGGACCCCAGCTTCTCTCTGCTCCATACTATCTGAACTGGGAAGATTCAGCGTGGAGGGTAACTCGGCAGCTGAGACTGGAAGCACCCGCCGGCAGGCACTTTTACTCACATATGGAGGTTGACACTGGTCACCACCTGGGCGCCTCTGTGGGTGCTGACGGCAGGTGCACCGCTCATGACATGGTTTCCTCACAGCATGATGGCCTCAAGGCAGCGGAGCTTCCACTGACGCTCAGGACTCCAAGGGTGTGCGCCCTTTGAGAAACTGGAGGAAGCTGTGTGGTCTCGGCTGAATGAGCCTCAGAAGTCACATGGCAGAGAACTCAGTAAGTGGACTCCAGGTCTACGGAATGGTTCGATGACACCATTTGATGAGGTGCATGTCAAAGACTTTGTCAACACTCCAAACAAAACCACTACCACCACCACCACCACCACCACCAACAACAATCATGGCAGGACAGCTGGAGCAAGGTTGAAGAGCTTTAAGCTCTAAGGAGAGAAGGTATCATTTGTTCTCTGGGTCACCTGGAGTTGGGAGGGAGGGACAGAATCTGGCTAGGGTGAAGTGGGTCTGGGGGAGGGGCACAGGCTTTAGACAGAGGGACAGCAAATGAAGGTAGCTTACCTAAGAGAAAACTATTAGTTCTGTGAGGGCTCCTAATGAAGAAGAGGGGTTTGAGTTTGAATGCAATTTTATATAGATTCCACTTAAAGACATATCATAAGTGTGGTGTGGTGTGGTGTGTGTGTGTGTGTGTGTATGTGTGTGTGTGTGTATGTGTGTGTGTGTGTGTGTGTGTGAGAGAGAGAGAGAGAGAGAGAGAGAGGGAGAGAGAGAGAGAGAGAGAGAGAGAGAGAGAGAGAGAGAGAGACTCGGCAGTAGGCAGACTTGGGTTGAGGATGGGTGGATGGGTTGGAGGTCAGCTCTGCAGATCTGGGCTGTGAATGCCTCAGTGTCTTGATGCTACCTGAACTTCGAGTCATGGAGGAACTGGTTGGCAATGCAGCAGGAATGAATACCCCATCTAAGGCTGAGCAAAGGAGCAAGACTGACCGTGGAAAGGATGAGAGGAGAAACAGGAAGGACAGACTTTAGGTTCAGGCCAAGTTAAAGGGAGGCACAGGTGCCATCTCATACTTTGAACTAATACACAAAATCCTACCATTCAATTTTTTTTTTTTTCTGTTTCTTCTCTCTCTTCAGACAGAAATGTCCCCAGCAAGGCATCACATCGAGCCACTGGCACCTGCGTTGGAGGAAGACCGGAGAAGAAGTGCTCTTCATAAAGGATGGCGAGCCAACGGAAAAGATGCCTTTTGTATATTCTGATAGACTGTAGCAAGGGGTGGTGCTTGGAGAGTGTGTTTAGGCACCCTTAGTTCTATTTTGAAGTTTATGCTAGGCCATTCGGTAAAAACAAACGGGGTGGAGGATAGCTCTCAAACAAGCGTCAATCTAGTCTTGGTAGACGAAAGCGCAAGTAAAATTTGTAGGATTTCAGCTCCACCTGGTGGCCAGTTTGTGAAATGCTCCCTTGTACTAGAAGAAGCCTGTTTTCTGCTTGCAAAACCACGAGTCATTTCCTGGGTGATGCACAGTTCCTTTTGTATAACTAGTTTAAACACATCAATCTATCACCTATCCAAGTAATTGATTACCCAAACTGGAGGGCTAGGGTGGTAGGAAGTTGGATAAGGGAAACTAGACGAACGGACACAGACTGTTGGTCCTTTCCTGCTTAAAACGCTCGGTTGCCAGCTTCATTTCTCCTACAGAAGCATTGACTATAGGACTCTGGGAAATTAAGTAACCATAACAATGATGGCGGTGATAATTGTGGGCCACGAGAAACTGTTTGAAGAAATCGGAGCCTCAGTACTGATTCAGTGCTTTCTATTTATAAGGTCTGGGTAAGCAAATTAGTACATTAGAAAGTGAGACAGAACTTGAAGTGAAGAGTTGGTAAAACATTTCCCTGTATGTAATGGGAGCCACTGTGTCCGGTAGTCACCTGGAGTTCTAAAAGTGTTGCGCACAAGAAATGCCTCACTCACGGGTGGTAGATTTTCGGTATTTCTTCGCAAGGTCAGCCAATCTCAGCGGACGATAGTGGTGTAATGTTATTATACTAATGTAGGGTGTATTTACAGAGACGTCTCCAGCTCTTAGCGCGCCAGCCCAGCCGGATCAAGTCTCCAGCACATCGGCAGGCTCCCATTTACCCTGGAAAAAGATGAGGGAGAAGCGCTGTCGCGGGGTTTGAAGCAGCTCACTGTAGCCCGTCTTTCCACCGAAAGAAAAACGATAGGAATGGGCCAATGTTTCTTTCATGAGAATTTGAATACAAGATATATTAATTAAACATCTTCATCTCACTGATGGAGAAACTTAAGCCAGCAGTGATTAAATTACGGAGCTATTTCGTTGCAGAGTGAGACAATGTTCTTTCGTCCTGGTCTACTTTTCATTTCACCACAATAGAAGAACCCTTCATGCCTCTGGCAGGCCAGTGAGCAGGTAGGCCCACGCTTATAGCACAAAAGTCTGGCTGTGTCCAGGAAAATTATTTAAGTATAAACACACTAAACTCTACATTTCCCGTACTTTTGTTGTTGTTGTTCGAGACAGGATTTCTTTGTGTAACCCTGGCTGTCTTGAACCTAACTCTATTGACCAGGCTGGCCTTGAACTCACAGAGATTCACCTGCCTCTTCCTCCTGAATGTTAGGATTAAAGGTGTGCGCCACCACGACCCAACCCGACCTGACTATTTCCTGTACCTTATACAAACATCAGTCTGAATCCTATAACCAGCATGGGCGTGTGACAGCTGCCAGCCAATGGGCACGTTACTAAGTGGTGATTTTTATGTGGGGGAACGTAGCCCCAGACATTTTTATTGACTAGGTTATGGAATCGACAAATCTAAGACATTCATTTAATTTGGGGAAGAAGCCAACCTTCAGCACTATGGAATCCAGTAAAAGAGAAGCAAAATCACAATGTATAGCCCTGGTATGCTTTTAACTGACTTGAATTTCTAATGAGGTCAAAATGCGCAGCGTGGTTTCCACTACACAATTTTGATCCTCTCGGAACCACATTTATTTTCTAGGAATATTGTGACTGAGTCTGGAAAAGTACACAGCCAGATCTTGAGACTCCTAAATGGTCTGATGTATAGAATGGGCAGACACACCCACAGAAACACGAGTGTGTTTTATAACTGATGAACTTGAAGAGCAGCGGCTCTCAAACTCCCTAATGTCGCGACCCTTTAGTCCAGTTCCTTAACGTGTGGCGACCCCCAACCACAGAATTATTTCATTGTTACTTCGTAACTAATTTTGCTACGGCTGCGAATTGTAATGTAAATATCTGTGTTTTCCGATGGATCGTGTTAGGTGACCCCTGTGGAAAGGGTTGTTGGACACCAAAGGGGACCGCGACCCACAGGTTGAGAACCGCTGACGGTGCGCTTCTCCCGTGTGCTGTTTCTCAGTTTACCGTTTTCCAGTCAGTGCTGTCTAATAGACATCTCATGACTTATCTCAAGAGTGCTGAGGGAGAAACCATCTCCACGTCCGGTGTCACCCTCAGACACGGGGTGTGCTCCCTGCCCGTGAGCAAATCACCTTCTTTCCAAATGCCACTTTCTCATCCCTCATTGGAACAATAATCTAAATTTTGCAGGACTGTTCTATTAGATATGTGTATGTGTATGAATTGCCTTTTCTAATTCCTGAAGCGAGGTAGGCACTCAACCAAGTCAGCCACCCGAGTATCCCAGTATCAAAAAGATTGGTTAAGGACTGTTTTCTCACTATCTTAAAATCCACGTCCCATCACTCAAGAAAAGTCTCCTGTATTTTGTTTTACTAAAGTAGTATTTATCTAAATATTTTTTCATACAGCATGTAAAATTCTTTTTTTCCCCTTTCACGATTTATCTCTTCCAGGGGTGGCTCCGCTCGGGTGGGAATCATTGTTTCAAGAACGGCCGTTCATTGGGGGAATCTCAGAACACAGGGGATGCTTATTTTAGGAACTTGAGAGGCGGTGCCGTCATGTGGCCGTATATCAGCTCAGCACATCCCATGAAGGCAGAAGCAAGGAAGGGACACCTTGCTCAATCTTCTTCAGAGAGTTTTTTTTTTCTTTTTTTTTTTTTTTTTTTTTTTCGAGACAGGGTTTCTCTGTAGCTTTGGTGCCTGTCCTGGAACTAGCTCTTGTAGACCAGGCTGGCCTCGAACTCACAGAGATCCGCCTGCCTCTGCCTCCCGAGTGCTGGGATTAAAGGCGTGCGCCACCAGAGAGTTTTGAATAAATGCAGCTGGGCCCTGCACACCAGGCGGCCTGAGGATCTGGATTCCCAACTTAAACCTTTGCGTTTGCCAGTGTGTTATGGAGGGGACTAAGACCCAAACGGTGAGTTTCAAGAAGTAACAACATTATGATGATGATCTTTGGGACCAACTAAACTAAGGAAATCACAAGGCCAAATTTTATGTCAGTCCATAGGGAGACACAATGAGAGGAGACTGGAGTAACCGTGAACGAATTGCCCTCACTCTCCATGAGTTTATCTACTAGTGGTTAGCTTTTATTATTGTTGTTGTTATTATTATTATATGCTAGTTTGAGTTTTCCCTCAGCCTAAATTTCGTTTTCTCTCCTGCTTTGAGGAATGGGCTGGAAGGGCTCTTTCAGCCCCATTACCTCCCCCGCCTGTGCCTCTCTCCCAGGGTGACACCAGCTAACAGTCCCTGACTACAGGCTCCCTAGGATAGGAACTCTGCAAACCCCAGTTGCAATCATGTAACTCCTCTATACTATAAAAGAAAGGGAAGGCTTTTAGGGATGGGGGTGATGGGGGGTGCCCCGGGCAAAATTCCAAGAAGCCTGTGAACCACAGTGCTCAACCCTCGCCCCGTGGTGGGCAGCTGCCCCACTAATCATTCGGATTAGTTCAGCCTAAACCAGCAGTACATTAAAGACTGGTAGAACCCTTCACCCATCTTTGATCTGCCAGAGAGCACCCACGGGTCCGGGTTAGTCAAGCGGAATTCTCAGGAAGTACCAACTGTGTCACCTGGGCTGCTTCTGCCATTTCATGGTCACTTTAAACATTTGTGTTTATCTTGGGGGTGAAAGTAACTGATAGGTTACCCAAAGTAACTGATAATGGACTAGAAAGGCATTGTTTATTTATAGAAAGTGTGGAAGGAAGGTGGCCTGGGATTACCTCCTTCCCAAGGTCTGCACAATCCCTCATAAAGCAGCCCTCTCGTTTTCTTAGCTTATACCGTACCTATAAACAACCTAACATGATAGAAATTCAAACCTATGGCGCTTAAACTATCTAAAGTTCATTATTTAACATGACTTAATAATTTAATTCCATCTTGTGACGGGAAATTTCTTTCTTTCTGGTATTCTAATACTTTTCAAAAACATAGGTGGGTCTCACTATAAAGCAAACTAAAGTATTGATCAGCAGCTCACAACTTGATAGAAATTGTCCTTATATTTCCTGTTTTCCAATAGGAGGCCATCGGTTTTAAAGGGGGGGGGGGGGAATCAATTCTCTCTTTGCTGCATAAAAATAGGTCAAGTAATTTAAGCCAGTCCATTGCGTTTAAAATTCAGACACTGCTATTGTTCGTTCTGTTTGGGGGAGGGGGGACAAACAGAACACAAGCTAATACTGGTTTGCTGGCTAAGGCCTTTGATGTGCTCTTTAGTGTTCTCTTGCTGAGGTTCACCTCAGCCTGTCTGGGAGCTCAGATTTTGACGATAGTGGTATAAAACTGAGCAGGCAAACACCATCTCTGAAGCTACAGGAAACAGTCCCTTTATGCAAGCAAAACAAAACAAAACAGAAAAAAAAATTGCCAGTGGTTCAGAGCCTACATTCTTCAAGTTCTAAATTTATTTTGGGGAGCTCAATGTTATCTTCAGGTTTATATTAAAGTAAATTTTTCCTGACTCAATTAGACAGGAACATTTATTCTCATTAGAGATCCTATGGCCCTTTTTCTTTCTTTCTTTTTTTTTTCTAGATTAGAGCCACTGGCTAGGTCACATTCCAACATGGATAATTGCATTCTGCATTCCTGAATTTTTCCCACCACTTCTCTGACCTTGCCCCATCAAATGCAGTCGATCTTCTCCACCCTCCTTTACCAACCAGTAGTCCTGTTGTGGGGGTTCAGATGTTTCCCACCCCCACATGCCTGACAGGTGAAAGCATTGGTCCAAACCTTCAAGCCTCACTCTTCCAAAAAGAAAATCCCCTAGTCAGTGTATATTTCCAAACAGGAAGCCAATCTTAAATTATGCACCTTTAATCATAGGTTAAAGTCTTTGGCAGGAAAAATACGTTTATTTTTATAAAGAGTGCTTAATCTCAAATCCCTGTTGATTTAAAAAAAATGGTTGCAAAAACAGAGGGTATTTGCGCGAGAAAAAAAAACGAAGTCTTCAGGAACAGCAAAAAAAAAAAAAAAAAAAAAAAAAAAAAAAAAAACCCAAACAAACAAACAATAAAAAACATTCTTTTTCAACCTCCTTTAAAGCTCTCCTTTAACCTTCTGAGTAAATTCCACAAGGGGGCGAAAACACCTAATGATCCGGAGTGGTAAAGTTTGTATTTGAAAGCCAGCCACCCATAATAGATTAGTGGATTAATATTTTGCTCTAAAGGATCTGGCCTTTAATGTTGACATCAATTTATAGCCATCCCAGGCGTTTACAGTAGTAAAAGTCACAGAGGCCGTAAACGTCACAATAGATGTCAGCCTGCTGGAACTAGTGTTCTAGCCTAGCACCCCATAAACAGCGGTGATTAGGGAGCCGTTCTTCAAAGACCTAGCCAGAGCTCTAATGTCTTTATCAGCCGCAAAGATGCCGCCACCAGGATTTTATCAAGCACCCGCAGACCCACCCGGCTCTATGCATGCAGACCTATTTTTCTGTTGTGTATCAATGGGGGCTGGTGCTTATCAGTCATCTTGTCTTGAAAATCAAGCATGGAGTGTCTATTTGTGAGCGAAGCCCAAAGAACAGAGGCCCTCTTGTACCGCATTAGAACTTTTTGACTAACAGCCAAGGTACAGAGGTCAAATTTCCCCATATGCTCGAAGCAACTTAGTAGGAAGCAAGACCACAGAAGGTTTTTGCAAATGTCTGCCAGGAGCCGGGTGATCTAGGTCACTGTACAGGTTTCATTAATCGGGTTGTTTAAACAAGGGCTTATTTTTCTCTGCCTAAAGCGACCTGCAGATCTCACGTAGGATCGGCTCATTTGTTGATCAAGAGAGTTTTAATGAAATAGAGATGGGGGGGGGGGGTGCGCATTTGTGTTTGTACTGAGGACAAATTGTGCTTTTAGGCAGTTCCTCTGTTTGAGTCCTCTGTTCTGGCAGGGATGGGTCCACGTTCTATTAATAGACTCTTGAGCTCTGCATCTCTATATACGTGTCCGGCATTGGAGCGGCAGGAGGAATCTGGTGACAGAGCAGGTGCTGGGGCTTACTCCCTGGCAGAGTAAACGGTGAAGGGTGACCGCATGGCAATTCTTTGCTTTCTTCTTTAATACAGAAATAAATAAAAGCCCACAAGTGGAAGAGAACCACTGCTGTATTAAATATGTTTTACTTGAGTCTGCGGGGGCGGGAGGGGGGAGGGCAGGATTAGGAGGTGGAGAGTGGAGGGGTTGTGGGGTGGAGAGGGACTTACTGTGAAAATGCCAAGCTGGGATGACTTGCCACCTGATGGAAGATGCACAACTGATGTCTTAGCTTAAAGAAAAACTTCAGCTTTAACTATCGGAGAAATGGGATTGCTTGAAAACGGGTGATTTCTTAGAACATGATTTTTAATAGGATGGTGTCAACTATATAGACATAGAAAAAAAAACAGTGCAGTATGCATCTGAAATTTTACCTGTCCTGCTTGGAAATAGAACTGGGTCCGACTCTATCTGCCTGGGTGGCAGATCCCAGTGCAGCTCTTGGAGCAAAACTGCCTGCCTGCTCTGTCTGTGAAGCGTGGGGTCTGGGATGAGAGAGACTGCAAAGAGCTGCTGTTTTGAAGCTCTGATTATTTGTAGGGTTTTCTCGCTCTGTCTTTCCTTACTCTCTCCACAGGTTAAGTATGAATCTGTATTTATTTTTCCTTGGCTGTGGGTATGCTGCTCCTAAAAGCAAGCAAACATAACAGCAACAAATCGAGTTACTTCCCCCTCCACCAGGGATGTTTTGGCACTTGAACCATTTCTCCTCTGCTTGATTATGTAAGGCGGCCCTTGGCATCCACTGAATGTGGGGGGACGGTCCTGCTTAAAGACTGGCTCATCCAAGTTGCTAAAAAGCATTTTATACCGAAGCGCTTGGTCCCTAAAGCAGCAGCTCAGGATTCTGGAAAATGGGGCATGCTTGGGAGGGCACGTGTTATGAAGGTTGTAGTTTGACCTTTGAATCAACCTGAGTGATAATTAAATATTATAGGAAGCCTCAAGGTAGGTTCTACCCCCCCCCCCTTCCCCTCAGAACTGTAACCCAATCAGAAGCTATTTGAGATTAGATTGTCTATCCTTAGCATTTCTGCTCAGAAATAAAATTCATCTCTAGAAATAAAGGTAGATTTATATTTAATGCCACCTCCATCAATCACTCAGTATATTTCCACCTTCTTTTAAGTAGTTGAAGCAGAAACACTTGATTCCCCTTCCTCCCACCCAGTGAGAAAGATATAATGTTTAATATTGCAAGCCTTCCCAGCCAAGGTTCACTGGAACTGGATGCAGCCAAGAGACAGCAAAGAAAGCACTCTGACAACTTTTCAGCCGGTGACACCACACCAAGAGGCCAGTTACAAAGGTGCCAGTGTGGCATTGTGCCAACTATCTTAAATCCTGCTCTCCCTTAAGCTCACCGTGACCTGTCTCAGTGTCCTGTAACCTATCCCTAGGAAGCTTACCCTCAATCAATAACAAGCCCAACTTAAAGGCCAACCCTCCCCCAAAGGACTGGCGTGTAGAAAACAAGTTATTTCTTAACTTTTTATTGACATTGGCAAATTAAAATAGAATAAATTAACAAGTATTTTTTCAAAAAAATGTTTTGTACAAAAATACTGTCAAAATTTCCTAAAAAGCTTTCAACACAGTAGTATCTTTTCATGTACTGAATATAACTATTAGCACAGTGTCAAAAATGTTGAAGACAGAAACAAAATAAAAATCTGTGAAATGTTTGCCACTGACTACATTCCACGCCCTATTATTGTCTGTACATATGGGGGAGGGGAGACAGCCAACTTTAAAGTGAACGGTATGACTTCCTGATCCAGAACAGTTTGGCCCACATCTGTTTAATAATCTTCCAGTTTAGCGTATTTGAAAACTTAAAAGTCTGTACTCAAATGCATAGTTTAAAAAAAAAAAAACGAAGCGAGATGGCAGTTTGTGCAGTAATATCTGCCCTTCAAAGTTCATGCAGCCAACAAATGCAATTTTTCCTTTCACTCATAAATCTGAATGCAGCGCAGTCATTGGAAACCATCTACAAAATCCACGAGATTAAGCAGTTTGCCAAGATTAATATCTAACAGTTGAGCACTGGAGAAAGTGAGGAAATAAGCAGTAAAAAACAACAACAAAAAAGACCAAGTTAGCTAGATATTCCAACTACATAAGGGAGGTGAATGTCAAGGCTACAAAAACGAAACAAGAACAGGAAAAAAGTGGCAGCAATCTTTTTTTTTTTAAACCAATTTGTACAAGTTTATAGTTTACTTTGCTTCCAGGTTCTCAAACCTTTCAGGATCTGAAAAGTGAGATACTGCGTCTAAGGGAATGTTTTTTTCTTTTTTTTTTAATTCACACCGAAGAAGTTGGGGGTGGGGGTGGGGAGGGGAGGGTTGATTTCTCTCGCCAGCCCAGGTTAACCGAGTCAACAGCTGACTCTGCTGGGCTGCTGTTTGCACACGAAGTCCGTCATAAAATCAAACTCGTTTTGGCCCAGCCAGAGTTCGGGCAGCTCCTTGATGCGGTCCAAACCCATTTCTATCACTAAGGACATAAGCACTTCCTCGTCGATGAAATCAGTGTCTATGACATTGGGCGGCAGCATTGCCGCGGGGACGTGAGCCACCGAGCCCGGCATGGTGCTGCCACCGCCGCTGCCGCCTGCGCCACTGCCGCCAGCGCCGCCTGAGGTGCCTCCAGAGCCGCCGGGGGTGCCGCTGCCGCCCGAGCCACCAGGGGTGCTGCTGCCGCCGCTATGCTTGGGGTTGCAATCTCGGAAGTGCTGGTTTGTCCCGTTCATCTGGTGGCCTGCAGCGGGGTGCAAATCCGGCATGTAGTGGTTGTGGGGGTAGGGGTGATGGTTGAAATACTGGTTGTTGAGCTTCTGCAGCTGCATGCTGGCCGGCAGGGAGCCTCCCTGGCTGGCCACCGGGGGCCCCATGAACTGGGAGTTGTTAAACCTGGCAGCTGGGGCCAGAGCGCTCGGGGGGTGCCCCCCGTTCACAGTCCCCGGCCCCATGGCGTGCCTGATGCCGCTCGTGGCATTCATGTTGCCCGCGCCGTAGTGTATGTGCTCGCCCATGAGCGCGTTGAAGGCGTGCTGGGGCTGCTGCTGCTGGTGGTGATGCGGGCTCTGGAAGGGCGCAATGCTGCCCAGGCGGTGGCCAGCGTGGTGGTGCAGCCCGTTGGTGGTGCCGTCGGGGAAGCGCCCGTGGTTCATGGCCATCATATGGTCTGCCATTTCCAGTCCTGAAAGCGAAACGAGTAGACGCTTGAGACCCGCGCCACACGTGTCGCCCACCAGAGCGCACCCCACTTCTATCGCCCCTGTACCCGCGCGCACGTCAAGCAGCAGACCACCTTCCCCGGGAGGGAACCCACCGGCAGGCAGTCCGTGCACCCCGAGCTCGCCACCTCGGCGGACCTGCCGCCCGCCGGACCCGCACAGTCTGGCGCTGCGCAATCGGCCCCTTCCCCAGCGATCCGGGAGTGGGGAAGAGGGGGGCGAACGGAGCCCACACCCCCCTAGGTTCCCCGAAGTGGCTTAATAAAGGAAGTGCCCCGGAGCCCAGCCGCGAACTTCAGGCATTCAATCAGCCCTCCTCACCCTGTGGTTGCACATCCTGTTGTTATTCCCCAGCTCCGCCTCACGCTCGTCCCCGGGGCCAGCCCTGCCCTCGGAGGACGAGGCTGGCAGCAGCCCTGGCCAGTTTCGCCCGCCGCGCTCACCTTCCGTCTTTGCGATTTCTGCTCGGAACACCGAAGGCGGGCTCGTCGGGTCCAGGACCGGCTCAGCAGCACATAGATGGGCAGCCGAGGGGCTATGGAGCGCTCGCTTGTGCGAGGTTGGCGCCGAGGTCTTGCAGCAGCCGCTGGGGCAGATTGCGAGCCGTTCCCTTTTCTTTTCCCTTCGCTGCCCTCTCCGCTTCGCAGGACCGCCCGGCAGCTGCCAACAATGAGCTGTGTTTCTTAGGGCTTTGGCCACAGTTAATATAAGGATCTCAGAGAAGGGCGGAGCGAGAGCCTCCCCGGCGGCAAGGGAGAAGACGCGGATTCCGGAACTAGAGCGCGCTGGATTGGGTCCCCAAGCCGCGTCCGCGAGTCCGCACGGCACGTGCGCAGAGGCTGCGCGCCCCGGCGCCGCCCTGAAGTTCTCCGGACTGTGGGTGCCTTTCTGGGCACCCCAATGCGAGGGTTGTACCTACCACCTCCGGGGCAAGGAGCTAATCCTCTCGGCCACCCAGTGCAAGGAAGCACCCACAGGATAGGACCAAGGAGCACTCTCCGCCTCCCTCTGGCCAGATCTCCCCACCCCCAGCTTGCTCACCCGGTTCACCTAGTGATCTGCCCTGCCCTCTACAGGAACAGGGGGTTTGCTCAGCCTCCCCGCCCTGCAGAGTTTGCTTGGGTGCAAAAACCTCCCTAACCTGTGAAGAATGGCTGTCCTTTTCCGAGTTTGGGTTTTAAAGCCCCGGACCGATCCTGCCCCGTACTCTGAGCGCGCTTTCCTGAGCCGCGCCTTTGTGTTTTTACACCGGCAGCGTTGTAAACCTAACCGAGATATTTTCTGCGTGTGGGTGCATTTACCCTGCCTCCACTCTTTTCAAGGACAGGGACTGGGGGCGGGGAGCGGCAGCGGCTGCAGGTGGACCGAGCGCGCACACAGGCCGGGTCGGCTCCGCTCCTGCGTTCGGGAATCCGCTCCACTCTTTCCGGTCTGCCCCACGTTCTCGGAGTACGTGTGCTTCTGCTAAGTTTGCGTTTGCAGCTCTTGGTAGCTTTGGCATCCGTGCTGAGGCGTCCCTGCTCTGTAAACAAACTCAGCGATCCTCGTCCCCAGATCCACCTTTTTGCACATACACAGTTACTTGCTTCTGCTGTTGCCCTTGATCCAGGAGGTGGGGGTGTGTGCAAACTTGCACAGCCTCCCTCCGGGCTCTGCCTGACGGTTTGGGGTTGATTTAGAAGCAAACGGGTTTGTAATTAAGAAATTCGAGGGCTGAGTAAGGCTGCTGCTGCTGCTGCTGCAAAAGGAAAACAGATAGATAGCTTGGTAATCGCTTTGTAAATAAAGTCGTTTTGGAGGTGGGCACGTAGCGGCACGTCCTGTAGGCACGGTGCGCGCACACACTGCTAGGACTCTTCCTTTTCAGTGAAATTATTCAGCGGAGCAATAGGCGGTGATAATAATAACCTTGCCTGCAGAAAGAAGCACAACGAGCCCGGTCGCCCATTTGGCTCATTGACTTGCAAATAAAATCCCTAACACTGGTCGGGGCCACAACCCAGTCGGAGCTCTCTTGCGTGGCTAGTTGTTTCCCCAACCCTAGGATAAGGCTGCTCGGGACCGTGTATCTATCTCTCTTTAAGTGGTGAAATCGAGTTTAGCGCTCCGAATAAGGACTTCTGTGTACAGTTGTTTCTTCATAACTTGATGTCCATGGAAGACTTCCTGCTGCAAGGAGCCAGCACCCCTCCCCCTTCCCGTTTCTTTTTCTCCCTTCTAGCTCCAGACTTTTTTTTCAAGGCTGTTTCTTGAGAACTGGAAATTCTGAAACATTGCTTGTCTCATTCAGTAATTTTTTTTTTTTACTTTATTCCTCTGTCTTCCTCAAGTTAGTCCTATTCAAATACCCCAAACAACAAAGCCCTCTCTCTTCCTCTCTATCCTCTTTTTCCAGGCTCTGCAGCATTTATGACCCTGTATGCAAATGATTTTGAAACCTCAACAATGTTTACTTTTTGCAGAAGTGAGCAAGACATATGGCTTTCAGTTATAACAATTCCCCTATTTTTGTCCACCTCCTAATTTCGCTTATAGGTCATGAACGTAAAGTTGAAAAAGCAAGAGGTTTGGAAATCAGACGGGACACTTCCTATTTAAAAATTAAAAAATAAATAAAAAATAAAAACTGCGTTAAAAAATATTGGCCAAGCCAAGATAATTTTTTTGAATAGATTGTTTACTTCCCTTCCTTATTGTGCAGTGTCTTGCGACACAAGGAACAGCTTTTGAATGTCTAATCTAAATTCCTCTTGCAACCCTTAAGGGAAGGTACCCCACCGTCCAGCTCCAGTGTTTCTAGAGACTGTTGCGCAATCCCTAGAAAGGTCACCTGCCCATCCCCCACCACTAAAAGGAAAAATAAATACTTCTGGGTCCAGCTGGATGGAATGCAGGAGGCATTGCTCATTTATTCTCCCGATGCATGTTCTCCAGGTGCCAGGCACTTCTTAGTACCCCAAGATACAAACAAGATGGTTACAAGGAGACCTTGGATAATCAAGCGTTGGATACACACCTCCCCTTCTGCGACCCTCCCGTTCCCCGACCCTGCTGTCATCCCAGAGCACACAAGAGGGATACCATATCCTGTCTCAGGGGCATTGAGAGGCTTCCCGGTGGGCATGGTAAACTAGTTAAGACCTCGGGATGAGTAAAAGTTTGACCACAAGGGCCAACGAGTTAGGAGAGAAACAAACTGGAGTGTTGCGGTCGGATCCTCAGGGCCTGTGTTTCCAGGCTGAGAATTCTGATTGGGTCCCAGAGACGTGCAGGAGTGGGTGACAGCTTATGAGATAGTATCATGGAGCATGGTTTGAGAGGAAGACTGGCAACCGGGCATCCAGGTAGGGAGACATTATCCAGTAAGGGAACACAGGAAGTTCCCTGAGGTTTCTCCGGGGAACCGGGGGAGGCGTGGCCTGTCTCTGATTGTCAGCACTAGGCGGTTGTATTAGTTTTCTAGGATTGACATAACAGAACACCATGCTTAAGCAACAAAACGTGATTGTCTGACATATACTAGGGAGTCAGAAGTCCAAAATCAAGAGTTGGCAGGATCGGTCCTGTCCGTCTTGTATCTTTGGGCAGGTTGCTGGCAACACTTGGTAAATAAATACATCTCTGTGTTTTCTGCCCTCATCCTCACACAGTGTTTCCCTGCATATGTGGCTCTCTGCCCCCAACCCCCATAAGGACATCAGTTGTACTGGGTTAGGGCCCACCCTAATGATCTCATCCTGTATTATCCAAAGCAGACGCATTTTTGAGGTGCAGGAGTTTAGGGGAGTACCATAGCTTTTTAGAAAAGCTCCATCCAACCTTGCAGAGGTGAAGAACTAAGAGATGGAAGGTCCCCGCTGATGAGGAAGAAACTCCCTAGAGTTATCTTCCCAGACATTCGGATGGACCTTGTTCTCATTTCTGTGTCTCTGCTCAAATTCCACCTTGGGGTCTTGCTCAGTGTCCCACCTAAAGAACAAAATCCTTTTTTGCTACCTTCCTTCATCCCATTTGAATTTTCCTCTTGGCATTTGCTCCCTTCTGGTAGTTGCAGAGTACAGAAACAGTTAGCTGCCTTCCCCCACCAGAAAGGAGACTCCAAGAGAACAGAGATCAGGACGTTTGTTGGTGGTAGATCTGAGTCAAGCCTTCACCAACAACAAGTGAATGCATGAATTAACGAATCCGTGAATGATGATTGATATATCTTAGCATAGTTATCAGGGAAGCCAAAATGAAAGGAACCAAATGAAGGTTCTAGAGATTGCTTTTAAGGCAGAAGGGCTCACTTCATTACCTAGCACAAAACCTTGAATTCCACCCCCATACCTTGTAAACGAAATGGGGTGCATGCCTCAGATGTATCAAGAGTTCAGGGTCATCCTTAGCTAGATAGAAAGGGTGAGGCCAGCTTGAGCTGTGGGACAGCCCATCCAGTGGGAAAGAACAGCTGCTCACCACAGTGTGAACTTTGGCCCATCTTTCACTGAAGCAATCCTGTCACCTGCTTAAGGGAGAGGGCTCGCCAGGGGCTCAGAGGCTACTTGTAATAGATTGGAGTCAGGCACCCCGCTGGTGTGACTTTTTGAGTGACACAGAGCTTTTAAGTGTGAGCCTCTAAGCTAAACCCTGAGCTTAGAAACAACAACAACAACACTAATGTAAAAAAATTGCTCTGGAGTGTACGGTGGGGGTGGGGTAAGATCTGAGGAAATGTTTTCTACTTTACCTAAATTATCTCACTTAATCCTTAAAAAGTAGAGATACACTTTAAAAAAAAAAGAAAGGAGGACTTTGAGTTTCAAAGAGGTTTAATAAATGAAAACAAAATAACAACAACGAGACGCCAAACTCGACTTGCAGCAGCTTTTCCGGTGAGGGTGGAGGTTGCTCTGTGCGCTCTCTGGTGCTAAGCAAGGCCTTGGAGAAATTAAGGCCAACATCATATTAGACGGCTGGTGCTGACGTAACAAAATCAGACTGGAGAGTTTCTCAGAGGAAATGTATTTTCTCACAGTTTTGGAGGCTGCAAGGCCAAGGCCAAACTGTGAAGAGCTCGCGTTCAGAGGCTTCTGGTCTGTTTACAGTTGGCTATCTTGTTTCGTTCTCACGTGGTCTGAATGCCACGTGTTTCTCTGACAAGTGCACATTGCCTTTTTTTTTTTAAATATTATAAAGACGCTGGCCAGATTAGATAGGACCGGTTCAGATGGCTTCCTTTCAATGTCACCACCTCTTTAAAGGCCTTATCACCAAGAAGTAACATCCTGAAAGCACTGAAACACGGGGTTAGCACTTCATCACAGGAATTCGGTGGGGGACACAGTTCAGCCTGTGTTCTACTTCATCTGCAGATTCACTTTAGTTAATTGACATTTTATCAGTTTGTAGCTTGAAGAGCAAACTAGGGGTTAGGAGGACACAGACTGGTTTTGAAGTTGGGTGAGGTCTGTTGAAAGCCTGAAAGACAAGAAAAAAAAAAAGCAGGGGCTGAATAAGTTAGGGCTCTACCAAAAGAAGATTATATTCAGTAGGAAAAACTAGAGAGGCTCCGAAAGGACAGTAACAGATTATGCTGGTACTGGGTGGGAGATTATTGACAACCAAAAGAGAAAATGTGGAGTTATTGCTTGGTTGAATCAGATGCACACGGAAGATGGTTAAAAAGGGAACAACTTGAAGTGTGTCGAGAGTAGGGCTCTCACTTGATTGAGCTGGAAACAATCCTTGTGCTGAACTTGGCTCTCCCTAAGTTGTTTTGGAATGTTTCATTTTAATAAGGAAGGTTTGTTTCTTTTTCTTTCTTCAGAAGGAATATATTTTAAGGAGGTGACAAACGGGACCGAGAATGGCTATGTAAGAGGAGAAAAGGCTGCCAGGTGACTTGATACACATGTTTCTGGTGTGCACATAGAGAGATGAACACGGTGGACCCTTTCCAGATGTTTTCCTTTTCCACCAAGACAGAGGAAAAACGGAGAAAGAAAAGTGTGCTAGGGAAGAGAGCTTGCAGCCGAGGTTCCCATCTGTGTCCTGAAGATGCAGTGTCCACAACTTCCTTTTCATGTGCTTTCGGTATTAAGGACTTTTGTTTTATTTTGTTTCCAAATAGTGCTCTGAAGTTAAATAGTTTAAGAAAGAACACTTTGGATAACACCTAAAAAAAAAAAATACCATGGAATTGTTTGCAGGTAGAACTAGAAGAGGAAGCATTTATCCCAATTCTCTCATGTTTTAAGCAAGAAATTCAAGGTCTTGAGAGGCTTAAGTGACTTCTTGACTCTTTAAAGACCAGAATTTCCAAACACACCGTACATCATCAGAGGAACCCCTCTTCTTCATAAGGATGTCAGTGGCAGGAACAGAGTGTGCTAAATGCCTGGATCAGCCTGTCCCAGGCTGGCATTCCCACAACTAACTGAACTGCAGGACCCGATAACAATATTTGTATGGATTTCTACTTTTATACAAAACTTATGAAGTCAACTCATTTAAAATCATTCTTGGGGGCTTGAGAAATGGTTCAGTGGTTAAGAGCACTGACTGTTCTTCCTGAGGACCTGGGTACAGTTCTCAACACCCACATGGTAGCTTACAACTGTCTGTAGCTCCAGTTCTAGGGGACCCTAGACACCCTCACACAGACATACATGCAGGCAAAACACCAAGCACATAAAATAAAAATCAATAACTTTAACATCACTTTCTAAGTGGAGATATCTTATTCTATTAAAAAAACAAATTCATTTTCTAGTTCAAGCAGAAAGTGTGGAAATCTATGCTTGTGTGTCCTGAGAGGCACTCTAGACAACATTGGTAAGCAGTTAGCTTCCCTGATCTTCACAGGCACACACTCCTGCTGGAGGGGTGGGGGAGGGATGGGGGAGGAGTGGAGAGGGGTAGGGAGGGGTGGGAGAGGGGTGGGTTTTACAGTTTACAACTGGTGTTTTTGTTGTTTGCTTTGGATTTCTGAAACAGAGTATCACTAAGTACCCCAGACTGACTTCACAAATCTTCCTGCCTCAGCCTCCCAAACACTGGTGTTACTTAGGTGACTGCCACCACACCTGGCCTTTCATTTATTTGTCATTTATGTAAATATTTCAAGATCGAAGACCAGTAGTCCTGAAGAAAATAAATCAGTGGCTCATGAGCGTGTTCTCTTCATCCAGAGGGTGCGTTTGTCAAATGAAGTCTCTTATACTGTATAAACGTGGAGTTCCTGAAGCAAAGTTTCAGTGTTAAGAACTGCAATGATTCCTCCTAATTAAGTCTTCCACTTATTAGACAGAACATTCCAGCGGACGACCATATGGAATAACTGCGGAGGTGTGTTTGGGATTGAGAGCCTGAAACTAGCGCTTTGATCTCTGTCTTACAAACAAAGCACACATAATGATTTTTAAGAAAATCGTAATTGATTTTTTTTTGAGAAAACATTTTATTTTCCTAGCTAATTTTGAATCATAAAACCAATGAATAACCCCCCTCCCCCCGGGAACAGAAATAGCTTATCAATTTCTGATCTTGTGATATAACTATATATGTTATCCAAAATGTGAAAGATATATTCTCAATTTTAAACTTGTCAAAAATTATGCAAAAAAAGGGTTAAAGTAAGCTTTGCAAACAAATTTCAGTTACACATGATTCTACAATGGATTTAATAGGAACTCTTGTATTTTTATGCACCATGCGAAAAGTTTTTAAGTTACCTAAAAATGTCTCCGTGGTTCAGAGCTAGCGGTGGAAATGATTAACAAGACAGAGATGTTTTGAAAAATGTTAGCTCAAGCCAGTGTTTCTTAAAAATAATATAGAAAACTCAAAAGAAAAAAAAAACACCTCCAGAGCCTCAAACATTTAGCTAACTCATCTTTATTATTTTTATGTACATGAGAATAGAAAGCGACAGTGACATCCTTACATTTATTGCTCTTGTGTAACTACATTACCAGAACACGTTTTACATGCTAACTAAAAATGAAACCGAAGAACCAATAATAGTTGAACTGAGCAGCGTTCCCACAGCAAATATTGCGTTGATTCTCAGTAACAGCTGCCATCCCGTGTGCTTCTCCTGCTGAGTTCAGTGTCCTCTGCAATGCGATTCTTCCTTTCGGTCCACTCTAAAAAACGTGTATTTAAGCAGCTGGAGAAAGAGCCCCGTTTGGAAGCTGAGTAACCTCAGGCAAGTGCTTATGTGAATTCCATTCCCTGGATTCGTGTAAAAATTGATGATGTCCACTTGTCAGCCCAGTGCAGAGGAGATAAAGGCAGGAGGACCCTCCCCTACTCCAGAACTTCCTTGCCAACCAGTGTGTCCTAACTGATGAATTAATTCCACGCCACTGAGAGACCCTGTCTAAAGAGTGGATGACGTTCATGAGTCTGTGCTCTGTTCCCCACAAGGACCCAGACCCTAATGTGTGTACACCCTTAACCCGCTGAGCCCACTCACTGGCCTCAAATTACCCAAATTAAAGAACTTTTTCTTTCTTTCTTTTTCCCCCTCTTCTGAGACAGGGTGCCATTATTTAGTTCTGGACGTCCTGGAACTCACTGGGGATTAAAGGTGTGTCATTACGAGAACTCCGAAAGAATCAGGACTGTGAAGGTGGCATGAAAGTAAAGGAAATAAATAGTAGTTTGGGTGATATTCTCTATTAATAAATACTGTGGGTTGTATCAATATGAATAGTCAGAGTTAATGGCTGAGCTAGCAAAAAGCTAGAAAGGGTAATTCACTGGAAAGTTTAACATTACATAATTCCTTTTCAAAATGCAGGGGGCTTTCCCCCTATATTAAATAAACGCATGGCCCCTTAAAGTGGTCTGCGAATTCATTCTTTCAGTCATTTCTTTTCTTGTTTCTTTTTCAACTTATTAAAATATTGGCTTGGCAGAATTCTTGCATGACCTGGGAAATAACTATGTAAGAGTTTGTGTGTTAGTATATAAATTACTATGAGTCTAGATCATATTATCTGATTGCTTGTAGGTTTAATTCCTGTACGTATTTTAAACGGTCTTGTTTACATCCTCAATCTGTGGTGAGTAAGGGACTTCTAGGCTTCTTTGATGTGCATCGAGCTTCTGGAATCTGTGTGTGGTGGCACTAGGGAAGGACCCACGGAACTTTGAGATAATATTATCATCTGTGAGTGAGAGAAAGGGCATAAACATTTACAAGAGAAGATCAGAGTATTTAACAGGGAATTCCAACTTCCTGGCCCCTCCTGGACCTTGGGAGTGAGAGCCTAGAAATCAAAGATGCTAGAAGAACAAAAGCCCCACTGTAAATCAATCAAGTGTTCTTCATCCACCTCTTGTCTGTCTGATGAGTCTGAAAGCCTTCAGGGCTCAGGATAGGTGGACCAGCTGAGCTGATGACCAACCTTGGACAATAGTGGCCTGCTAATGAAAAGACTTAGGGGCAGTGAGTGCTGGTTTGGCTTCCCTCCATCCCTGCCATCTCTGTATTACAATGGCAGCGGGTCTGTAGCTGTGCTCTGGAACGCTGAGTGAGTACTCCCCCCACCCCCATTCGCTGATCCCTCTTAGACTTTGTGGTCCTGTAAAATCTCCTGTCGTAAGTCAAGTCAGGACCCCGTTATTGCCCCTGCCATGTACGGAGTTGTGGATCATTTAACCATAGGAACATGTTTTGAGAACTGTATCATTAGGAGATTTCATCATTGTGCAAACACGGTAGAAAGAGCTTAAGTAAACGCAGAGCTGAGGTTTATTAGGCGATGTAATCTCTGGGGACCACTGTCTTAGACTCCTTCCATTGTTGACGGAAGTATCCCCATACAGTGTGACTGTAACGCCTTGGGCGCCCCTTCCAGAGACCCTCTTGGAAGAGCATAGTTAATATTTGTGGTTACTTCTTGGTTACTGTCCCGACAGTGGCAAGGACCGAGCTTCTGTCTTGTCCTGAATGTTCATCATCCTATCTCCAATCCGAAGTATCTGACTGAGCACAGTGACCATGAAGCAGAAAGCTCAAGTTTCCATTGAAGAAACTAAGATATTATAGTTTTATCCTTGCTGTACAAAAGCAATCCCCCCAGTCTTTTTTTTTTTTTTTTTTTTTTTTTGGTTTGCCATTCTGTGGACCCTCTAGGTTTTTCTCCATAAGAGATAATCCACTCTAACTAGTTTAGGAAGGACATTTTAGAAGCCCATCATGATATTTATAATTTTTTTTCAGTCTTTCCTTTACCATCATCTCAGGATTCTAGAGTCTTCTATCAGTTAAGCTTGGCTCTGAGACACTGTTCCCTGTAGTTTTTTTTCCTGGTGGCTCCTTCAAAATGAATCATCAGGTAAAAGGGACTAATACGAAGGATTAATAATATAAGAAAGAAATCGAATATAATAATGTAAAGCAAATAATAATCAGTTCTTCCACTAGAGGTGGTGAGCGTTGCTCATTGCTTGCCTCGCACAGTTAAAGGCACATTGCACACACACACAGCTCAGCAGACAAATCACACGCCATTCCCTCTAATCCCAACATAGTCATGTGGTCCCCAATTACCCGGTGTTATGTAGGTTGCAATCAAGCTTTCTTTAAATTGCTAATAAATTCCAAAGTATCAAGACACAAACAAGCAGTCGTGTTTTTTTTCTCTTGGTCTTTGTTGCTTGCCAGGTAGACCAGTAAAAGAAACTAAGGGGAACATCAAGAGGAAGGTCCAGAGTTCAGAAGGCCCCAGAGCTCTGCTATCTGAGATCTCAGGCGATTAGATAGTGTAGCTCAGAGCCCACACACTCCCCTGACTTCACAGCTTTCCCGCCTGCTAGACTGCTAACCAGTCCCTTCCCCTGGGTACCGGTAGTCCTGGAGACTGTAACTTATTTTCCTGTCCTAGCAGAGAATTCACAGCATGGACCGTGCGACTCCCGAACCTGGCACAGAGACATTAGTCCACACAAGCCATCTTTGGCCAAGATGAGTCTCGGGAAGTGGATATAGGGTCAATAACAGATTAGATCTTCATTTCTTGAAATTAAGCAGAGGTGAGAAGTTATAATATACACGTATTTGGCAGGCAGAAAAGTGGGTCCACTGACTTTCAAGCATCTCTTTAAAGTGTTTCTTCACTAGCCTTTGAAGAAGGGGGCTTTCCCAGTTGCCGAGTATGGGGAGCATCAAAGGGTTCCAAGCCAGTGATGCTCTGCCGATGGGCACTGCGGTTGTCAGTCAGACCCTTTGTTGGGGTGAACAATGCTGCTCTCCCCTCTGGGATGCAGCTGTGCTCTGAAAATGGAAAGCGTCTCTGAGCCGTGAGAGGTAGAAAGCGTTCCCTTTCCTCTCAAGCCAGCAAGTTGCAATGCTATGAAGCTCCTGTGAGGTGTTTACCTAGCGGTAGGCACACAATGGGACCACAAAAACCACTCTAAAAGATTTCACAAGCACATGCAAAATGGGCCACCTTTGGGGCTACCTGAATGATGATGATGATGGAGGTTAGTGCATATGTATTTATTTAGGTTTTTTTTTTTATTTTATAGACAATTTGACTCTATAGCCCAGGCTAGTCTGCAACCCAATATATAGCCCTCACTGGCCTCAAGTTTAGGATAATCCTTGAGTCTCAGCCTTCTGGCTGCTGATAGTCTAGACATGAGCCACCAAACATAACCATTATTTTTATTTTATCTTGCTATATAGCTCAGGTTGATTTTGAACTCGCTATATTGTCCAGGCTGGCTTTAAACTCGACTCCCTTGCCTCAGCTTCCCAATGCTGGGATTACAGGTATGTACTATTCTGGGTTTCTAGCGGACCCCGTGCACTAGATTCATAAGAACTGCAGAATCACAGGAAGCTACTGATGGGAAGTCCTGGGATCACCGTCCAGCCAAATCTATTTCATTTTGGAGCTAAAGCAATTCATGTGGGGAGCTCAGTGGTTAAGAGCACTGACTGCTCTTCTAGAGGCCCTGGGTTCAATTCCCAGCACCTTCATGGCAGCTCACAGCTATCTGTAATTCCAAGATCTGACACTCACACAGACATACATGCAGGTAAAACACCAATGCACATGAAATAAAAATAAATCATTAAAAAAAGAAAGAAAAAAATTCAAATTAAGGGAGGCAAAGTGACTTGCCCAAGGTCTCAGAGGGAGTGGGTTGAGAGCTTAGCCTGCGGGAGTGGTAGGAGATTGTGAACTGTCTACAGAGTCCACCCCGGTTGTTTGTGTCCACTGACAAGTCTGAAGGATCACCGTGCACCAGACGCCACCAGACAAACCTACATGGAACCAAAGCCTTTGCTCACAGTGCTAGACCAAAGACTGCTGTCATGAGCTCGTTAGGGAAAATGGACCCTCTGGAATACCAGCTCTGTATCAGAATTTGGACAAGGCTAAACTGGTGATTGTCAGTGTGTTTAGAGAAACGAAGGGTCAAGGGTTCTTCATTGGCAAAGGCACAGAGCACGCTCATGGTCAAGTTCTTAAGGTATTGCTTTCATATTGTCTCATGAAGCCACTCATCTTCCCCTGAAGTTCTGGGAGGTCGGAATCCCTGACTGGGGAGTCCGACAGATTCTACTGACCAATTCACTAGACATCTTCCTACCCTATCTGTGTCCCTGTAGCAGTGCTGCAAGGGAACACTTGATTGTCTTTCTTTCCAAAACTCACTAGTTCCGAGAAGGTTCTTTCACGTCCCGGTAATGTAAGGAATGGGTGGAATGTCGCAGTGTCAACAGACACAGGAACCACCCTAGGAAGGCCAGTGCTGTAGGACGCGCATTTGTGACACTAGCTATCTCGAGAAATGACAAAGACTGTGTGCGCAGTCGGGGCTGGGAGAATCAGGAATTCCTTATCTAATCAGCAACCAAACGTCTCTTGGGCAAGGGGAAGTGCAGTGGTGGGG
Organism: Microtus oregoni; assembly: GCF_018167655.1. Lineage (NCBI taxonomy): Eukaryota > Metazoa > Chordata > Mammalia > Rodentia > Cricetidae > Microtus > Microtus oregoni. Next base: position 82,708 of record NW_024543065.1, on the reverse strand, counting down.
AGGTAGGGGGGCCTAGCTGTCATGACACCGAGGCCAGAAAATCGCTTTCCAAAAGCCACATGAAGAGAAGGAATGGCTAGGCTCTTAACTTTTGAACACTGGACTCTAGTTAAATTTCCGGGAAAGGTGTCAGCTGAAAGTAGATGGTCAACACAGGGACTTGATGAGATGGAACCGGAAGAGTAAGAATTTGGTGGCATTTATCTGAGCTGGCAGAAAAAAAAAAAACACAAATGTTGGAAGCATAGAGAAGTGTCTTCATGATGGGGACATCATTGCTCTGTGGCTTCATGACAACCTCTGGTCAACTGACCCCTTTTGTTTTCGCTTCGTTTCTGTTGCTGAAACAATATCCAAACAATTTAGGCAGAAAGAGTTTACTTTTTCCAATCTATGATCTGTCGTTGAGGAGAAGTCAGAGCAGTAGGAGTCTGAAGCAGTTGATCCATATCCACAGTGAAGAGCAGAGAGAAATAAACGTACACTTTTGTTCGCTTGCTTGCGCTCTGCTCAATTTCTCCACTCTTACAGTTTAGGCTCAACCCCGCTTAGGGGACTGTGCCACCCATAGTGGGCTCGGTCTTCCCATAGCAATGGACTTAATACAGGCCACCACAGAAATGCCAACAGGCCAACCCAGAGTAGACAATCCCTCCTTGAGACTGTTTCTTTACCCAATTCTGTGTTGGATCAACTTGACAATTAAAGCTACTGGCCACACCCATGACCACTCTTTCCCTGTTCTTGTTCCTTCTTCCAAACAGGACACTTCTGCTAAATAATTCAACTTCTAGGAGTTGGGAAAGAGTGATAAATTCAAGGGGCACATTCTACCTGGTGTTCACAGTATTTCAGTCAGATAAAAAAGCACGTCTTTTTCTGGTTTGAAATGAAACTACATCTTGGAGATGAATATTTTATATTTGTTTTTGCTAGAATATATTAGCTATGTAAAGTTTGCTATGAATTAAAATATGGAGCTTCCATGCCTGAAAGGTGGGAATCACATTCTGCCACTTGGAGACCCCAGGGAAGTGTCACCAGATGATCACTGGGCCTCTCTGCAGGGCACACTATTGATTTCCAAGACTATACCATCCCCTTTGGATACCACTACTGTTATTGTACTACGTCCTCAGAGATAGCTGGCACGTTCTCCGTTGTGCCATAGGGATGTCACAGGCAAGTCTAAGGGGGGAGAAGGAGGAGCCTGCTAGTGCCCTTCAAAACGGAGAAGGGAGCCCACAAGCTGTTTGACCGTGTCAGGCATGTTAAGTAGTTTTGCTTTTGACTTCAATTGTTTTATCTGATTTTAAGAATGGGAACCTTGAGTTGATTGGAAATTTAAATTGGAAATTGCATATTATTTTATAAGTTTAAGACTTTTAAATTTTAATTTATTATGGACAGAAATATATATATTAGTATACAAACATGTGTGTACACACACACACAAATCTAGGATTGATGGGAAAAATCATACGAGGTCTTTAGTTTTTCGTATAAGGGTTCTTTACTGTTTTCCTAAATCCAAGAAAATTGATGCCAGTTTCTTGAGCTTTCCACCTCTCTTTGATCTCTTACAAGGAGAGGCCACAATACTCAGCATCATACACTCATCCCCTTCTTCCTCTTTTCCAACTCTGAATAGACCGAAGCTTCCAAAAGATGTAGTAAGACATAAAACAGCAAGGGACTAAACAATGGGTAATGCTTTTAGTAAATGCTGGGGCTATGCAAATTTCCTCCCAGCTTCCTGGTGGCGGAAGAGAGGGGGGAATTGCTAGAGAAGAGTTCAACGTTTAAAAAACTAACACTTTTTTTTTTTTGGATAATGATCATTACCATTAGCAGAGGGGTGATTTTTTGTTTATTCAACTTAGCACAATAGCTTTTGATATATTTTCCAAAGAAAATCTTTCCTTGAGGTCTCTAATTACTTTTTCTATAGCATTTCTAATTAGTCTTTATCTGCATGTTGTTAAAAATATTTTTTAATATTCCTTTTTTGGCTGTCCTATCATAATTTGGATGGGAAACCACTCTGGCATGCTTCCACACTGGCTTCTTGTACTTTGATTAACAATGTAGCTTCCTGTACACTATGTAGTACGCACAGGTTTTTATCATAGGGAGAGGACTTCCACAGTGTTTCTCCCTTTAAATACATTTTTGATGAATTCCAGGCCAGTCTGGGTTACAGTGTGAGACCCTTTGTCAAGAAAGCACATATGCTCACTTGTTCACATACACGCCTGCACGCATGCACACGGTATCATCGCTGTCTGCCTGGGAATCCAAAGTAGGAGAAGATATTACGGTATTATTAACTGACTCTATTGTCCACACTGACTTACCTCCACGGATAGATCCTTTCTCCTTCAAAGAAGCTCCTCTTCGCATTTGTAGCTAGAGGTGTTCTGGAAGGTTGACTTTCTCTGTTTTGTTCCTTGTTGTCAGAAGTCAGAACTTCCCCCCAAGCATCTAGCCTTGGATCTGGGCAATCATACTTCCCAGCACCCCTGAGAGTGGCCGGACAGCCATTTGTACTTACTCCCTTCCCCCAGCTTTTTCTATCGAAAGTAGAGCTTCTGCATACAGTTTCTCGGAGGAGCACTCGGTCTCCTTTGGTGTTATGTACCTCCCGTGTTGTTCAGATCTACACCTTCTTGACGTGCAAACTTGAATAAAGCTTCCCAGAAGACAGAGGGGATGCTACTGTGTTGTCATGGCATGAATATTGCCAGGTGATCTCTAAGACATTTTGTATGAGTATGAGAGCCATGACCGATACAGAAGACTGAAATTTCCTTCCATTGCTGAGAAGAATATGCAAAAAGGTTTTAAAGGCCAGCAGTGGTGGCATATGCTTTAAATCCTAGAACTCAGGGAGGCATAGGCAGGCGGTTCTCTGTGAGTTCGAGGCCAGCCTGGTCTGCAGAGTGAGTTCCAGGATAGCCATAGCTACACGGAGAATCCTGTCTCGGAAAAAAAAAAAAGTATTAAAAAAGAGACAAAAAATTATTTAAGGTTCCATAAATTTGACATTTTTTAATGTCTTCTTCCAGGGTTTTTCAAGAGGACTTTCCAAGGACTTCAGAGAGAGTTGGGGCTGGTTGGGAGCGGGGGTATTCCTGTCACTGTCTCTAGCAGCGTTACTCACAAAGCTGTGTACCTTGAACTTGCAAATAAGAGCGCCTGCTTGGTCTGTTGCTTCTAACTTGCTGGAATGCAGGCAGCTGCCTTTGTAAGCCCCGGAAAGATGAGTCCAACACCAAGTTAACACATCAGGGTGGTCCTCGGTATGGGGGAAAAGCCTCAGCTGTTAGCAGAGAAACCATTTGGGCACAGCATACCACTTTAAAATATCGTGACACATTGCTCGGGGATCTAATAGACTTCCGTTGGTTCTGTTCTCTGAGCCCCCCCCCCCCTCCTACCCTTGCTACGTCTGTGGGCTTTCTCTCTCTAGGTCTTGGTTGTAGTCGTCCATCATCATGACTCATCCTTTGAGAGAAGGGGGTGACTGACGATAGTTACATTCCTGACAGAATGAAATTTCTTTCGCTTCCCACCCCTGAGATGACCAAGCTTTGATGACTCCACTGTCCGACTTTGATGACTCTTCCTGTCCTACAGCTGTCAAGGCCCCCACCTCCCTTGGGTGAGTGGGTCCGAGGCCCAGAGAATTCTGGCAAACAACCCTTTGTCTTAGGTACTTTGGGGATTGTTGGGGATTGGGGAGGACCCAAGATGTGAGGACTTCGTACTGAAAGTGTTCTTGCTTGACTAGAAGAGGCATCTTCCCCCCCCCCCCCCCCCCCCCCAGTCATTCTCTAACGGGTCCCTGGGAGTAGGAAAGTCTTTTTCAAGCGGCCTGTGCATATCAAACGGGACTTCCTGGAGGCTGCTCTCGAGCTCCTTTTCCATTTCAAAGAGCCTTTATTTACCCGTTAGTCAAGTCACTACTGTGAGACCCAGGGAGGCTTCTCGCAGGTGCGGTCCTCTTTAACAAGGACTTTCTCTACTTACCCTTGTTTTGCCCTGACAACAAAGTTGCCACCCTGGTTACTATGCTGATTTCAAAGATGCTTTGTTGCCCTAAGAAGAAAAACAAACACCCCAGGAAGAGAAATTTTCGCAGGATATCGTAGGCCTGATGTGAGGGGTGGAGACTAATGTTTTTCTTCCTTTGGTAGATCCATCTAGGAAATCATAGTTACAACTGTTACCATGGAGTGTCACCAAGTGTTATTCCGTGTCATTGTTCGTTTTTTTTTTATATAAATGGTTTTTTTTTAGGGTTGTATGGTGGTAGTTTTTTGTTGTTGTTGTTTTGTTGGGATAATGTGTTCTACTTTGTCTATGGTAACTTTGAATTTGTAGCCTTCCTCCTGTTTCAGGTTGGGATTATTCCATCATGCCCAAATGTTTAGTACCTTTGTGGCAGTCTCTGGCTTCCCAGTTGCCAAGTCATGCTTGACACTTAGCCACCGTGATCCTTCTAGCTTAAAATCACTCTGTATTATTTCTTGCCCCTTTAAAGTTCTTCAGAGATGCCCAGAAGTCAACACTAGCAGAGAAAACCAGTGTGCTGATCTCAGCCTTCTTCTCTGTTGTCATTGACTCACGATGAACGCGCTTCCTGAGAGCAGTGTATGACCACCGTGTCTCAGCAGCAGCGACCCAGGGAACAACGTGAAGGCTGAATGCTCCAGGGTGTGTTTCCAATCTCACAATAACTCAGATGGTTGGAAATTCTCGTCAAGCCCCCTTTTCAGATGATAGGGAGAGAGGGGCTTGGAAGTGTAGGTAATGAATTTCCGAGTGGTGGAGCTGGGAGTCCCTCCCAGGTTTGGCACGTGACAGCCTGTGTCTACTCATCGTACTGCAAACTACTTCTCCTGCTGAATGCTGGTTGGTCGTGAACACACTATCATTCTCTCTCTCCCCAAACGAGGACCTTTTATGGGTTACCTCCAAAGTTATGTCCCATTGACTCAATCCACTGACTACCTCAGGGCCCTCATGTCTCAGCTTCTCTGATGTCTTCTTCAGGTTCCCCAAGGCAGAATAGGGAACTGTCTCCATAACCACCCAGAGCTAGTAGAGTGTGGTCAAACCTGTAGTAGAATACGCTGGGCTCTTTTCTGCCACCATCTCCCTGGTTAGAGTGTGAGATTCTCTGGGCAGAGCAATGTATCTCTGTACCCCCATACACACGTCAGTGCCTACTACCTAACTAGTTGGTGCTCAGCCAGCAATTGTCGAGTGGAGTAAAAGCAATAATAAAGGCACAGAAATCAGGGGAGTGTAGTGTGCACAAGGCTTACTTTTCCTCATTCGTTCTTGTCTATTCTCCAGTGGGAAAGTTCCCTGTGTAAAAATTCCACCTCCTTTAGGGTCCTTGAAGACTGTAATGGGTTCCTTGAGCAATTTTCAATATTTCAAAAAAGCTAACAGAAACTGATGCTTCTTCTTGAGATAACTCCCTCTAGGCTAAATAAAATGTCAAGTTTCTTTGCGTCTGGCTCAAATCATATCAACCTGGTGCAGTAACAGAGACCCTTTGCTGATGGCCGGGGATCGAATGGCAGGGAGGGCTGTGCGTGATGAGCAAAACAGCAAGGAAACAGAATGACCTGTTCGTTGACTGCCGCGTGTGTGGTGGGGAAAGTTTCTCAAAGGTCCGAATCAAGGGGAAGCATCTTTTAATAAAGGTGACTGATTATTCGTGGCCGAAATACGAGGGGTTTCTGCTTTAATTGAGTAGCATCTGAATTCCTGTGTGTGTGTGTGTGTGTGTGTGTGTGTGTGTGTGTATGTAAGTGGGTTGCTTTTATTAGCCCTAAGCCTTCTAGTCTCACAATCCTCTTTTCATAGAGCAGAATGAGCAAATACTGTCTTTCTAAACATTAGAAAAAGCATTCCCATTGATAATTGGATATTAGTAACTTGGTTCTCTGTAATTCATTGGCTGTTAGTATAGTAGACTGAGTCAAATTTACTTTTTCTAAAAAAAAAAAAGTTACTTTCTTCCAAAAACAAAGAGAAAATAACAGACAATAGAGCAAAGGAGACAAATGAGTTTTCCTCCCTCTTTGTCTGACTTCTGGCCAGTGTATTTTCGATTATGAAAACTGAAAGCAGGTTAGTTCGGTGAACTAAATTCTACATCCCCAATCTGTCAGGTTTCTCACAGACTGGCTTTGGAATACACCATTATTATAAATGATGTCATCCTCATCTCTGGAGGTAAAAGGTTCTTCATTAGCAGTCCAGGCTCTGTCATGAACTTCTCTGGGTTCATTTGGTTTCCTGATTTATTAAAAGATTTATAGTCTATAAACACTGACATAACCTTTTGGGTAGTAAACTCATTAAAGGTCTAGTATTTCTCATTCTTTTTACAGGATTGCTATATATCCCCAGAATTGTAAATATTCTCCACCCCCCTTTTCCTTTTGCCTTCTATCTGGTAGGACTAAAGCTTCAGTTTTAGACTGAGAAATGTCAGAGTCACATAGCTTCAGAGAAGACAGTAATCAGATTAACAGAACCACAGTGCTAAATCCCATCCTATCTGAAATAAAACCATCATTTATCCATTGCACTATCCATCCTTGGTCCACAGACTGACAGTATCAGTCAAGAATAAACACCAACAAAAACAGGTTGGGCTCCATCAATTAGTTCCATATTTAGAAATCTTGGCTAGGGCAATGGTTCAGCAAAGTGTTTGCCATACAAGCATGAGGACCTGAATTTGGACCTCAGCATCCTGCAAAAAGCAGAGTGTGGCACTGTGTACCTGTAATCCCAGTGTTAGGGAGGCAGAGACAGCAGCAGCCTTGGGGCTCACAGTCTAGTTGAATCAGGGAGCTTTTCGCTCCATGAGAAATCCTGTCTCAAAAGCTAAGGTGGAGAGAGATTGAGAAAGACACTCAACATCAACCTCTGGCTTACACACACACCTCACACACACCCATGGACACACACATGCCCACACATACATCAAAGAAAAACATCTTTCTTTCTAATGGGTCCTCACTGATGACCTTATCTACTTGGCATACCTGGATATGATACTGAAGTGCCTTGATGGTGTGTCTTTAAGGCCTTCTTTTCACTTTCAACTGCAGGCAAAGCTATGGACATTTAACCCTTTCGTGAAGTGCATGAGTGTTCAAACCTACTATGACTGCCACCTTTAGGAAACTTAATCAGCCTTGTATCATCTCATATCATTTTTTTGTTTCTTCTTTTTTTAAATTTTTTTTTTGAGATAGTGTCTTACTAGGCAGACCCGAATGGCTTTGAACTCACCATGTAGCCCAGTGGCCCTGAAACTCAAGGCAGGCAGGCCTCTTGCCTCAGTTTCCCAGAGTGGTGGGATTGCAAAGATAATCCACCATACCTGGTTGCATTTGTTTCCATTTCTTTTATATCTAGCTTTTTCTCTGTCTCTCACTTTCATTCCCATGAGCTACTGGGGCCAGATGACAGGTTAACTCTTACTTGTACAGTCAGGCCCAGTGGTTTCTACTCACTGGCAAGACTGTGAAATTCACTCATGTGGGCCGCCTGTGAGAGTACCCGGGACACTGGAGTGTTCAGTTTCACGTGTAACCTGGGGTTTACTGCTCCTGGGATAGAGCTCCAACTTCCACAGAGGGTACTCCAGACTTTCTGGATTGTAGCCTCCACCTTCTTCCTGGTTGTATCTTTACCTCATAACCACGTTCTACTGCACCACCCCTGAAGGAGCTTCATCTAGTCCCAGGGATCTCTGCTGGTTCATGTTGGAGGAGGCGGGGGCTGCCCAGAACTGAAATAATCAAACAGAAACCATATTAATTGAATCACTACTTGGCTCATTACCTCTAGCTTATTATTGACTAACTCTTATATTAATTTAACTCATTTCTATTAATCTGTATATCACCGCGTAGCTGTGGCTTACCAGATAAAGTTCCCAGTGTCTATCTCTGGTGGCTCCATGGTTTCTCTCTGACTCGGCCCTTCTTTTCCACGCATTCAGTTTAGTTTTCCCTGCCTACCTAAGTTCTACCCTATCAGGCCAAGGCAATTTCTTTATTAACCAATGGTATTCACAGATACAGAGGGGAATCCCACAACAGGTTCATCTGCCTGGTAGCTTCCTTTTAACTTTTTAGGATGCTCTTATGCAAAGCTCTTTGGAGGAGCTTCTCTTCCTTCTCTGGGATAAGACTGAAGCCCGAGGAATGCTGATGCCTGACCACAGCAGTCACTGCTTTGACACACCAGTGTACTTCCTTCCCAGCTGTGCAAGGCTGGGCTAGGTTGGAGGTCCCCAAGGCGGACACTGTATCTTATTCATCTATGATCCCAGTCATCCTGTATGGGTTTAGTAAATGTCAACTGAATTAAGCATAACTTTGAAATTGTCATAGATTTTTAAGGTGGCAATGCATGAAGCTGTTTAGTAATCTCACCTTTTATTGTTTATTTAACATGTATTCCTGAAATTGGAAGTGTGTTACACTTTAATAAATGTTAAGTTGCTGTTTATTTAAATGGACATATCTGATACTGAATATCAAATTACTATTTTATTTGAAATAGAATGAAGCAGACCATCACCCCCGCCGAGTTCTAGGACCTGTTGCCTTGTCCTTATCATTCTAGTAGAGAAACAGCTTAATGGGATAGTCTAAGGTTATTTTATTTTTAATGAGTATCAATTCCTCACAAAATATTTTGGGAATTTGGGGAAAATTGTGAGTTAATGATATTGAAGAACAACGTGAAATTTCTCCTGGTTTCATTTCTATTTTTCTTCTTCGTGGCTTCCTTTTATTCAGACTTCCAAATGCCCTGCACTTAAGGAGTACTCAGACAGGATGAGATGAAGAGGGGCATGATGTTTCACATCTGGATGCTAGGTGAGAACGCAATCATTACAACCATACGTTCTCCTAGTGACCCTGTGGCCAGCTGGGACCTTAAAACTCTGCTGTTGCCCTATACCTTCTGAGTTCAGTTAATAGAAAAAACAATCTATTATTCAAGGTACTGTGCCAATCACTGTATGATCTCAGTGGTGTCAATCTTTAGCCCCAATAAAGATTGCTTCTAAATGAAGAAACTAAAACAGCCTTTAATGGATGGTAGAGCTGGAATCTCCAAGTCTCTAGAGTCAATTTCTTAAAGTCATTGCTCATTTCGAAGTCACCCATGATTTTCCATGGCAAAAGGTACAAATGGCTCAAGTCCAGTTGTTTGATTTTGTAATGATATGAAAACAGTACGTGTTCAGGAGGAACGGTTGTCTTTTAAATGCTGACCTTTTCCCCAGGCTGGTGAGGGGTGGGAACTTACTAATAATGCAGGGCACAGCCACATGGTCACAAGAAGAAGCAAATTCAATGATGTCCTCTGTAGCTAGGCTAGGATGCTTGATATATTAATTGCTGTTGTTTCTTTTCTTCTTAAGATAGGGTCTCATTATTATGTAGCTCAGGCTAGCCTCAAAATCTTGGCAAGCCTCCTTGGCAAAACCTTAGCCTCCCAAGTTCTCAGATGACAGTATACATCACCATACTTGGCTATGTTCGGTACATTAAGAGCCTTTTAAAACACTACTAGATATTCATTGCCCCAAACAATGTCTTTCAATATAGTTTTTGCATGTGTAGCATAATCTTTGGTTTGATTCACTCAACAGTGAATTTGCAACTTTCAATATTTCCAACTTCTGGTGTTTTGATTGGGATGTAACTCCAAGAGAAATCAAATCACCCATGAACCTTGTTGCCATTGCCCCTGAATTGTGAATATGTCCCATGTCAAAAAATTGCCAAAAAAAGAAAAGAAAAGAATTCAGAAGAGTGAAGACGAGACACCAAGCAAAAGGCTTCGGTTATTACTGTGTCTCAGGGACTGACTGAATTCTCAGGGCCCCACAATTCCCTGCAACTGTCCTGTTCCCTTTGGCTTCACCCTTCATTCCCAGTGAACCTTCTACTCACTGGTCTAAACCCACTAAAAACAATATGACTCTCAGACTCATAAATAAAGAAATGGATCATGGAATTCCTATGAAATGTAATATAGAATAGGTTTCTCTCACACAGACAGGTTTCCCAGATAGAAACAAGGTAATGTTGACTTTGACAAGAACTTTTTAAACTGATTGTCAAACTCACAGTTCATGCCAAAATGTATTTTCCCACTTCTAAGGCAATGTTTTTTTTTTTTATAAGAACCTTGAACATCCTGAATTAGCTCGGAAACGAGGGATATTCTACAATAACAATGGCTAATGAGTATCTGAGGAAAGGTTCAAGGGCAAACAAGTTTGACTGAGATGTCAACCAACATCCTCAAGCAATAGGATGTCAATCAATTACCTCAGCAAATGAGATGCCAATCCACCGCCTCAACCAGTGTGGTGTCAATCAGAAACCCCAATCACTGTACACTATAATGCCTCAGTATTTTCAAAAAGTCTTGCTTCTACGTACAGTGTTTAGATAACACTCAGCAAGAAAACTTCACATTGGAGACGGTTTGAAAAGGTGCTGTGGATAAGTTCCAGGCCACAGGTTCAAATGCAACCCAGGTCAGTTACTATCATTGATATCAATCTTTGTAAAATGGGCCAATGTTTTAATTCAAAATCTCAACTACACCATTGTAAATATGACCACCACCTATGACTTTGTTGAGACATAGCAGAAGGATCACTCATGATGAGCTGGGGCAAAATGATCATAAAATATTAATCTCAACATAACAATAGCATTCCAGTTCTAATGGACTGAATCATCTTAACTCATGCTTACGCATGGGATGATTTCTTCTTTTGCTTCATAATCCCCTGGGCTGCTAAGAAATGCTCCACTCAGATCAAAATATTAACAATCTTAAAATTTTTATAATCTGTTATTTTTCAGGACTCTAATTCAATACTTTTATCTACAAAAGAACCATTGCAGGTTTCTAATTGTTTCACAGTGTTTACATCTCGTTTTCCTACCAAGAACTTATAAACCATTGCAAGACAGGGTGGCACAAGCCTGGGATCTCAGCACTTGGGAGGTGCATCACCAACATTGTGACTTTAGGATGACTTTGGAGACTTCAAAGCCATCCTGGGATAAATGAACTCTACCTTGAAAAACCAAATGAATAGAGAGGGATGAATTAGTAAAGTGTTAATGGTTTCCTAATTGGTTTTCTTTTTCTCTTGAAAGAGTCCTTCTCCAGAACAGTTGAAACAAACAAACAAAAATCAACAACAACAACAAACTGCACTAGAAAGTCGATTTTTCACTTTCAACATTTCACTGGACCTAGTGGTATCCATCTTTAATCCCAGCGCTTGGGACACAGAGGCACGTGGATCTCTGTGAGTTTGAGGACAGCCTGGTCTATTTACAAAATGAGTTCTAGGACAGCCAGAGCCACCTTTTCTCAAGAAAAATATACAAACAAACAAGGAAAGAAACCAAGAAGCAACATTTCTAGAAGATTGATTGTTCCTTCAGCATTTTCCCTTCATCCATGCATTCATTCACTCGCCGACTTGTTTGCTCGCCCATTCATTCATCCGTGCATGCTGACATTCAGCGGGATTAACTTCCTCCCTATCATGAGCACAGTGTTTGTTGTGTTAGGTGCTGTAGGAGGATACGAAATAGCCAAACTCATGATCCTGATCTTCAGACGGCTTAGGACCTGGTGGGACTGCAGTACAGAAGAGAAGCAAATGCCAAATGGTGACTCAACAGTGCCTGAGATGTCACAATTGCTCTGTGTGACGAGGTGTCAAGGGAATGCCACTGATCGTAAACAAATGCTCTGCATTCCTAAGCAGGAGAAAATGCTGTGACCAAGAGAGGTTAGACACACCCTTGGGAAGTGGCTTGCTTCTGCGTCTGGCCTTAAAGGCGGGAAATCCTGGGGAGTTGGAAGGACACCTTCTGCATTCCTGATGTGGTCCCCGGGAGGATTCCCCAAAGCCAAGGGTGGGAACAAGCTGCACTTCACCTTCCAGAGTTTGGGCTTTGGATTTTCTTCCCAACTCCACATCACCTGCCAACAGCATCTTGAAATAGGAAAACATCTACAGGAGCGGTGCTGGGATCTGGGGAAGTGAGCGTGGGCCATGGGGCTCAGCTTTCACTCCATTCTCTGGGGGATGCAAGGATCCCAAGTCCCCATGGATGCTCCTTTCCTGTCCTCTGTTTCTGCTACATTCCTTTAAAAATAAAAAAAGGGGTAAACCAGACAAACAAAGATTCTGTAGTTTTGCTCTTAGGTGTCCATTCCGGTTTTCTGTCTATACCCAGAGTTGCCAGCAAAGGGCATCTGATTCTACTCTGCTTTCTATGGCTTTGTTTGCTGTCTATCTTTTCTGGTGTCAGGGAGACTCAGTCCCTCTCTCCAGTCTTCCTTTTGCCAGGCTTGCCCATGTTTAACTCTCTCCTTCAAGCAGTTCACAAAGCAGTTCCTCAAGCATATAATCAATAATCAAATTGATTTTTTAAAAACTGCTCCTCCTGTTCTCAATTGTTCTACTTTCAAATGTGAGCTTAAAGATAGGATAGAGTTTTGTTATTGTGGTACAGACATGAGCTACCCTGGGCACCCAGGAAAGACAACCTGCTTTGCTTCTACTAAATTGAACCTGCTTTTAAAGATAAAAGTGAACATCAGGGCTTGTGCGGGCTCTGACCTCCAGACCTTCTTCTTTATGACATCATAGAATGAATCCTGCAATTGTGTGGTTTGTTTTTCTTCCCATGTGAGTTACGCGACAGAACCTCAATCTGTTTATGTCCGCCCACCTCTCTGACTTATCAAGCTCGTTTGCACTTCTATCCCGTCTTCCAGAGTGGGATGAACCACACCCAGTTTGAAGTCATTACTGAACTTAATAACCATATTTTCTACCATCATCTAAGTCCCTGCTAAAAATAGCAGTAGGGGAAGGCCAACCGTTTTGGAATCCAGTGAGATCTGCATCTCTGGGTTCACACTCGACCATTAGTAATTACTGCTGGGAAAGGCCTTCTAATCGCCCACGAGTCCACCAGATGAGGGTGATTTCAGAATGTAGTTCCTCGGTTGGCCAACCACAAGCAAGACAAAGACACACCAGACGGACGTCATGCTAGTCACAGCCATTTAAAATCTTTCCCTCCTGTTTGGTTTTTATCTCCCTTGTCATTCATCTGAGGGACAACACTTGACTAATAGATACGTAAGACTTTTTTCTTAAACGGCTGTCTTTTTTCCTCCGTCTGTGTGAGCGCACCTGTGAGAGCGCATGCGTATGTGTTTACAAAATTGAATAGGTTTCTGGATTGTAGTGCTAAGATATTGAATTTGATTTTTTTTAAAAAGAATTTTCCTATCTTTTCTTGTCTCAGTCCACACACCTCTCACCTTAAGTTTGCCAAGATAATTGCTAGTGATTCTGCGATGATGTCATTGGAATACCTTACCCTGGTGTTTGCCAGGAATTGTTTATTCACGCCGCCATCGGCTTCCAGGTCACGGATTAGCATATGTATTTGTGTATGGTAATGACTTCCAGTTTACCAAGTGGAGTCATCTGAAACACTGAAAACACAAGGCTAAAAGCGATTTTTACGTCATGTTGGTGGCTCGAAGAGACAGTTCCGAAAGAAAAACACAGAGGAAGAAGAAAGGTCAGCCGTACAGCTGAGACTTTCCTGGCAGACGGCTGAATTGTTGTTTGGTACAACCTTTGGACTGCAGCCATTTTGATTCGGAGATCCATTGTATGAAGAGCTTTCTTGGGAATGTAGAATGTAGGAGCTTCCAGAAGAGGTCCGAGAAGGGAAAGGGGACTTGCTAGGATGGTTAGAGGGAGAGAGAGCATAGGATTTACCAAAACAGATTGTTCTTGTCTCTATTCCGCGGAAGGGATTTTCAGTGGCTTCCAGAGGAATTCTGTGTATGAAGGGTATGTGAGGGAAGGCATGCTGCTTAGAGGAGTCAGCCCTGTTTCACCTGGCTGCCAAACAAAAGAAACTCTTAGCCACGTGAGATTGGTTGCGCAACTCCACTCCCAGTGTCTGGGGAAGAAAGTTCTTGCTAGGAACCCGTATTCCCAGTGTGGTGTGTAGACCCTAGGTTGTTTTCTATAAGCCATCCATATTGGTTGTGTGTGCCGTGAATCAAGTCGGAGCTGTGGTTAATGCGCACAGAGGTGGAAGCAGAAAACCGGCTGGTTTTTTGTTTTGTTTTCTTTGCTGGGCCGTCTACACGCTGTTAAGGAACGCACATACTGAGGAGGCCTCACCTGCTCTCATGATCTCACTTCGCCCATTACTCATCCAGCCATGTCCATCCAGTGGCTAAAACCTGCTTGACATGATATTATCGTCTCTGTAGCCTGGACTGGAAACCTCAGTCCTGGAATGGCTTTCAGATGAGTCCAAGGAGGAATGGCCCATTGCTTCCAGGAAGCCCGGGTAGCAATCTGAACGCACCTACAGGAGGCAATGGAATGAGTACTGTCCTCTTGGGTTTCCCAACCAGCTCACAGGACCAGTTCGCTGTCTTTCTTAATGAGCAAACCTGGCCCTGAGGACATGGGATTCCAGGTATCTAGGCTGTAGTGGAGCAGGAGGGATGTGGAGGCAGGGCACGGACAGCCTGCACGATCAAAGTTCAGTTAGAATACCACGATGAATGGGAAGGCAATCCTTAGCGTCGATGGATTCTCTGTAGTGAGCAGGTGAGGGTCTGAGGGTGAGGGCTGTGGAGAGGGAACCGGGGGAATACCCACGTGTTTTCCATCCCCATCTTCTTGTCTCTTTCCTTCTTGTTCGCCTACATATCTGCGGCTAAGCCAATAATAATGATACTATTAAGTGTCAAAGCATTTTGCTTTGTACCAAAGATGTCTGAATGAGGCTACTGTTTATTGTATTCTTTGCTGGGTGAAAGGTTAAAAGAAAAGTGCATGTTTTTTTTTTTTTTAATCTAGTTCATTCAGGCTTTACAATGAAGAGTATTGTACATTAATGGTCTCCATTTCTTGACGATATCATACTGTAGCTTAGTGTTCTTGCCATAAATTAAAAATAGATCTTCCAAACCTTCTCCCATATCTTCTTTGGTCTTTAAAAGAAATAGTTTATGCTTTTTTCCTTCCTTCCTTCCTTCCTTCGTTCCTTCCTTCCCCTCCCCCCTCTTTTGAGTATTGAAAACTTGTGAACATTGGTATGTGGTGAGGTTTGAGCTTCAGCTGGTATAGGGCTAATTACCAAAGCGTGGTTTCTGAATTGCAAATCTTACTTACCTAACTAACAAGCATACAATAGCATCTTCTCCAGTGGAGTAATATATTCCATGGCGGGTGCCAGGGAGGGCCAGGGGAACGAGTTATCCTGTGGCTGATCAACCCACCTCTTTGATACTGGCTGGAAACAGAAGTTGAAACTCGCCACTGATTGCATAATTGATTCCTTCCATGCAATTTGTCCAATTACAAATCTTTCAGTGTGTTGATCATTAACATCTGGGTGAAGAGTTTGTAGTTTTATTTAAATAAAATCTTGTTATTGTTCAGTCCCAATAGTTCCACTGTACTTCCAAACTGTAGGGTTGGGTGCTTATTTTATTTTTTATTGACAGTAGGGGGGATATTGTCACATACTCTACGTTGACATGAATTCCTTGTACTTTGCCATGAGGTTATGAGAATTGACGTTTCATATATGAATGGATGGACTAGGGGCTCTTGACTTGGTGTGGTGACAAACCCTCTGATGCCTGGGAAGAAGTTCTTGGAAGAAGTTACCAGTTACCATGGTTACAATGAAGCTACCCGTAGCTGTCTCTAGGTTACTCAGGGTTGCTTTCTCTGCTGCTTAGGGATGCTAGAGCATTTGTTTGCAAATTACTGTTTGGATTGGGCCTTCTGAAGACAGGCTTTGCCCATTCCCCCAGGCAAAACTGCTGTTTCAGATTTTAATTTTTATGCATTCACACTTCGTGTGGCCATGAATGTCAAGGCCTGGAGTGAGGCACAGGGAGAAATGGTTTTCAATGAAAGTAATTTCAGATTCGTGTATGACAGCCCTTCAGAAGTTCCTTTTGGCTCAATTTAAGAATTTGGTGCAAGTGGGGGCAGGATGTGTGTGTGTGTGTGTGTGTGTGTGTGTGTGTCAGGGAGGGGTCGGTCCTCTTGTAGAGGATTGTGTGTGATTCTCAGCACCCGCCTGGCATCTTACAACCTCAAAATCTGTAACTCTAGCTTTAGCGGACCCAACACCCTCTTATGGTCCTCATGGTCACCAGGCATACACATGGTACACATACATATATACATACATGCAGGCAAAAAATGTTTATATGTATAAAATAAAATTCAATCTTTTAAGAGTTTTTTTTTTAATATGTTTTTTGGATTGAGGAATCCATTCAGTGCACCAGGAAGAATGAAGTCTTTGGAGAGACCAATGTGACATTTCTCAGCCCTGTTCCCCTGGATACGGATGTAAAACTTGCCTAAGTGTAGTAATAAGGGTGACAGGGCTGCATCCCCGGCACCCGGCTGCCCCCACGGCTAGCTTTACCCAAAATAATTACACGGACACTGTATTCTTTTAATCACTGCTTGGCCCATTTCTCTTCTAGGCTAATTCTCACATATTAATTTAGCCCATTTCTAATCATCTGTGTGTAGCACCCCAAGGTGCGCTTACTGGGAAGATTCTAGCCTATGTCCATCCTGGGTCGGAGCTTCATCCCGGGAGCAGGGCATGGTGTCTCTCTCAGGCGTCTGCTCCAGAGAGGAGAGCTGTCGAGTCTGACCTCACTTCCTCTTCCTCCCAGCGTTCTGTTCTGTTTACTCCTCCCACCTATCTTCTGCCCTAGGTACCAGCGTCCATAACTTCCAGGTGCCAGTGGAGAGATGGGGCTGGAGAGATGGCTCAGTGGTTAAGAGCATTGCCTGCTCTTCCAAAGGTCCTGAGTTCAATTCCCGGCAACCACATGGTGGCTCACAACCATCTGTAAAGAGGTCTGGCGCCCTCAACTGGCCTTCAGGCATACAGACAGAATATTGTATACATAATAAGTAAATAAATAATTAAAAAAAATAAATAAATAAGAAAAAAAAAGCCGGTTCTGGTGGCGCAGGCCGGTAGGATTTGCTGAAGGAGGCAGAGGCAGGTGGATCTTCTGAGGGGCGCCCCCACACTTCACTGGAGTGTTAGGGAAGGTAAAAACCGCACCTAAGCCTCAGTGTACTCTGAAGGAAAAGGGGGACAGATGCACCCTTTCTTTCCTTGAGGTCCCTCGGTGCAGAAAATACAGATATGTATTTATTTAACAGAAATTAATTTTCCTACCATTCTGAAGGTTGGAAAATCTAAGACCAATAGGCTGGAAGTTTGGTGAATGCTTCCCTCTGCTTAAGAGAGTGTCTTAAAAGAAGTGGCGGGAATAGAGCGAGAAAAGGACATGGCTACTGTCCCACAAATGCTTGTGTTGATTGTGGACCTGTGTTCCTGTGTGTTCAGGCATATATGGAGGCCAGAGTTAATGGATCTTTTCTAACACTCCACCATATTTTATGAGCCAGAGTCTCTCACTCAATCCAGAACTTACTGATTGGACTAGACTGGCTGGCCAGTAAGCCCCAAGGATCCTCTTGCCTCCACCTCCACAAATGCTAGGATTAGAGGCATATGTTATGCTTGACTTTTTACGTGGGTTCTGGTGATCTGAACTCAGGGTCTCGTGACTGTGTAAGCCAAACCTACTGAGACTTCTTGCCACCTCTGCTCTCCAAATATCTTTATAAGATCATTAATATATTTCCACAGGAGATCCCTCCTTACCTAATCAACTCTGAAAGGCCACACCTCTTCAATAGTTGCACCGAGATTAAATTTCAGCATGAATTTTGGTGGGACGAAAACACTCAAGTGACAACAGTCAGGGAGACAATAAACACAGTGCCGAACTTGTGACAGTCACACATGGAACTGTGCTATAACTGGGCTGGCTCCTGATGAGCCTGGGAGCTGATTGTTGACTTTCCAGAAAGCTCTTGTGTAGATAGTCATGACTTCGATGTCTTAAATCAGTTATGGTGGAAATCAGACTCCACTCTCTCCCCCTTCCCCCCGTAGAGAGTTGGTTGTTGAACATTTTAAGAGCATAGTGCGGATAACAAGTAGTCTTTCCCTTTGCCAAGTCCCAAATTATATTAGGGCCCTCCTAGCCTTTTAAAACAAACCGTATAAAATTGAAAGTGATCCTATAAAGAGGATTAAAGCAATCATGGTGAACTTCACTGTCAGGGCCCAGGGAGATTGTTTTTGTCACCCCATGGAATGGAGAGTACTGATTTTTTTTTTTTTTTTTTTTTTTTTTTTTGTTGAAGGATTCTATTTACTTGTTTTTCCCTTTTTTTTAAAACAGTTTTTTTCTTCTCGTTGTCTTGGGTTAGTCCATAGTGCCTGACTTCAATAATCCTGCCTCACTTTTAAGTTATTTTTCTTTTTTCTTTTCTTTTTTTCTTTTCTTTTTCTTTTTTTTTTTTTTTTTTTTTGGTTTTTCAAGACAGGGTTTCTCTGTGGCTTTGGAGCCTGTCCTGGAACTAGCTCTGTAGACCAGGCTGGTCTCGCACTCACAGAGATCCGCCTGCTTCTGCCTCCCGAGTGCTGGGATTAAAGGCGTGCGCCACCACCGCCCAGCCTTAAGTTATTTTTCATTGCTGGTTAGCTGCGGAAGAAAAATCGGCTGTGAAAATCACATAGAATGTTAAAGTAACTGGACCTTAATTAAAGGAAAATTGGCGTAGGATATGCATAGATACTTCTCAGTGGAAACACAAGTAGCCAGTAAGGACAGGAAAAGACAATTAGTTACTCATGAGGGAAACACAGTTCAGAACAACTGTGAGCTACAGCCACGCCTGCTAGGATGAGTTCCATCCAAAGGTTCAGTAACGACAAATAGAAACAGGTCTGTAGACACTGGAACCTCGTGTCTCTGTAGAAGTGAAAACCAGTGTGGGCACTTGCCTGACAACTAAATCCAGTGTCACTGTCTGAGCAGCAGTGGTACCGCTAGGTAGACACCCTTGAGAAATGATGAGGGGGATCCACAGAGAACTTCACAGGAACGTGTATGACAGCATGATTTGTAATCATCAAAAGGCAAAACAATCTAAATGCCCATCACCTGAAGCAAATAGTCAACATGGAATCTACCTCCCCGCGCATAGCGGAATGCCATTCAGTTAATCAAAATGGGCAACTGACTTATGCTGCCACCTGAAACCATACACACATCACGGATGGCAAGGGAAAGATGTCAGTCACAGAGATTTGTGGATTCTGTTATTTCAGCCACATCAAAGTCTAGAATAAGTGAATCTGTTATTTTGGGGACAGGGTCTCACTAAGCAGCCCAGTCTAGATCTTTTTGCTGCAACTTCCCAGTGTTCAGAGGACAGTCGGGCGTCATCAAGTCCCACTGAGAACAAGAAACTCTTCCATGAAGAGAGTAGACTGGAGAATTGTTCAGGGCGAGGGTGAGATGAGGAAAGATGGCACGGCACAATGGATAAAGACTCTGAGACTCCATTCTGAGGTAAGAAAACAAATGCTCTAAAATCGACCGTGAGGCTGGATGCAGACTTCTGAATGGAAAAGGGCCACTGAATTGTACATTTTAATGGCTGAATTATGGCTTAAAGCTGTCAAAACTCTCTTTTTTTAACCCTACAATATAGTGAGTTTAGGATGAAATTTCAGACTGTAGGTATGATCTCATCCCAAGAACGTATTTTTAAGCATCGAATTCTTGAATACATTAGTAAACTTAAAACAAAAGTAAATCGGTTTTGAGAGACAACCTGAAGGGCTCATCTCAAAGGGAAGTGTATGAATATTTGATCTAGCTTTGTTTTTGTTTGCATTCTAGAGGATGTCTGTCTTAGACGAATAAGGCCCATCTGGAGTAAGGGAGATGACTCAGCTGGCAAGGGGCCTGTATGTCAGTACAATGACCTGAGCTCGGGCAGCCAGTACCAGCACCCATGAGAGAAGAAGACAGAGGGATTGCACCCATAGCTTAAGGCTGGAGAGGCAGACAGGCCGACCCTGGGCTCATTGGCCAACTAGTCTTGTTGAATTGGTGAGTTCCAGATTTAGTGAGAGATTCCACCTAATAACAAACCAAAGCCAAAAGTAGAAAGTGGCGGAACCTTGACCGTTGGACTTCACATGCATACATAGTCACATGCATATGCATCTGCGCACACATGTGCACAGACACAGACATACACATATAGCATCCTTTCAATTGAATTACGTATAAAAGGTTTAATCATTCCTTCTGATAATGATAGGGCTTATGAAAATTTCTCTCTCCCCCTCTCTCTCTGTAGGTTTAACACTTCTGTATGACAGAGATGGTGGTTTTATACTCCATAAAAATTTGGTTGCTTTGTTTGTTTGTTTCTTGAGACAGTCTCAGTATGTAGCTTTTTCTTCTTAGAACACACTGTGGAACTCACTGTATAGGCCAAGCTGGCCTCGAACACACACAGGTTTGCCTGCCTCTGTCTTTTGAGTGCTGGTATTAAAAGGGTGTGCCACCATGCCCTGCATTCATGAAAAGTTAGTCTCCATAGACTTTTTTAGTATGGATGAGGGTGTAGGTGGGGGGTAGGTATTGACATTTACTTATTGTCGTTGGTAGAACACAAGACAAATGAGAAGAGGTAAGCTAAAAATAGAGAACTATCTGACAGCCGTGTGCACTTATTTCCTTGGGTTTTATTTGGAGAGTGACTTTAAATTATTTTGGTACGTAGTGGAGCGCTGAAGACACGTGTGTAAACACTGACCCTTGCCAGTGACTTATCCTGCTATAATGCTTTCTCGTGTGCCAGCACCTAGCAAAATGTTTTGCTTCTCATACTTTGTAGAATTGCTATGAAACTATTGCCTTGTTTCCTTTTGGAGAAAGAACCTGCCTACTGGAAGAGGAAAACATCTACGACACTTGGAATATTCCACTAAACCCAACTGCCTTTCTGGAGAAGGGTCTATGACTTGAGGGCAATCCTATCCATTGTGGAATACTTGAATGCCCCTTACAAGACTGAAAAATGGAAGAAGAAAGAAAAAGAAAAGTCATGTGCTTTGTCTCTCTCATATGGTAAAATTAAATTTTTAGTGTCTATTAATGCTATTTTTCCATTAGCATTTGGTTTGTTCTTTCTTGTGTTTTATTTTCCCATTATTCTTAGTTTATTTTTGTTTACCATGGTGCTGAAAGATTAGATTTCAGGAAGAAAAGAAAAGTGTTTCTCGAATCCTATGCCTCATCAACTGAGATGCCTGAATAAAGAAAATTGCATGGGATAAGAAATACCTAGTTTACTAAACACACCCTTACCGCAGTGTCTCTAGCAGGATAGACCCCTGTCTTCTGTGCAGTTCTCAGCCTAGTGTGAGTTGTCATTTCCTCGACAAGTACTGGGTCAATACAATGTATTCTGGTTTGTGGGGCAGCATTCTTGTCTGACCTCCATCACATAGGAGCTGGATCTCTAGCAGCTTGGCATTGACTGCATTTTGCCCGTAGCAAGCACAGTAGCCTACCTGAGCTAAGCATTTGAGAAAGAGGAAGGAAAGAGCAAGAGGGGAGGGCTTGCTCTTCCTGGTATCCAAGGACTGATTGTCTCTTGCAAAAGCATAAAGGAGCAAGTGCAATCATTTGGAAGCAGAGACCCTCCAGGGTCTTGTGACCACAATGACTTTAACCAGGGAAGACTCCTTAGCACTTGCCTCGGTGTCCTTGCTGATGTTATACATTGTCAGTGTGGAATCTTGGTAAATCTTTCTGGGTTGAGAAGAAGAGAAAGAAATTGTTGAATGGAATTATGAATAATACTTATTGGAGTCTATGACTATTCTTTTATTTCTTTCCCTTGAGTCAGGGATTTATTGTGTATCCCAGGATTGAATCCCGATCCCCCTGCATCACCCTCCAAAGGGCTGGGATTACAAACATGTACCACCATGCTCAGCTTTAAAATATGCATATTATTATTTTCCCAGTTAATGCCAACGAAAAATGGCTGCCATACATAAGAAAAGAGGCTGGATTTAAAGCCTCTAATAGCAGAAGGAAAGTCAATTTATCTTTGATACTATTTAGAGTTTCTAGTGTTCCTCCAGCTAAGCTGTAAAAATTGAGGTAGCTTATCTTCATGGAAAACACCTGATACGTTATCATTTTTTATGTTCAAATTATTTTGAACTTTAGAATCTGCAATATGAAGTGCTATTGTCTCTTCCCATTGTTTATAACTGCTTTCATAGATGTTATCAATTGTTTCTATTTTTACCATCTTTAATAGAAATCAAGTGATTTGGGGGGTGGGGAGATGACTTGAAGCAAAAGAGCACACTTCTGATTGGCTAGACCAGTGGCTCTCTCCTTCCTAATACTGCGACCCTTTAACACAGTTCCTCATGCTGTGGTGACCCCCCAACCATAAAACAGTTTTGCTCCTACTTCTTAAACTGTAATTTCGCTGCTGTTATGAATCGTAAGGTAGCATCTGTGTTTTCCCATGCTCCCTCCCCCTAGCAAAGATGTAGTGACCCCCCCAGGTTGAGATCTTGTTCTAGAGGAACAAATTTCATTCCCTGGAACCCAAGTCAAGTGGCTTACAACTGCCTGCAACTCCAGCTCCAGGGCCTCTGCTGCCCACACATAAATACAAATTTAAAAATGAAAATGTGATTTTGACTAAATGTTGATTAAACACTGATATCTAGAAGCGAGAGGGTGGATTCCCTCCTGACTGCAGGAGCCATAGGCACTTATCTTGGCCCTACATCTGATTAATTTACATCCTCTACCCAAGATGAGGTTCATTGTGATTGTTTTAAAAATTGCTTTCCCTTCTTTATGGCGTATGCCTGTGCACACTGTGCCAGGGCATGCGTGCAGAGGTTGGCAGGACAACTCGTAGCATTTGATTCTGTTACCATGTGGGTCCTTGGGACCAAACTTAGGTCTTCGGGCTTGTTGACACACATTTTACCCACTTAGCCACCCCATCAGACCTCACTGCAATATATATTATTTATTTATTTATTTTTATTTTATGTGCATTGGTGTTTTGCCTGCATGTATGTCTGTGTGAGGGTGTTGCATTTCCCTGGTACTGGAGTTACAGACAGCTGTGAACTGCCATGTGGGTGCTGGGAACTAGACCCAGGTTCTCTGGAGGAGGGGCCAGTACTCTTAACTGCTGAGCCATCTCTCCAACCCCTTCATTATGATATTGTCATATGGATGTATCATGTACTTGGATCATATTCCTGTTTCATTGATAAATATAGTGACATCAGTGATTTATTTTTACTGATTTTATTTTACTTGGTTTCCTTTTTGAAAGCAAAGCGTCACTGAGCACAATGCATAAATTTTCATTAAGATGTCTCTGTGAGCCTGACTCTGCCCCCCCCCCACCCCACCCCAAGGTCAGCCCAGGTTCAGAACTTGCCTGACACATTGCGGTTGCCACTTCCAGTGAGCATTACTTTGCGCTTGTCTGCTCAGAGACTCATCTGCCACTATTTTGCTCAGTTACCAAGTTTGGATTCTCTGTCTCTCGCATCTGTCTGTGTAGGCTTTGTGAACCAAAATCGTTTTGTGTAGTCAGCAAATTCCAGCACCTTGTTATTTAGTCCATTTTCAAGGGTGTTAATAAAATCCTGGAGAACACGACTCTTCTATTGATTGCTGACACCCCAGTATTAACTCCTTCCCTTGCTGAGAGCTGGCCATTTGTTCCTTCGTCCCCCTCTGTCTCTTAGCCCACAGTTAACTCCTGAGTGACAGCCTTTACCTCTTACCCAGTGTTTGTCAAGTTTCCTAAATCATCTCTTGTGTGAGACTTTATCAAAAGCCCTTGAGAGTCTAAATAAATCACATCCACTACTTCCTCTTTAGCCACCATTTTGTCGCCTCTATAAAATCTTGCGTTAAAAAACGAAACAAAACAAAACTGAAGGCACATAAGAGAATAAGAAATTCCAAACGTTCTCTTGTTTTGTATTTGCTAGCATGTTATCTATAGCTACTTTTTCTTCCCTTAAAAGCACATTTCTGTTTGCAGCAGCTCTGGCTCACCCCTGAGCTTCAGCAAGCTGCATTCTTCAACACATAGTAATGACGTAGTGCAGATGGTAGGACTTCGGAACTACTTTTCAGAGTCAATAAACTCCAGTGGGTTGGTTGGCTTCTTCTGTGTGCAACCCTTTCTTGCTAATTTTTGTTGTGTACCAGTTTGTCAAAAAAATTCCAGGGAAGTGAGCTTTCTCCAAGATGTCTCTAATATTTTGCTTTAGTAGATATGATGTGTTCTTGTGACTGCTTTCTGAGAAAACATTTGAGTGGTATTCATTTTTCTCCAATAATTCCTCACCTTAAACAGAAAAAAAGAAACGGAATTAGAGACAGTGTGGATGTAGATGGGAAGTAACGTACCCAAAGTGTTCTTTTGGTAACACTGCAGGTTTGATCTTGATGGTGTCGCCAATGGTGGCTGCTCCTCTCTGGGGTGAGGCTTTTGACCATGGAAACAGGAAAGACAACTGAGAAGTACAGTAACTTGGATGAGGTCTGTATCTCAAGTCTTAGGGGCTTGGTCCTCAGGCATGTTTGCACAGACGTAGTTTTTGTAGTGCTGGAAGGTGCTATGCAGACCATTGTGAGAGAAAAGCCAGTCATTAACTGTCTTAAAGCAGTGGACCCTACAGACTAAGTACAAACCTGCCGGGGCTAGAGTTGGTGCAGTAGAGGGGCATGGCTGTGGTGGGCAAATGGCAGCTTGGGATTGGGCTGCAGGCTGCTTCCTAGAAGGGACTTCACTCCTGGACGCCTAAATTTGGTCAAAAGCCCATACCTGGGGTAGTTAGGGCCCACGTGGTGAAGCTAGTGCTAGATGGGCTTTCTGTGCCTTTTGAACTGTCTTCTAAATATCTGTGTTTATGCCAATAGACCAGCACCGCTCTCAGCTTTGGTCATAGAAGCTTGGTGTTTGCATTAGGTGGTTACGGAAGAGACTCATCACTGGTCAGGGTGCTGGGAATAAGTGACTATTTAATATTCAGCCTTAAATGGGACATCTGTGTCATCCCCTCCAAGATAAACCTTGGGAACCATGGGAACATGGTGGGTCAGAACGACAGCGTGCAAGAGCCAGAGGAAGCGTTGGGAAATGCTGTCTTCTGAGTACGAAGTCGCCTGGTGTTGCCCTCTTGAGCTCTTCTCTGTGATGATTACCTGCCCAAGACCTATACAGGATTGGGTTGAGCAACTGTCCATCATGGAGGGAGGGCGGGGCTTCACGAGGCCATGCTGGTAAGCTGCCCCTGTGCTCCTGTAAACAACTTTAAATTTAGCTCAGTGAGTCATGGCAGACAAAAGCAAAACAGTTTTTTTAAAACCCACGCGAAAGTGGAAGAGGAACTGGTTGGAAAGAATAAGAGGATCAATGGGAGGGGGGGGGACAAGAGTAGGTACTAGAAGGTGCATATGATCAAAGTGGATTATGTATATGTATAAGAACATCATACATATACATTATTATGTATACTATATGATCTATAGTAATAAAAAAATAAAAGAGGCGTCTCCTAGTGGGAAGAGGTTAGGACGTTGGCAGCGCAGGACAACAAAGGGCCAGGGTCTCAGTCCCTTTAAGAGCGCTATATTATAAAAGAGGCAACCTGACCCCGGACTTTTGTCTCTGGCTTCCTATTTTGACTTATACTCTCTCCCTCTTAGGCCCTCTTAAGCCCGGATCTGCCAAGATACTGTTCACCAAGAGGTGATATAGTCAGAGAAGCCTTGCCAGAGCTGACACCCTGCCGGTCGGCTTCCGTAAACAGCAAGGTAGAGAGGCAAACTAAGGCGCCACTGGTGGGTTTGTTTGTTTGCTTTAGTAGTACCGGGGGAACTAATTTAGGAAGTTGTGTACTGACATTTACATAATTTTTATGCCTGTAACAACCTTGTTAGGATTATTTGATTGTAAGCAAAAAGGTGATTTAACAAACACCTTTTGCCTTGGGTCATAGAGCATGTGCGGGAGCCACAGTCTGGGTTAGAGTTCAGGGCCCCTTCTGTTCCTTCACACTGCTCTTGTGTGCTTCCGTTCCTTTGAGCTGAATGTGTAAAAGATTTCAGCAATTTAAAAAGTATATATTTGTAGTGTCTTGTGTGCTATTGATTTCAAAGTCCCTTCAGAAGACATGCAGACCGCAATGTGGAGGGGACATATCCTTGTCCCCTTGTATCTTATACCTGCCAAATCTTCCCCTTTTGAAGTGAAGGACATTTTCATTTTGGATTAATATTAAGACTACATAAAAAGGAATTTTGCTCTCTGAGGCGAGCTTTTCTTCAGTGTTCCAACAAACCATTTATACTTTTATCATTTTTTTCCCCCACAAAGAAAGTCTCCCTCATTTAAATTGTCACAGCTTGGGAGCCCTGCCTGGAATACATAATAACTGCTTGTAACACTTAAAATGAAAACAAATTTACCAAGAATGCTAGAACGACAACAAGGAACAAGAAAAATATAAGTACGCGGAAAATAGTCTATCCTACACATATATTCTTAGCCCCAGGAATTTTTATTGAAATTGCTGCTTCCTGGACTAAACTCACCCTCTCGGCATCTGGATTTTTTTTTTTTCCTCAACTGGGGGGAGTAGGGGTTGTAAAACTCTGAAGACCTAAAGAGAGGATGAATCTTTTCAGGGTGGTTATTTGGTTTCCATTCAGAAGGGAGCAGGGAAGGGATGCAGAACCCTCTAGAGAGGAGTGAGGTATTTCTTCTCCCAGCCTCCAGCAAGTCTCGGTGTTGAGGGGGTGGGTACTGCTTTCTGGTAGAACAGAGGCTGTGGTTTTTCATGTTTCCTTCACCCTAGATGCAAATAGCCGGCATCTCAGTGTGACAACCGTTAAACATCTCCTTTGACATTGTTCTGAATATCCAAGTTGGCAACCACTGGCATAGAAGCCAATTCTTGGGACTATCATTCTAGATCCCAGTAGGGTCTTTGACAAACCTACCTTTGTCACTCATGGGTCATCTCTCTCCATCTGGGGCCACACTGGTCTTGATGCCTAGAAATAAGAGGCCTGCCTGCCTAGCAGCCTGGGCTTAGACTTTCCACCCTGTGATTCTGTGGTTCTGAAGGACCCCTTTGTTCCCTTGGGCCACTTGGGGAACTTTTCTCTGGGTGGGAAGAGATGGGAATGTTTCCTAAAAATCCCACATTCCTCTCCGATCCTCCCATCTAGTCCAAAAGCTACAATAGAAAGAGAGCCCAAGTGGGAGGATGGGCTCACTGGCCTCGGAGGAGACAGCCCATGCCCTGGGCTTTTGTTTTCTTATCTACATTGTGAAATACTTGACCTAAATAACACTTCTGGCTCCGTGCAGTCCTAGAATATTAGGCTCTGTGTGTTTTCTCTTTCCTTGGCCTCTTGAAAATGTCACTCCAGATGGAAAAAACAGCCCCCACTCCTTCTATGGCACCAGGCTATTGCCTGTTTCTGCAAACTACTGTTTGGGGCTGACTTCTTTGCTTTATTTCATCTCTTCTCCTTTTCCGAAGGTGAGCTTGTGTTGACCAATAAAGGAGCATTTGGAAAGGTTAGTCACATTTCCTCAAACAGATCATTTATTTGTTGAGTCCAGTTCTACCTTAAAGGGCTGTGTGCCCTGAGATTAAGCAGTAAAATGTATGCATGCAACTACAGTTCAGAGAGAAGACAGGGGTGCCCGCTCAGGACAAAGACCAGCTTTTGTTTGTTAGTTTTAGGTAAACTAGGTCATCCTTACTGAATTTATCTGCATAGATCCTCTTACAGATATTCACACTTTGCCAGTGACCATGGCTTACACCTTTAATTCCAGCACTGGGAGGCAGAGGCAGGTCAAACTCTGTGAGTTCTAGAGAGATCAGCCTGGTCCTGCCAAGGGAGTTCCAGATCAACCAGGGCCACATAGAGAGACCCTGTCTCAAACCATAGATGTTAACATACTACCTTCTGCTGATGGTTATGGTTCAGGGCTCTCTCTCTTTCTCTCTCTGCTATATTATTTTTAAATTAAATCCATTTATTTATTTTACAACCTGATCACCATTTCCCCTCCCTCCTCTCCTCCCATTCCCTCCTCTTCATCCCTCTCTACCTCCCACCCTCACCCCAGTAAATTCCTCTTGTGAAGACAGGAGAGGCACAGCCAAAGCCATTGGGGGCTTTCTGCTCCCTACTTCCTGGTTGTGGGACCTTAGACACGTTATGCTTCTGTTGAGCTTCATTTCCCTTATTTTAAAACGAGGGAGTTGAACTTGACTCCTAAGTTCTCTGATAGAACTAGAATTCAATAACCAAAACCACATTGATAGGAACAAGGACTGGACCACAAACTTTGTAAGTAGGGCTGGGCTGCTGGATGCTGGCGGTGACTCTTCCCTCCCACCAGGGGAACACTTTGGGCTGGCTCTGCAGTACAGCCAGCCAGGGCACGGAAGGGCTGGGGGCCACTCTCCTCTATCAGTGTTATACTCCTTGTCCCACGTTTCAGGGGCTGTGGATAAAAGTCAGTAGTTCTAGGAAATTGGGTGGGAGCTCTGAGAAGGTTGCCCAGGCAACGGAGGCCTAGGGAAGAAAGGACTATGTAGAGATCCTCTCTGCTTTGGCTAAAGGAGACCCGAGGGTATGGAACCCAGGTTCTGCATGGTATAGATCACAGGTGCAAGCTATTAGGAGATGCTCCTGAAGTAGGGAGACTGGCTCGTGAGGTGACCAAAGGGGTGGCTGATTAGTCATTTCTCATGACAAACAAGACACGGCACCACTCAGAAAGCCCAAACCCAGCACCTGTCTTGTCTTTGTTTCAAAAGGAATTCCCAGTTCCTCCCATTATAAATTCCTTCCCGAAAGAAAGTAGCTCTAGGCCTTTCCAAGGAATGCTTGCTTCAGAGAATGACCCAAGGATTCATTCCAGCCATCTTTCTTGAAAGTGTACTGGGTGCCCTTGTATCATCGATGTGGTTGTTGCTAAAATTCCTTCCTGGGAAAGGCCTAAGTCACATCAAGCCCTCCCCCTAAGGTCCCAACCACACGTCAAGGCACGATTCCACCAAAGCTCACTCTTGGGAATCAATGAGTTTCTTGAACTTATTTACAGAACATAGGTCAGGGATTACTTACTAGAGTGTAGGTGTCCCCCTCCAACCCACCACCACACAAGGTCACACCAGAAAGTCTTTACCAAGCAAGATGAAGGCTTTCCCACAGTCATGTAGGTGATAGATGGAGCTCCCTCCTTTAGCCTTCGCTGTCTATGTATTCCAGCCCTTCCCTGAGACCTGCAGTGAGGCAGCTTGGGTGCATGAGGTATGGAGTGGTTGGATTCTCAGATTTTGGGGTCTCGACACCTCCCCTGGCCTCTATGAGGGAATGTAAACAGTCAACAAAAGCAGCTGGGGTGATCTTCTACAAAGGGGTATGGCTTAACTCCCCAAGACGGTAACCGTTCGGCTTCAGAGGTCAATCTTGTACAGCAGTGTTAGAGACTAACTTGCTAAAAGAAGGTTCTGTGACCATTACTATATGCTGGGCACTGTTCTAGACGTTTTGAAAAAGCGTGCAATGAAGACTGTAAGTAGACTAAATAACATGGAACTTGGGAAAGACAGAGAAACTCACTGTTTCCTTCCTCATTTACTTTTCTCTTGATCCAGCATTCGGAAGACCTAAAACTCTTTTTTTTATTAAGAGTTCTCCTTCTTTAATTTTTCATCATTGGTAGAGCAGTGCTCTGCTTGAGACTACTTTGCACGATATAAAATATGATATAATAGTAGTTTTCTGACTTTTGTAATGTTTTTGTGCCTTGTCATGTCATGTCAGTAACCCATCTTCCACATTTTCCTGCAACACTTTTGTGGAGAACTTGAGGTTTAAAGTTGTTTCTGAAGAGCCGGCCGTCTTGACTTCCTCACATTGTTTTGTAGAGTTGCATAAGAATTATTTTTGGCATTTTACCTGCAGGGGAAGAAAAATCAGTTTAGAGATGTTCCACAGCTATCTGAGTGGTGGTGGCCCACGCCTTTAATCCCAGCACTCTGGAGGCAGAGGCAGGTGGATCTCTGTGAGTTTGTGGCCAGCCGGCTCTACAGAGCGTGTTCCAAGACATCCAGGGCTACACAGAGAAGCCCTGTCTGAAAAAAAAAATAGCCCAAACCAAAATCTAAACAAAACAAAAAAACTAAACAAACAAAAAAGAAATGTTAAACAGTTGTCTTCAAATATTTGGGACAAATCAAGGATCGAGTGGAACCTTCTGTGTGCCCGTTCTTGATAGGCTATTTCCTCTCTGTGCTCAGAAGAGCTTACGCGTGCCTTTGATTGTCAGCTCTGTGGTTTCTGATCCAGATCATCCTTACAGGCCGAAGGATTTCCTTACAGAACTGGCAACTTGCCCCTCACAGAATAATGGGGCTCTCCCCTCAGAGCATGAAATCGATGAAGTGTGAAATCTTCGTTCCTCCCTGGGCTCTGAGGGTGCTGAGGAATATTGCCACATTCGGTTCCATTCCTCTTGCTAAACTTCTTGTGCTTAAGAGCAACAATGGCTTCTGGAAATGGGTCCCAAACTTGGGTGTCATGGAGGCACATCTTCTTTAAATGCTAGGCAGGCAGGCAGGCAGGCAGACACACACACACACACACACACACACACACACATAACACACATACCCAACCCCCCACCAAACACAATTCCTAAAATCATTCCTCTTATCCTTGACTTCACATGCCAAGGTTTCAGTCAACCATGGTCTGAAGAAATGTTAGTAGAAAACTGTTAGATGTGAGAGCAGGAGAGAGTGAGCGCTCCTGTACTTATAAAAAGAATACATAGTTTTGGGTTTTTTTAAATGTGTTTTTAATTGAAGTAGAGTTACATCATGTACCCCCCTTTTTCCTCCCTCTAGACCCTCGCAGCTACCCTCTCTCAAACCCCTCCCATGCCTCCCTTCAAGCTGATGGCCTCTTTTTCTTGGATTGTTACTGTTACATACATATATGTGTATGTACAAATATTTATAGATAAAACCTGCTGAGTCCGTTTTTGTTTGTGTGTGTATGGCTTCAAGGCTGACCTCTATGTGTTGGATAACCTGTGGAGATTTGTCTAGGGCTGGTGACTCTATGAAATCTCCCCCTTAACATGATAACATGCTCATAAATATTAGCATGGTTCTTAAAAATATCTCTGTGGATAAGGGGAGGATACCCATATGTAATGTGACAGGCTACAAGGGTAGATTTAGATCTCTGAAATTTTTTTTTTCTCCATCCCGTGCCTCTAACCCACCAGGCACGTTTCTTCTGCTCTAGGTGTCTGGGGCAGAGCTTTCCCCACCAGATTGGTATATTATTCTTAGCTGCTGCAGGCTCTGCACTTATAGGCCAACTTCAGTCTTCCCACCACGAGGGCACATGAAGAGATACGTTTTCCACCGCTGCTTATTAACTTATTCTAATTCCACATGGTTTTGGTTAATGTCTTTTCCAACATAATCTAGAAGGCTGCTTTTTACCACGAATGCAACAGGGGGAGGCTGGCGTACTTCGGCCTCACTGTAAGCCTTTACCGCTCTCTTCTATTTTGTACAATGCACAAGCAATAATGAGTTACTGAGATGGAAATCAGGCCACATGTTTCTTGGGGGCAAGATGGACTTTCAAAGACAGAGCCTGGTACTTGACATTTGACTAACTGTGCTCCTTTTACCTGTGAGTTCTAAGGCTTAGTTTTTCCATAGCTTAAGTTTCTTTCTCTGTAAAATGGAAGAGAAAGTGCCCAATGCAAGTAGAAAAAGGGGTAATGAGAAAAGCAAGTAAGCTAGAACTTGGCTAGAAATATCCTACTGAGAAAGTGTTGGTTTCTGCGCATCTGTCCCAACGTGACTCTCTTTGTTTGGCCATAAAGTAAAACTGTCTGCCAGAGGTGTTGGTTCCCAGCGTGTGCTGTGGTAGGAAGCAGCTCGTCCCTTCCCCCACAATGTGGTTCTGAGATTCGTTTTTGAAAGCAGAATGGCAAATGGCTGGGGGACTGGAGCTTTGACCAGTCTTGTGGTGTGATTACTCGCCCTTTAAAATTCATTGCTCTGGCAGTCAGTCATGCTTGGCAGTCAGGTCAGGAATGCTCATCTGTTTTGAAAATGTGCAGGAGAAACAATAGCCCTCCCCTTAGCTTTGCAAATCCCTCCTTCAGTTTGAAATGGTGGTTTCTAGAACTTTCTTTTCTATTACCACCATAGACACAGGTTTCCAACAAATAGCCTGCCCGATAGTCTAGATTATTCTATCTTAATGTGTCACATAGGAAAGCACAATGGTTTGGTACTGAGGAGACAAGTCTGCACCGTATGGACGATCATGGGCCGGCCACTCTGAGAATATGTCATGGTCCTGCCAAGATCTTGGTGTCTGCTCTCAATAAAATGAAGAAGATGTTACTGATATCTTTAGATAAGAGTGTTGCCAGGCAACCAGCACACATCATTCTCCTTGCTCTTATCTTCTGAATGGTTAGTATTTGGTCCAGGACAGAGCTCTAGCAACAGAAACCCTGTAGCACCTCCTCTAATACTCGACACATTGCCTTTTATTCTTTATTTCAGAAAAAAAAAGTTGCAGAGATGAAGAAAAGGAAAGAAGAGATCAAAAACATTAACATTGTATGGCCACCTAGAGAATTACATCTAAATCACAAAGCGCAAGTTGGCCAAAGAAGGAATAAACAAATCCTTGGCGGTAGCTCTCAGAGGCAATCGTGCTTGGTCTTTGCTGGATGCTTTCTGTCTAAATTGTCATCAGCATAGTTTTGATATCAGTAAGACACGTGATTGTGTTTTTATTCTATTAAAAACTCAGGATTTAATACCACCCAGTTAAGTTCTGTTTCCAGTCAGAATGTGCCGAGGAAATCCAGGAAGTCAAGCTAAAAACACTGTATCCGGTTTGAAGGATATGTGCACCTTTGATACGTGACCCCTTTGCGTCGAAGGTGAGCTTTCAGTATGCTAGAGACACTGGGCCATGAAATCTGCAAGACAACTCTGACGGACGGTACAGTAGGATCCCACACAAGAGGAGTGGCGGGACACGCTGGAGCTGAACGCCACTGCGGAGGAGAAGTAGTCTACAGCTCAGGGCTCAGCGCTTCCTAAATAGAGTGAAGGCCAGTTGTTGGTTTGCTTGTGGGATCAGCGTTTCAAACAACAACAACAGCAAAATGTTTGTGTAGGGAGCAGAATGCATATGGGAAGATAGGAAGCTCAGCTTCCTTTCTAATTCAGTTTCCTTGGCTCACTCAGTACTGATTGCCTTTTGTAGACCGTAGACCGGCAACGCTCAAAAGGCTGTGGGAGTCAAGGCTGGTCTTCCTGTGTGCTCAAGGTCTTCCAACCCTGGCTGCTTCTGGGCTCAGCTGCCCACAGCTTGGCTGAACACAGTTCCTCACCACACCCTGGCCTTGTCTCTCTGTGCTGCCTTTGTTCGTGGTACTCCCTCTGCCTGCGAGTCTCTTCTCAAAGGGCCCAGGTGGGCTGACTTCTCTTTGGGGATCCTCGATGAGAGTTCTGCTGCCTTTGCGCTGAGTGGGTTTGGGGCACTTCCTCCACCCAGGTTGCTCACCAGGTGCAGACACTCCTCAAGGGCCAGGACTTACTCATCTCTTGTAAAGGGCACTGAAAGAGAAAATGCTCGCTGAGATGGCCCTTTTCTGCTCTCCCGGTTTGCAAACAGGAGTCCTTTCATGCTTAACCCCCTGGCTTCTCTTGTATCAATTTCTATCCTGGTCTTAGATTCCATAAAAGCACATGTTTCTGCCCAGTAGGAGTTTAGCCTCTGGAAGCTTGGGCCATGTTCTATCTTTCGTTTCATGTTCCAGCCACCAGATTATGTTTTTCCCACTGGCTCTCCCCTTGCAGGCAAGATGAATTCTCCATGTGTTCAGACTCAGTGCTGAGTCTGTAAAAAGGGCTTCTTTTGTGCAGTGGGTCCTGGGCTGGCCCCTGACAGAGGATTCCAGATTTGTCACCGTTCAAACCCAAGATTTTGGTTGGTGCCCAATGAAGGTGGTTGCTCCTTCTAGCCAAGGACCATGCTGGAGGACTTGCCAGGGGAGTGTTTGCTCTTCCTAGGAATTTGATGAACTGTTTTGGGTAGTTCAGTGTGGCTCAGTAATTTTCCATCATCTCGGCGCCTCTACCAGATAGGCTGTGCCCCTTCGGTTGGTAGTATGGCTTGTGATAAGACTCAGGAATAGGTAAAATGAATGTTTGGGGACCAACTATAGAAGAAGAAGGGGGTGAGGCTCAGGTGCAGGCGAAGATCTCTCACCAATGAGATAACTAAATACACACACATCCAGGGACTTGCTTCTAGTGTGTGTCCTATGACCTAATGTGTAGTATGGCAGACTGCAGCATTGCTGGCAGCTCATGTTTACTGAGGTTAGAGCGGCACTACCCGTGCAGTTTCTAGCAAACGAAAGCAATAGATATTTAGTTATTTAATTTTTTTCTAGTTTTTCGGAATAGGGTTTCTTTGTGTAGCACTGGCTGTCCTGGAACTAGCCCAGTAGACCAGACTGGCTTTGAACTCAAAAAGATCTGCCTGCCTCTGCCTCCCAAGTGCTGGGATTAAAGGTGTGTGCCACCACCACCCAGCAATAAATCTTTTTTAAAAAGATAGCATGGTCATGTTTGTACACAATGCAAAATCGTAGCTCATTTCGTTAAGCTCAAGATTCTTTATGCCTCATATTAAATATCTTGTTCTATCTTCACGATTCCAAGAGATGGATGCATTTTATCTACTCCATAAATAACCAAAGTGAAGTGTAAGAATGTTCCATAATCTCATTTTATGTGTACAGCCGTATTTTAACAGACGGCTTTCTCAAGCTGTCTTTTCCCTTTGTTTCCCCAAACTCTGGAAGAAGCGATGCTTGCTAGCCAGCCATTCTCTTTTTCGCAAGAAGGAAAAAGGCGTTTGAGAAGTTTGCTAGAGAAAGCTGCATCTGTCTGCTGCACTGAGGGCCTAGAGCAGAGTCATGCAAATGTGGGCCACCAAAGCTTTTCCTAAGAAATACTTGGGATATGTCAAATACAGATTGGGATAACAGTAGTCAACTGGCATGTGTCTATTATCCGGGACTATACTGCTCTAATTCTGGATCGTTAGATGACCAATCAGAGATCTGAGAAAAGCCGCTGAGCAAGCTTCTCTCTCCTAGCGGTATGGTCATGTAGGACGCTAGATGAGCAGCCCTTAGCTTCAAAGGAACTCAAGTGGAACAGAGGTAAAGTGGCCCCCTGCAATCTGCCCCTGCGAGGGGCCAGCCTGTGTGTGCCTACGTAGGCTTAGTGATTCCGTCTCTCAGATAACAGGCATCTATCCCTGTGTTATCTGAGCAACTCGTGACAGCTTCTGCTGTTTTGGCACCTTTCCCATAGGCCTTTGCGTCCCCGCAGAAGAAGCCCATTGCATTGAGTGGAATGAGCAACGGACCCAGAGGCCAAGAGACATCTCTTGACTGTGTTCCTGTAACCTATGTTCTTGCTTCTCACTTGCTGACGTCCCTTCCTATCTCTAGCAGTCTCCAGGCCCCAGGCTGAAGGCAATAGACGGCCAGGCTCAAAGGTTGTGGGTGAGGCTTTTCTCTCTCTGGTTCCCTGTTGGTTACAGACGGGGGAAAGAAGGAAGAAAGGGGCAGTGTGTACATAAGGGTGCTGGGTGTATCCTCTGAAAACCATTAAGGCCCATCCTCTCAACCCTGGCAAAGCTTACACACACTCCAATAATAATGAGCCTGTGGTTGGTGAGAAGTGTTGTGAAAATACCTGCCCCCAAAGGCAAGACCCCGTAATAGAAACATTCTTCAAACCCTATGGATCTGCATGACCCACCGCGTAAATTGATCATCCTTTAAAAGTGCACCCTAGAGCAAGCACCGAGTCCCAAATAAGTTTGCAAAGGCTAAAGGGTGAGCAGATTGGATATGATGATTGCACAAGAGCCTGCGAGACGTGTGGGGAGAGCCTACAGGACAGAACTCCTGTGGCAATAGATTCAAGGGCAAGGAATAGCACCGGGTTTCGAGGCGATAAATTATGAAGAGCCAGACCGATGGCTAGAAGGAGACTTCCAAGGCTTTGAGTGGAGTCCAGTGAAGCAGATGTCAAGGATTTGGGATTTAGCAGACAATTTAGGGCGAGCTCACAACACCTTTTATTTGCAAAATTAGTTCAGATTGATTTGTATATTAACATGAGGGAAACCAGAGAGCAAACATAGGCTCTGAGGAGGTACAAGTGCCCAGTGGACAGGGAGAGAGGAGAAAGAAGATGCAGGTCGCTGTTGGAAAGATTTTGGCACATATTTGTTTGAGAATTCTAGGGAGCTGATTCATTTGTCTTGCTGTAACTGCATAAAATAAAAGATAAAGGCATGCCAAGAAAATGAAACGGGCACATAAGGATTAGTTAAAAACAAAACAAAACAAAAACCGGGTTGTTTTTCGTGTCGAAGAACATTCTAGTATATAATCACATAACCCTAATCATCCACTCTATGAGCCCCCATTCCCTGCTCTGAGCGCAGGTAGAGTGTCTGCAACTGCGCTAGGGGGACTACTTATTGCTGTGTAACTCCAGAAGGGTGGTCTGGAGGGGGACAAGGACAGTCTTGCAATGCCATGAAGATCTGTGTTGAATCATAAACCTAACAATGCTAACTGCTAATGTGTGATGTTTGTACTTCAATAAGCATCTCACCCTTCCCTAATTTCTGAAAGAGTTTGGCCTAATACTTATTTTTTCTTCTTCCTCTTCCTCCTCTCCTCCTCCTCCTCCTTCTCTCCTTCCCCTTTCTTCTTCCTTCTCCCCCTCTTCTTCTTTCTTCTTTTGGTTTTTTCAAGACAGGGTTTCTTCCGAGAACTTACGTAGACCAGGTGGGCCTTGAACTCAGAGATCCACTTGCCTCTGCCTCCTAGGTGCTGGGATTAAAGGTGTGGTGTCACCACGCCTGTCTATGGGCTAACAGTTCTTAATGTTGTGGTTGGGATATTTGTGTTCCTTCAAGTTCATATGTTGAAATGCTCATCTCTCAAAGGTTTTAGGATTAGGAGATGACTGGGATGGGAGAGAGGCTGGAGTCCTCAGGAATGGGATCTGTACCCTTCGCTGGTGCTTCTTGTCTCCATTGGAGCACCTCCGTCTCTTCTGTCACATGACACCACAGTGAGACGTGGACCTTCAGTAGTACTAGACGCAGAATGTAGCTTGTTTTTGTACTTTTCCAGCCTCCAGGCAACGAGACGCATTTCTGTTGTCTGTAAGCTGCTGACCCTCCGGCATATTTCCGTAGCAGCTGACATAGTATCACGTAGCCTCTTCCTGGCCATCACTCAGGATTTTCTCCACTCTTTTACTTCCATTCCTGGAACTTCTCTCCAAGGGACCTTTCTCCTGCTTGCCCCCGTACATCCCTTCTCTGTTGCTAATGATTTACTCTGCTATGGCTGACCGACTCAGGAACTGGGGTGACAAGAAGTTAGGGGTAGAAACAGAAAGCATTGGATAATCTCTGAGAAGAAAGGTGTGTAATTAGAAGCATCACTGAGGTTAGTTCTCCAGCCTTCCTTCCTCTATGTTTTGAGGCTCAGTTGTCTGTAAATGCTGATCGGTGACACCCAGTGCCTTCTTTGACTCCAGATCTACTGACGAGTGTTCTACAGGCATTTTAGGCTTGGCTGTTTCACTGGAAACTCAGCCATATCAGCCCGATTCATTAGTGTCTTCTCGCTCTACCCCAGTCATTAATAAGACTATGTTCTTCACTCTTTCCCTCATCAGACATTACCATGTCTCATGGCTTAAAAGATGTGTTAGACACCCTCTGTTGCTGTGATGAAACATGCCAGAAAACAGCTGAAGGGAGAAAGGATTTATCATCTTCCAGGTAAGCCTCATCTCCCAATAATCCATTTGGTTCTGAGTCTGTTGATGTGTTAACCCATTATTTATGTCATTGCACCCATGACCCAGTCATTTCCCCAGAACCGGGCTCTGAACATTGCATTGAGGACTAAGCCTTTCACACAGGAAGTCTTTTGGGACCGCCTCATGCCTGGACCACAGCACAATCTCCAAACACTTCCCATGGGTCTCTAGACTATTCTCTTCTGCCTGGTGCCACCATCTCTGCAGCACTCTTGGAACTTACCTTCTTGCTTCTAGAACATTCTCTATTTTGCCATTGGAAAAACTGTGCTAAAACAACCAGCTGTATTCCTTATTGCTACCAGGTAGACTGGATGGTGTATGCTGATTGAGATCGATTACCAACTTAATAGGATGTAGAACCACCAAGGGAATAAACGTTGGGCATGTGT
Source organism: Microtus oregoni (assembly GCF_018167655.1). NCBI lineage: Eukaryota > Metazoa > Chordata > Mammalia > Rodentia > Cricetidae > Microtus > Microtus oregoni. Next base: position 44,133 of record NW_024543065.1, on the reverse strand, counting down.
GTGAGGGGCTGTCTATAGTAGGTTAGTTGAGGTAGAAAGACCTACTCTAGCTGATAGAATAAAAAGGAGTAAGTGAACTGAGCAATAATAAACTGAACAACAGCATCCATCTTCCTCTGTTTCTTGACTGTGGTTGCAATACGATCACTCTCCCCAGACTCCTACTTCCCCAGCATGAACTTAAGCCAGGAGCCAAAATAAACCATTAATTCCTTACATTGGTTTTGTTTGGCACTTTGTCCCAGCAGCATGGAAAGTAGCTAACACAGTATGGGATGGTCTGTCACCAGACCTAACTCTTACTCAACTCTCTGTGTCTTCCCCTTGACCTCTGTGGAACAACCCTGCTACACTTCTTCCCAGACATCCAACCCTGTCACTTACCTGCCCAGCCCCACTCCCTGCTGGGCCAGCTCTCGTGGTACTTACTAGTAGACTCCATTGAGTGCCTCTTCTTCATTTGCTCCAGGATCCCATGAGTAATAAACACACTTAGTGTACCTTCTGTTCAAGTATGAAAGCTCTTTGTTACACATTTTTACACTCAGAGCCTGAAACATAGCACATGTTCAGCTAATCCTTGCTGGATACATGAGGAGTACATAAGGACTCTATTTCCCAGGTGAGGAACCGGAGGTTAGCGCATCCCTCAGAGTGACAGAGGAAGTCTAATTCAGCATTGCTTTCAAGATGTCACCTATCAGTGTTTACAGAAACCCCACAGACACACATCGGAATGGAACCGTTCTAGTGAGAGATACGGCTCTTCAGACTTCTCTGGTTTTCAACAGAATAGCAGCACTCAGCGACTGCCAGGGTACAAAGGACACATATGGCTGCTTCAGGAAGAAGGAGACTGGGATCGGAGGACCCACATTTACCTCCCATGTGATCTTTTAGCATTTAGCTCCTTTCAGGCTGTCTCCCTCTCCATAATAATACGAGGGGAGACGGCCTGATGCCTAGGGTTCTGTTTAACTCTGTTCCTCTACCATATACCGCGTGCCACGGAGCTCTTTAAGAAAGGACTCAGCAAGTGACCAGTGAAATGCTCCACTAAGTCGTATGGCATATTTGGAAACTTGACACGAGGTACCCTAGATGACACACTGGTCTTGGGTACAGAAACTTTCACCATTTCTAGACTCTTCGCAGCAATAAAGATTCCTGTAGCTGTTTAATTCCTGCCTAAATACTCCAGTTCATGTCGTGGAAGAGCTGACGCTACTTGGGATGAATGGTGAGTGTAGAAAGAAGCCCAGGTGTCTCTGAGTCTAGTGCAGAGCCGCGGTCAGATCCCTACACCAATCTTCCGCTCAAACGCTGCTACCAGCAGTTCCTGACTGCGTTATAGGTGACGTCATTCACAAACACAGTCTAACTACAGGCCAGTGAAATACCTGTGGCCTGACCTCATGCCTAAGACCTCAGCGATAGCCAAGTTTTTCAACTGGGAATTTCTGAGAGAGTGGAGCAACTAATTCCATTAGATGCAGGGGTGGAAACAGAAGCTGAAAAGGCTTCGGAGAGAAGCCCCGAGGTTAGAACAGAGGTGTCTTGGTGATCTAAAGTTATGGAGAAGCAGAAACTACGTTGGTATATATTTAGAAGAGGCCTTGTGGTATGCTGTAGTCTGGGGGAAGAAGAATGGGTCATTTGGAAGAGAACAGAGTGGATTAGTGGGGGCAGGGCTCAGGGTGCCCACAGCTCTGCAGATTCCATAACAGGGCATCTGCATAGCTGTGTCTGGTCCAGTTCCAAGCTCAGAAAGCTCTGGCCTACTACACTGCCTGTTTTTCTTCCCATGGAATTCTTTCTCTAGGTGTATTGTGACAACAGCAACTCCTTATCATTGAATAGTTGAACAAGACACCACAGGGCAGGCTCTCTGTGTTCTGACTCATTGACTCTGGCCATTGGTTGGGCTCGCACATGGCTTGGTGTCTGGGTCACTCTTCACATTCATATGACACTTTCATTTGCATAGCTTAGCCCTGGTCCTCAACAACAAAGCCCCTACATTTTGGGTATATAAGAAAATATTTAGCTTTGATTTCAGTAATTGTAATTTTATCGACTCCAAGAAAACTCTGGCTGACCCTCAGGATGAGTTGGAAAGCCCTACAGAACTAACTGTATGCGGTGAAAGTATGTGTAGTTCTCCTAACTAACATTGTCAGAGCAACCTGTAACCACCCCAAGTTAAAGGTCACTGGCTTGTGAGGCAAGAGCCCAGGTTCCAGGTTCAGAAGAAACAGATCTGAAATCCAAACTGTGCCTGGATCCCTCTGCACCTCATGCGATGTGTGATATGGTTCTGATACAATACCATTAGGTGATACCCCCACCTAAGAGCAATGAAGAATTCAGAAAGTATTCACTCTAACCATTACCTAGCATTATAGCAAGCTTTCATTGGTGGTAGATATAGCTGTATGATATTTAATGAATGTAAATGAGCAATTTTCATTGCTAATTTTTTTCCAAATTCTGGGCATCTATATTTAATTGTTAAAAGTGGAGCTCTTTTACGAAGAATTATAAGATTAGAGGAAATTCTCAGTAACCGAATATAATTTTCTCAATATAGAATTTTTATTTTCTGGTAAGGTGTAGCAGAAAATACTGCAAAATGGCTATTCATATTTTGTAAAATATTGAGGGGCTAAAGTGATTTACTTTGTATTGATGAGTATAATTTTATATACTATCATAATCATGAATAACAATTATGTAAATTTTAAAAACTTGAAGGCTGAGATATTTAGAAATGACTGGCATTTTCACTGGGTTTGAAGAATTATTACCACTTAAAATATATACATTTTACACCCATTAGTTCATTATGGAGGGTTATTGGTGAATTGACTAGGGTTGTTTGAATGTCTCAGCATGACTGATCTTGATATTTTTTAATGCCTACTAACACTCATTATAAGGCATATATATATGTATATATAATATATATAATGTATATAATGTATATATATAATGTATATATACACACACACATATATATATGTAAAAAATTGGTTAATTTGTACATTCTGGAAGACACATGATTCCCAGCAGGCCAACCTTCTGGCTATGTGCTTCAGAAGAAGAGATGCAGTTTAGTAAGCCTTCCTGATACTGGTGGGACAAAGATGATGGCGACCTTCTGCATCCAAAGAGACAAGAGATGGATGCTATTTTCTCTCTCAACTTCAACTAAATAGCCTACAGTAGAATGAGACTTCTCTTGCCATGCCTAGACTCTGGAGTGGTGGATGGGGCAGGGCTCACAGTCAACTGGTTCGAATAGGGCAGTCCTGATGAGGCCTCTAAGGTAGAGAAAAAAAAAATCTCAACATTCCTGGTGAGAGGACTTTGACTTTTGATTTGACAGGTGGCTAGTCAGGTGTATGCAAATAATCACTGCAGAGAGTACAGCAACAACAAAACAAAACCCAACCCAACTCATGAATGTCAAAAATGTCCTGTTTTCAAAATAACCATGGCAGCCTGCCTTCCAGAGGGCAGGAAGCCCAATGTTCAGTGTAGGTATTTTCCTCTATAGTACAGCATTCTTATTGTACTGACTGGGAAGCAAAACTGGAGGCGTTTTTGGCTCCCATCCAGTCAAGCTCCACTCCCTGGGTCAGTGATCTGCAGTTGCTCTCGGCAGCCACAAGGTATTTGGCTCTGTAAGGACAAAAGTCCCGCCATTTGGGGATCTGTGCAGGAGTCACGACAATGACAACAGAAGTGATGATGACAGGATTCTTTTCCTGACCCTGGCTGTCCTGGAACTTGCTCTTTAGACCAGGCTGGCCTCGAACTCACAGAGACCTTCCTGCCTCTGCCTCCCGAGTGCAGGTCTCAAAGGCGGCACCATGCCCGGCTCACACTCTTTTAATCTAAGGCTCCCAAGTACATTCCTGATAGCGTAGTTTCTCGTCTCTGGGAGAGTGGTGTTCCTTGTGTCTGCCATCTTCACCTTGACCATGCTCAGAATCTGGTCCAGGGGCAGCAGCTTGGAGGCTGTTGTACAGCAACTCTCTGTCAAACCACACTGATAACTGCTTTTGACGTTTTTCCTCATCCTCTCAAGACCGCCTCCAGCAAAGGCCCTGCACTGTAGGAGAGGAGTCATGCGTCTGGCTTCTCCACGAATATTTTGAATATTTTCTTCAGGCTAGACTGACACACTTCCTCTCTTCACCTCTTCCTTTTTGTTGTGTTCCTTAAGAGTGGGACAGAGACAACCAAGACATCAGGAGAATCCCTTCATATGTTACTGGTAGAGTGGCTTGTTATTTTGTAGAAGACATGAACTTGGTTTTGTTTTTGATATAAGGCCTAACTATGTAGACCAGGCTAACCTTGAACATGGAGTGGTCCACCTGCCTCAGCCTCCTGAGTCTTACCACACTTGGCCCTTTCCTTATGATCGTGCATAGCTCCCAGTGTCAGAACTCAATTTGTATTCCTTTTTTTTCTAATAAGGCCTTTTGGATTGAGTTCTCTATCCCGAACTTAATATCTGAAAATGAGGCCTGAAGCAAGCCAGCTGATAAATCCCAGAACACCTTGAGACAGGCTGCCACACAAAGCCTGGGATCTAATTGGATTTAGGATGACAATGGCTGTGGATCCTGCAGAGAAGGGGAGAAGTATGTTGTATAACTTCCTGCTGTGTTGGTGTTTGGCAAGCTGGAGTTCCCTTTCTTATGGTCCCTTCTGGTGCATGAATTGAAGTTATGTCTGGGTACAAGAAATGCTTGCTAAAATCTGGAAGGTAAAAGTGAAGAGGCATTTGTATTTTACCCTCAGAAGATAGACATGCTGTCCCAGGCACAATGGTGGGTCACACATATTAATGCTGCCAGCTCACCTTGGGGACCATGGTTCTCCTGGCAACCACTGGGCCCTGCTTTGAGTCTTGAGCCAGGTGGAGATACAACTCAGTGGTCAAGTGAGTTGGCTTTACTACTTACTTAGCTGACCTGATCATGGATGGATAGGACAGACTTCACTTATTTGTCCTCATTGGCTCCAGTTTATTCTTCCTTTAAAATTGGTTATTCTTTATTTTATGTGCATTGGTGTTTGCCATGGGTGTGAGGTCCCCTGGAACTTGAGTTACAGACAGTTGTGAGCTGCCATGTGGGTGCTGGGAGTTAAACCCTGGTCCTCTGGAATAGCAGGCAGTGCTCTTAACCTCCAAGTCATCTCCCCAGCCCCTCCAGTTTATTTTTTTAGGTCGTACTTTGTTCCTGCTCTTTTCTGTTCCTTCTCACTGTCCTTCCTCCCTCTTGACTGACTTAGCTGCCAGATGATTATGTTCAGCAGTTCAAGGAAGCTACAGTCTTTGCTGGCTTCCTACTTGTGTAAGGTCTAGAGTGTACATAATAAATCCATATTTTCCATTACTCTCATAGGAGTTATGCTTCTCTAATTGAGCTTTGCAATGCACACTTTACGTGAGTACGGTATGTACATATGTCTGCATGTCTGTATTTTGACACAGGGCCTCACTATATAGCCATGGCTGGCCTGGAATTAGCTATGCAGACCAGGCTGGCTTTGGGCTCACAGAAATCTGCCCATCTCTGCCTTCTATGTGCTGAGATTAAAAGCATGTACAACCACACTTGGGTCCTTTTCTTCTTTTATTAAATGCGATTTGTATCTAATTATGTGTATACATGTATACCTTCGTGTGGGTATATGTGAGGGCAGGTTGCTATGGAGTCCAGTAAGGACATCAGATCCCCTGGGGCTGAAGTTATAAGCAATTGTGAGCTGCCTGGTGTGGGTGGGGGGAACTGACCCTCACAGCTGAGCATCTGTCTAGCCCTCCACATTTATTCTTGTCCTATATGAACACCAGCATCCCTTTTTAGACAGTGGTCTTGGAGTTCAGGTGTTACACTGTCTTGAGAAAATGTAAAGGTTCTTTTTATCTAATATAGAATTAAATATATAAAGCTGAGCTTGTCTTGTGAGAATTAGGCATATTATCTACAAGAAGGACATAACTGTAGTTTATAGGGGCTGGGAAGGAAGAGACTGAGAGCCTGACCTGGCAAACATTCAGACAGGAACAAATATTAGAGAAGCTGATTTAACACCTAAGTGCAAGAGAGATGAAGAAATGCTGAGAGAAGGTTGATACATAAAGGCAAGTGAAATGCAGTGTATCATAAATGTTTGTTGAATGAAAGCATGAGAGATACTTTGTCATTTTAAATTAAGCAAAAACAGTATAACAATATCAAACAAGAATATAAAAATGGAATCTCTTGTTTTCAAAATTCCCTGTTATAGCTGTTTTCATTTCAGATGTTATTTTTCACACTGATATCCTTTTGTTATGGAATTGAATCACATTATGACATACACACACACACTCCACACATACACACACACACACACACATATATATATATATATATAATATACAAATTGGCTCTTTTTCATATCTGCTTTCTGTGTTTTTTTCACTGATCTAGATCTCAAAAGAAGCTACGGCTACTTTAAGGAAGATTTTAGGCCTCTATTTAAAATGTGTTTTGTTTTCTACTTCAGCTCTTGCTTCAATATTGGTATGGAGAAATATCTGAACTGTTCCAGGAAGATGAGCCTGAGGAGCCACAGCCGTGGTGAAGGTGAGCACACGGCAAGAGTTGTTGCTAAGGCAACCTTCATGGAAATGCTTAGGATATAAACTTTGACATCACATTTAAATTTCTCCATGGTCCTGGCCTTCCTGGTACTTGAAAAATTGAATAGCTCTTGCCAAGACAGAAATATCCTATGGACTGTGGCAGTGGATGTGGTCTGTCAGAGGACATTGCCAAAGATGATGAAAAGGGAAGCATGTCACTTGGGCACAATGACCAAGAAAAATGTCAAATTCTGGGCTTTGTATTAAGGAAAGATTAGTTAACCACTGGACAAGGCCATCTCTGTAGAGCTGCCACTGAGGTCCTACTTCTCCCAAGCTTTCTTTAACAGCTAGCTGTGTACAACCATGTCTTAGTGACTTTTCTTCTTCTGTGAAGAGACATCATGACCAAAGAAGCTCATAAGGAAAGCATTATATTTGGGGGATTGCTTGCAGTTCAAAGACTTAGTCCATGACAATTATGGTGGCGAGCATGGCAGCCAGAAGGCTGGCAGGCATGATGCTGGAGCAGTAGCTGAGAGCTCACACCCCCCTGATGTTCAAGTTGAAGGCAAACAGAGAGAGATGCTGAGAATGGTGTTGGCTTTTGAAACCTCAAATTCCACTCTCAGTGATGCAGCTCCTCCAATAAGACCACACTTTCTAATCCTTCCCAAATAGTTGCACCAACTGGGGGTTAAGCATTCCAGTGTATGAGCCTATGGGAGTCATTCTCATCCGAACCACCACAAACTATGTCTTTAGCACAAGGACACCATGAAGATGAAGCCTTTGTATTGTGTTATGACACATTCAGTTGACAAAAGCAGAGCGGCTTGGTTTCCAGATGAGGAGACGGTACTTCTTGTGCTTGACCTTACTCCTGCCCTCCCCCACACTCCCAATATCTTCATCTCTACGTCCTTAGCTGAGCATTCTCCAAGGCCCCTATGATTTTCAGAAAATAGCTTTAAAATAGTGGTGTGGAACCTCTTGAATTTATGTTTGTGCCCTACGAAAAGATTTTCAATTTCAACTTGAACCCAGTGGCACATGCCTTTAATGCCAGCATTCCAGAGGTAGAGGCCTGGTCTTCACAGTGAATTCCAGATGTAGAGGTGGGCCAGCCTGAATTCACAGTGAATTCCAGTACAACTTCGCTACACAGAGAAACATGTCTTGGAGGGGGAAAAAAGGTCCTGAAAAATAAAAGAAAACTAAATAAAACTTCAATTCATGAGTTGGATATTTAACATTTTTGTTTCCATTTTGCTCTCTTGATAATACTAATGATACGACGATAGGAAAATCTTTCATTGCTCTCATCGTATGCCCTAAACACTTCACTAATAACAACTCATTTGATCTTTTAGCAACCCTAACATGCTACTGCAGTTTATTGCTTGTAAACATCTCTTTCTTTTACCTTGTTACATTTGTAAAATTATTTTGCTTTTGATGGTAAGGCATAGCTTCTTTTTCTTTTTTTTTTATCAATTAGGTTACTTGTTTATTGTGCTTATATGTGGGTACATACATGCAATGATGCATATAAAAGTTAGAAGAGTTGGTTTTTCCCTTCTACCATGTGCGATCCTGGGGTCGAACGCAAGTTTCCAGGCTTGGCTGCAGACCTCTTTACCCGTTGAGCCCTATTAGAAGCCTGTGGCATAGTTTAGCTGGCAACAGTTTAAAATTTCTTCTTGGAATGCAATGGAAGACATTTAGATTCTGTGAGATGCAGTATTAGTACACTCATTTTACAAGTGAAGAAATTAGGTACAAAGAAATTTAGTAACCTGCCGAATATCAGAAACCTTGGCGCTATGAATCAAGTCTCTGTGCTAGGGTTGGGGGTGGGGCAGAGGGGAGGTGGTGGGGAGGGATTGGAAAGAGAGGAGGGTGTAAAACCAACAAACAGACAGACAGACAAACAAACGAATGAATAAATAAATATGGTGCTCTTAGGCACCTAGTGCCCCACTGGCATTCGGCTTGTATTTTTCTCTGTCCTTTCTGTAATGTCACTAAGGGGTGCACCCTGAGCATCAGAGATGACCTAACCTGAAGTTTCCTCCACAGCGCAGAGGGCCATTTCTGAGCAGATCCTGCAGGTAGGGCAATGGACATTCTTCCTCACCACAGGAATTTGCTCATAACCTTGATTTTCTAAGTGAAAGCCAGTTCTGAAGCTGTCCTTTAGAGAAGAAGCCCAGAACGAGGTTTGGTAAGACTGGAAGGGTAGGGGTGGGCTAGAACTCATTCTGAATGTCTTGTAAGGGCTCTGACGGCAAAGGCTGAGGGACCATTCACAGCACAGAAATAAAACCAAGACTTTTTTGTTTATTTAGTTTTCCTTTTCAGAGAGCTGGTTCAAGAACTAGCTGCTAAATTATCAGGTGACAGCGAAATCGCCATTGATCAAAAATTATCAGGCAATAGTGAAACCTTCGTTGATCAAAACGGTGGTACGAAGGTATGAAAACAGAGAGGGGATTGAGCTTGCCAAACAGTTCCATTGTTAAATGGCTCCATTATTAGTAGAGTTTGACTTGATACATGTGGTGCATGTGTGTGTGTATGTGTGTGTATGTGTTTGTGTGTGTATGTGTGTGTATGTGTGTATGTGTTTGTGTGTGTATGTGTGTGTGTTTGTGTATGTGTATGTGTTTGTGTGTGTGTATGTGTATGTGTTTGTGTGTGTATGTGTGTGTGTTTGTGTGTGTGTTTGTGTGTGTATGTGTTTGTGTGTGTGTATGTGTATGTGTTTGTGTGTGTATGTGTTTGTGTGTGTGTGTATGTGTGTGTGTTTGTGTGTGTATGTGTATGTATATGTGTGTATGTGTGTGTTTGTGTGTGTGTATGTGTGTGTATGTGTTTGTGTGTGTATGTGTGTGTATGTGTTTGTGCGTGTGTATGTGTGTGTGTTTGTGTGTGTGTATGTGTGTGTGTGTATATGTGTTTGTGTATGTGTGTGTATGTGTGTATGTGTGTGTGTATGTGTGTGTGTTTGTGTGTGTGTATGTGTGTGTGTGTGTATATGTGTTTGTGTATGTGTGTGTGTATGTGTGTATGTGTTTGTGTGTATGTGTGTATGTGTGTGTGTGTATGTGTGTGTATGTGTTTGTGTGTGTATCCTGTCATCTTTTTGTCTGTGCAGGTAAGAGAGCTTAGTGGGGCTATTACCCATGTGTGCAGAGCTCTTCAGAAATACAAATTACCCAAGGAGAGGACGTTGCCTATTTTAAAATTTTTGCCTTCATTACTGAGAAACAAGAAGTTAGCAGGCTATTTGCCAAGGATAGCGAGCAGTCAATGGCGCTTCCAAGATACTCTATGAAGTGCAGCCCGATGACAGTAACCAAGTAAGAAGGGGTAAAAAAAAATGTCATTATTGAATTCAGCCGTTCCATCAGGGTCTTTATACAGTCACATACATTATCTGTGACTTACTTAGCCATTTATCCTTTTACTTTGGTGATTATTCAGCAAAACCATAAAACTTAAAGTGCTTATGGGCTCAGTATTGAGACGGAAGAAGGAAGTGAGCTGCGGCATAGACGGCCCTGCCTCCCTCTATCTTCCTATCCTGGAATCAGGTAGACTGATGATCCAAAAACTGGCCAAGATCAGGAGTGTTTTGCAAAGAGGAAAAGACCATGAATACAGCTGTGTTTTCGGGGAAGTTCTTGGGGCCAAGAAAGGGAAGTGACCCTGGATTCCCAAATAGGAGTTCTGTGGTCATTTGGGGTCACGGGAAGCCCTGGCGGGGAATGGAGAATGTCTCTGAACACTGGCCAAGTGTACCAGGGTTGGGGTTGTGCATGAAGACTGGCTAGATATTGGCATAGGGATTGTGTCTGCCTAGCACCTTGCAAAGGGCTTGGGATTTTCTCATTTCCAGATTGGGCTATTTTAGGCAAAGCTATTTCCGTGGTTATCGTCTACTTATCTCTACTAAGAATTCAGCTACAGAAAGGTGTATCTTCTAGGTCTTAGGATGGAGGGAATGGTGATCATCCTCTTGGCTCACTAAGAGGCTGGTATGAGCGTCATTGGGGTACAGGCACCAGCTTCTGGAATGTTTGTCCCTAATATTTGTCCCGCTCACAATTTATTAATAAAATTGGCACTCATTAATAATTCTTCGAACTAGCAGAACAGTCTTAGTTGATTGAAAATAATTATCAACCTCTCCAGATGATTAAACAGCACATTTGGATTTTCATTTATATTATCAGTTTGATTGAGCGATGTGTATGTGTGCAAGGGCTGTGTATTAATACGATATCTCTTAAAAGCAATGTTAAACAGGAATGAGGAGGCTGCGCACTGCTCTACATCACAGGGAAAACAAGAAGTCTAAAGCAAGGGGACAAATGAACAATCTGGGTATGTAATATAAATTATGAAAGACAGGGCGTGACAGAGATAAAACTGCATGCGACATCAGGCCTAAACACACAGAACACTTGTGGTGACCCAAGCGTAGTCCTCTGATGCTTCAGAAGACAGCCAATTCTGGTCAGCACCAATAAACCAGCAATGTCATTAATCTGGACCAGAAAGAATACCACAGATGTTTAAAATGATTTCTTTTCCCTGACTGACTCAGTCTCCTGCATCCGTGCAAATTGAAGGTTGTTGATTAATAGCCCCTGAGATCCCCGCCCAATGGGCCTGGGTCCAGGATTGTATTTGTCCTCATTGACACTCTTTTGGATTTCATCTCTTTCCCTCAATCAGAATATAAGAAAAATTCAAGCTTTGTCTGGCTTTGGTTCTTTCAAGTGTATTCGGTGAAGGATTCACTCACCAAGAACAAACAACGTTTCTGCAAACGGCAGCCTTCTCACAGGAAGTGGTACAGGCTGTGTTCTTCGCTAATATCATTCCGTGTGGGGCAGCCTCATTCATAAAACAATGGTGGGAACGTGCTTCCACCTGGTTCATTTGAATTCTGGGTTTGCTCTGCATTGTGTCCCTGTCTGCATCAGCTCAACAAACTTCAGTACTAGAGAAAAGATTACGCAAACTTCGTAGTTTGTTACACTGTGTGTTTTTTTAACCACCACCACCACCACCACCACCACCACCACCACCACCACCACCACCACCAGTGTAGGCAAGTGCTTTCATGGCGAGGTAAACTAAGTTACCAGCTCATTTTCTGGTGGCTGAAGTTTTCCTAGCAGGTCAGAGACAAACTGAACACAGGTGTTAGCCTGTGTCTTAAATTCTGCAGGTTTGGTAGAACAAGGCCTTCTTAGGCTGGCTCCCGCCTCAACTATTTTCTCTTTGAAAAGAGCTGCAATTCTTATTCAACATGAAGTTTGCTGGGAAAGGTGTGACAAGGCAGAATGGCCGGTCTCATGTCTTGAAAGCTTTCCTAACAGAGGGTGCGCTCGGGCAATGGCAAGTGACCTTTGGTCGCGGTAGTGCCAAGCTGAGTGCTCTAGGAAAGGGCAGTAGAAGCCACTGCCAGAGTCTTTGGAACCTGAAATGTTCGTCCACTTATTTACTCTGGTTTAAACGCTGAATCTCATGGGGCCTGCCACCTCACAGACACCGAAATCAGTTGCCCTTGGCCAAACCCCGAGTTCCTAGAGAAAGGTTTTCTGAACTTAATTTCTGTCAGCTCAGCCAGAGCAAAATGTCTAGTTCTCTTTCTATGAAATAGAATTACAAAATAAAATATGCTGAGAATTGGTGGGCAAAGTACTAGAAAGAAAAAAAGCTCTCACTTCTGTAAATTTCATATCCAAAATGTAGACCATAATTAATAACTTAAAAAAGGTATCTTTTTTATTTTTTATTTTTGGCCCACATTTAAAATGGACTTTATTCTGATGCAGTCACAGAGAGCCACAAAAGAAAAAGTATTCAAAGAGATTCTGAGAAATAATGTCCTACTTAGTAGCCAGAATAGAAGAAGAAGCCAGACATAAAAATGACTTACTAGGCTATGGCCTACAAACAGAAACTCACTTGGATGTTTTGTGCAGACTGCCCCATCCCCACTGCCTGTGTACCCACCACTCCTAATCAACCCCATCTCCTTTTGTTGTTCCTCCGACACCAGTTTAAGAGAATATTAGTAATTGTCTCTAACAAGCCCGCTTGGGTTATGTTTATAGAACAATAACAAAATGTTTCATGAAGGGATTAACTAACACATCAGGCGTAGGCATTAATTTCAAGTAAGAACCAGTCATTCCGTGTTTCACCAAAATGCTGATTTTATGCTAGTAAAGCCCAGCATAGTTAGAGGGTGTTGTCCACCTAAAAGCCCCTGATTGGATAGGAACTCGCCCCACCCAAGGTGCCCTAAAACTCTCTTGATCTTTTAACACATTTTCTCAATCGTTGAGACCAAAGAAGAAACCAAAACAAAATAGGAGCTGACAAGATGGGTTAGGAAGACAGGACTGTTGTGTTGAACAAGGACACACATCCCTGTGAAAACGCAGGACCTGTGGAGGAGAGAACCGCTCCTTGCCATTGTGTTCAGGGAGGAGAGATGGGCCAGGCCTCCATGGAGCAAAGCAACTTTTTTCATCTTTTCCATAAGGACATCATCTGTGCCAAAAAACTGATGGAACTTCCAAGGCAAATTTTTCTACATTTTCCAGAAGAACATAATTCAATGTTCTCTCTTTTTCCAAAATTCAATCCTTCATATTGCCCAGTGGCCGTTTCTATATTTCTCTGGTTTGTGTAGGGTGGGTGCAACTTTTGGCAGACTTGGCCGTAAGGGACCATGATTCCAGCCATGACTCCAGCCGGAGTAGAAGTGTTGTGGCTGTCAACACAGAGTGCTCATACCTAGCCTCCTCCTAGGACTCATGGGGAAGACCTGCTCAGTACTGTGCTCTGAGCTTCCCCTGGTCCACATCCAGTCTGACGGACAGAATGCTCTGCTTTTGTATTCCCAGCCTAAACTTGCGTCTTGTTCTTTAAACAAAACCCACGAGGCTGTCCTGACTACCCCTCTTTGGTTTTTTTTTTTTTTTTCTGGAATCTGCATTTTCTAGCATTTAAAGTTTGGTTTCCAATTTTGTGTCCTGGGTCTAACTTTATCTTAATCCCCTAATCCCATTTAAGCATTGAGTTCCTCTTCCTTCTTCATTTTCTCCTTGAAGGTATTTTCTTTTTCTTTCTTTTCTCTCTGTTTTTTTTTCTTTTCTTTTTCTTTTGGTCTTGGGAAGTTAAATTCCTCCTGCCCCCCTCCCCCATCCCGTATAAAAACAAAGGAAAACAAAAAGCCAACCAAATGTGAATTTTATTTGGACATTTAAAAAATCACTGTCTTCTGGCTTCTGTGGGCTGTTCTCCTTTTCACCTTCTTTTCTTTTTCTTTCCTTCCTCTACTCACCAAACTTCTTCAAAGTGGCCTCTCGTTAGTGTCTTCACATCTCATTAATTTCTCAAGCCATTACAGTCTGGCTTCCACCAGTCACCACTCAATTAAAAATACTTTCCTGCCTGCGTCCTCCCGATTGGCTGGCCCAGTGGCCCCACTTTCCCTTGTCATCCCACTTGACATTTATGCAACATTTGACACGGTTGACCAGCTCGTCCTTATTGAAACTCTTTCCTTTCTCAGCCTCTTTTATTTCACCGGCTCCTGCCCCTCTCAGCTTTCTCCGTGGGCTTCCTTTGGCGCTTCCTCCTGCCCTTTGATGTTGCCTTTCTGGGGGCTCTATTGAGGCGCTGCTCACATAGCACTCAGCTCTAGTTTCTTCCATCAGCCCCCTCCCCCCCCCCGCCCCTTCCCCCTCCCCCTCCGGGGTGCCCATGAAGTTCCCTGGCTCCCGACGTCTGAGCTGAACTCCAGTTCCTACATCCTAAAACCTTTAGGATGTCTTCCTCCACCAGTTCGGAGCAGCCATCATAGTGATCATTGCCATTCTTTCTGGTCACTGATCTCAAACTGCAGTTTCGCACGCTGTTTTCATCTTCAGGCTTGGAAGATGGATGCCCACTCGCCATCCAAGAACGGTTCTTTTGCTGCATATGCTCCACCACTGCCAGGAAGAGTTGTTTCCTTTTCGCCTTCCAAGCATTTTGACAGAGATAGTGACCTATATTCGTGGAATTCTTAGGTGCCACTGGTTGGTCTAAGTTTTGCTTGTGGATTGGTTCATTCAGCCTGGCAAACAGTCTCCGGTTCTGGGGCTTTCATGATCTACCGATTTTGAGCAAAGAATCTAAGGCTCTGCGTAATAATTCGCACAAGGTAAAATTTCAAACCCAGACAGTCTGAGTCCAGAGTGCACGGCGTGGCTCACACTTTCCTGCCTTCCCAAAGCCAGCTTCCACGGCCTTTGTGTGTGGATTGTCTCCGCTATCTCATTCAGGCCCTGGAAGACAGTTAGGAATTAGGACAATTCTAATACCGTATCACCCTGAGACCTACTTTCTGAATGTGAGAACTTCGGCAAGGGTAGGTTAAGGAACTTGCCCAAAACTGCAGAGCCCACAAAGTAGCCAGGTTGGAATGCACTTTGTGTTCTTTACCTCCATTACAGACATCCCCAAATTGCTCTGTAATTAACCACTTAGCCGCTTTCATCTCTCGCTCTTCTGTCGGCAACTTGAAGGCCCGGATGATGTCATTTTTCCACTTTTTCTTCCCTTTTATCAGGGTCACAAAACCCAAGTTCAATAAATGGAGGGCGAAGAGAGCCCCGACAAACATTTGAACCGCTGCTGTCTCCGGGTCCCTTTTCTAGGGCGACTGATATGTGTCCACTTTATTTTATGTTTTCCGTAGCGAATCATTTTTGTGTGCGGCATTAGGAAGCCAGGAAAAATGCTGTCTCCGCAAAGTTTCTTTTTGGAGTAAAAATAGTTTCTATTCCCAAAGGTAAAATAATTGCTACCCTGACAGACTGTATCCGAGCCTCTCTCCCTTTAGCGGCTCTTAGCTGCGGCGTCCAGATGGAAGGTTTACTTGAAGAGACCCTTAATCTGTTCAGAGACAAACAGCACATTTCTTCCAATATAAGCCTACAATGAACTGAAGTCACACTCGTTTGAGAGAGGACATATTCTGCTAGTGAGACTGGATCTTAGGGACTTGAGTGTTTGGTATCTTAATCTCCCCTCCCCCCTCGCCTTCAAGGTTCCTCTCTTCTCCTCCCTTCCCCCTTGCTCCTGCCTTCCTGCCTTACTTGCCTAATAGCTAGGTTTTACTGAATGCTGATGTTGCTACACACAACCCAAGGTGTGCTCTATTTCTGAAGATGTAATCTCGTCTTCACCGAGTCTCAAGTAGATAGGATTTGTAAACTGTATTTTTCATTAGTAAGGTATACAATATAGTAATTTTCTTGTTTATAAAATTATAAAATAATGACTATATTGTGGAAACTATTCAAAATAAAAAGCTTTATAAAGTGGAATTAAAAAAATCTCTTTGCCATGTGTCATCTATTCTGTTCCTCTCGTTTTGTTTACAATTCTTTTTATGCATTATAAACGCAAACATGCATATTTCTATATGTATAGGTACACTCAATATTTAAATTTCATTGATTAAAATCACATCACACCTTTGTCTTTAGCCCAATAGATCGCCATATGTGTATTAATAAATCTGTCTTGTATTTTTAGTGGCCACATTTTATTTCAAGTGTAGGAGTATAATAGACCTTGTAAATCAATTCCACTTAGGAGAGTACCCAGATTGGTCTCTACAAGAGTAAGTAGGGTATCCACAGCCTGAATCTCTAGAGGCCAAGTTCCTGGCGAGGGAGCAACTGTTTTGATTCTGATCCACTCTTTGTGGTAGCTTGTGTGCTGCGGTGGCCCTTACCTCATCTCCCGTGTTTTATCCTTCTACCAAAGGAGTCCACCGCAGTCCCAGGGACCGCACAGCTGTACGCTTTAAGCAATGTAGAACATAGCCTGAATCTTCTTCCCCGAAGATGACCAGGTGCTAGACGTGCTTGAACGGTCTCCCCTACTTTATCTGATTTACTCACTCGTAATTTTCTTGGTTGTTATGAATGTTTAAGTCTATGCCTTTCGCCTTTGCTTCTATTTCTGTGTTTTTCTCCAGAGTAGGTATAGATTTCTTAAGGAGAATTGAGAAAGAACTCCTGAAGGTAGAGGGACTCCAAGGGAGAAAGACCCTGTTACTCTGCTTATGACTCATTAAAGAAATGAGCGTTTACTTACTTGAGGGTGTGCGTGTGTGTTGTGCGCATGCACGTGTAGAGGAAGTGAAAGGGTAGCTGTCAGAAGCCAGTTCTCTCCTGTCGGTGGATTTTTGGGATCAAACTCAGGCTATCAGGTGAAGCTTTACCGTGCTGAGCCATCCAGCAGGCCCGTGACTCACTTTCTAATTATTGCTTGAGATCACACTTACCCCAAATAGTTTAGACTCACCTGCCATTTCCCTAGGCCTCATCCTGCCGTATTATCCCATTCCTTTTCAAATTGCTCTGACTTCTGGGTTCGGAATCTTTCTTTCCTGGCTTTTGAAAGCCCTTTTCTGTTATTCTCCAGTACTTTAGTCTTATTGACATAAAAAATGAGGGAAAACTGGTTTTTTGTTGTTGTCGTTGTTCGTTTAGATAACTTTTTTTTTCTTCTTGAGAGACGTTTTGTTTTTTTGTTTCCTTGTTTTTGGAACCTTACTGAGATTTACTTATGTTTGTTGTTTACTTTAAATTATTTTTATCTGTTTTGCAAACGAACATTTAGATTCTCAGATTCCGAAATTCTCATACTAAAGTCTGAATTCTATTGTGCTTTTCTCTCTTGCTTGTTATCTGTGGGAAAACCCAAAGCAATAGGCAGGGGCAGAGAAACATGGTCGCATACCCTTGAGTTTTAAAAACTTCTACAACTTTGTCGTTCAATGATAGCTTAACATAACCAGTTAGGCTATTTTTTTTGCTACTGGACTTGGAAGCAACATGTGCTGCCACTCTTTCTGGCCATAAAGGTTATGTAATTACTCACAGCCAGGTATGAGGATGTTAGTTTATAGAATTGATGGTTTGCTGGGGGAATAAATTGGCTTTCTGTGCCCCAAATCCTCTTTCCACCCATTTTCCTGATAAAATTGAAAATGAATTTGTTAGAACCATAATGTAGCCCCATTCGACCTGAAGTAATTTTAACTATTAAGTTCATTTAGATTACATTTTTGATTGTACAATTTTCTAAGTTAATAATTTGCAGATTTATTTACATGCTATCAACACAGACAAATATCCCTAGCCTAAATAAGCAAGCATGCATGTATGAAGGAAAAACTGATATTTCTGAGCGAACATTCCCAGGCTAGCCTTTACTCAAAGCTGCTGTGTGCCAGGTTCTTTTGTGTTATATAGGCCTGGCTTCCTGTAGTCTGCACAACAGCTGCATAAGGCAAGGGCTGTTATTACCCTTCATTTACATAGGAGGAAAATAAAGTTGAGAGAACTTGCTGAGTCACCCAACCAGTAAACAGCACAGCCCCCGTCTGAATCCAGGCTGAAATGCTCCTCAGGACATTGTCCAATCTTAGCATCTTGCTTCCCTGCAGCCAAGGCGATATCTTGGAAGCAGTGGTCCCCAAAGGGATCAGTAGTGGAGAGAAAGGAGTATATTCTAGAAGAGGGGGCTTAAAAAAAAAAACAATATAATTGTGCAATTGTAGGTTGTTATGTATGAATGTAAGTATTTCTGTGTGGGCTGCCAACTTTCTGAGCCATGGCTGATTTGACACTGGCTTTTGTAAATATATTCTCTCCTCAGTGATAGACATCTGTAGCTAAGGTGGTTGAAATGAGCAGATGGACATCTGGTTATTTCAATCATAAAGACATAGCTTCAAGGTTTGTTACCATCTATTTAGAATTGGGCTTAAATTGCTGTGGATTTCAGATGAGATTTGTCTTAAAAGCACAATGTGCTTCAATCATATCTATTTATCAAAATAATTGATGGGAAAGTTCCGGCTAGCCTATCACATTTCCATTTCGTTCCAAGTAGGGTGTCCGCTTTGGAGTGAGCCAGTGACAAGGAAAGAGGAGGAAGACAGCCAAAGGGGGGGGGTGTGAAACTGGGGAAGAGTGCAGAGCGCTTACTTTCCTGCTTTCAGTGCTGCTCTCTGCACAAAAAGGAATCAAGAGCCATTTGAATAGTTACGAAAATGCTTTTCACAGAGCTGTTTAAAATTTAACAGGTGTCAAAGAAATTCTACCAAAGAAACTCAAGTGCATTTTGAGAGTGTTTTATGTTCAGAGTTATTGCCTGACACCAGGACAGAATGTGAGACCAAGTAGCCTCATCCAGGGAGTGCTTAAATTCCAACTCCAGGGTTCGATTTCATCAGGTTCCAGAAATACCCAGGATCATTAAATCCATTCACTGTAAAAGAATGCATCAACTCCTAGCCATTCAACTCCCATAGGACATAATGAAAAACTTGCAGTTATGAGTTGTATTACTGTGATTTTTATTAAACCAATCTATCGCTGATTGCTGCGTGTCATATTTATCTGTGGGAACCCCTGGGGTGGGGTGTGTGAGGTGAAATTCCTTAGTAATTTGAACCCCTCTCGATTGGAGCGATCTTTGACCACACTGAGGCTTTAGTATCTCTTAGAAAACAAAGGTTTTATGTCCTCCATCTCACCATGAGTTCCATTTGCCTCTGAATTACAATCAAAGGAAAGAGAATAATTTGATTCCCCTTGAACTTTTTGATGTAGTCTCCTGTTGATGAGGAATCTTGAGCCCTCTACTTTAAAAGCCTGCTTTCCTGTTGAATCCTCGCCCGTGTGTGTGTGTGTGTGTGTGTGTGTGTGTGTGTGTGTGTGTCCCAAGGCTGTTTACTGTTACAGTTTGGATAAATTCACTTTAGCTGGGGGAAAACTATCTTAGTGTGTCAAAGCTTGGCTCATGACTGTCATGAATTTAGGGTGTGGAGAAAAGGGATACGAATATCCCTTCCTAGGATAAAAAGACAAAAGTGAGTTGATAGAAAGCTATTGTTCAAGACAAGGGCTCCATTTCTGATGGACTTCTAGCCTGGAGTCAGGCCTGCCTGTGTGGCTGCTGCGGCTTGTGTAACATCTAAGCGGAAATGAAGGGGACAGGGATGAAATTACAAGTCAGAACAAGCTTCCTGGGCCAGGACTGGTCGTCTCCCTACTCCAGGTGTTCCTTCAGTGGCCCTGTGTTCCCCAGCCTCTCCTACAACACTTTAATCTTCCTGTTCTCTCCTCTTGTTCCTGTGTTATCTTTGTCTCTACAAGTCGGCTGAAAGGTCCTGGAGATCAAGGTCCATGTTTGACACTGTTTTTGTGGTGACTGGGCCCATCTAGCATGGTGTAGAGATCTTAGGATATTTCCCTTGATCCTTAGAAAACAGAATGAAGTTGAGCCTTGGGACTCTTGGCCAGGCCAGCACAGAACACATAAAGCCTGCTTTTTCCTCTGTGACAGCCATCCACATCTTTCTCCCTGACATCTTCTCTTCTGCTTCAGAGGCCATGTGGGCCTTTCCCCCCCACAAGACATCTTCATTTTGGGGAGACTGTGGTTGTTTTTCTCATCTATAGTTCTTTTCCTTTTCTTCACATGTGGTTATATGGCATTGACTTACATTTACAAATTTTAAATCAATAACCAACAAGCTAATAGTTAGCAAGCATATATGAAGAAGTTAATGGTTAACAAGTATAATAGATTATATGGAGGTGGTTGCCTAGTCACCACACAAGATTTAATAATAAGCATATGCTTACGGGCCTCATAAGTGGATTTTTTCTACATTGATGCAGTTTAATACAGTTTTTGTTGAGTTCGGCAACATATTCCATTTGGTTTGTTGTTTGTTTATTCATTATTTGTTTATTTGTACTCACTCTTGCTCTAAATTCTAAGCTCTATCTTTGTTTGCATATTCATTTTTTCTTTTAAAATATGTGTAACCTCTAATTCTGCAACAGGACAGCGATAACCCCACTACTAAGAGATAACAAAGAAATCTTCTAGACATTTTCTATGCAGATGATTATGACCCTTGCTCCATAGGTGTGGAAATGCAAGAGTGTTTTTTTTTTCTTAATCCAAATGAAGTCTGATCTTCTCTCAGAGTCTGTTGCAGCCACTTTCCAATTTTGAGAAAACTTCAAAGATTTTAGGTTTGAGGGGTATAATTGACTAGAAATTAAACACGAATGCTAACTAGATAACACGATGTTCAGTCTCCCATTTGCAGCATAGTCTACGAGCTTCATTCAGGTATTCAGCTTCATTCATCCTTCTCCCTCAGCACACTGCTGTAGGTTTTGAATGGAGGATGGGAACGAGATGTGCCTGCAAGGCAGCTAAAGATGATCTGGACCGCCTGATTCCTCTGCTTCTTCCTGGCACGCGCTGTGGGCCACACCTAGCTCACACTACCTTTAGATGCTTGACATTTTTTTGTTGCTATTGTGAATAAGTATTCTTAATCCTCGTATGTCTTTCATTGCCACTCATTCAGAAAGCTATTGACTTTTATATATTTACTTAGTTTTCAACCGCATTAATAAATGTTCTTATTAGTCATATTTGGGTTTTCAGTTTACTCCCTGGGGATTTTAGGTAGAACACAGCATCATTTTACTTGCCACAAAACCATTTTACTTTGGTCTTAGTGTATTAACTAGGACACGTGCAACAGTGGTGACCTCTTTTCTCTGGAACCCCTCCTTCCCTCTTCCCCCGTGCTCGGGCTGCCTTCTAATTCCAGGGTTCCTGTGATCCTCCTGCCTCAGCCTCCAGCTAGCTGGGATAATGGGTGAGTGTGCTCAATGTCTGACATCTCTGTTTTTGAGACAAGGAGTCAGAGTTTTATGGACATACATTAGTTATTATTTCAAATAGATTATTTTCCTACTATGTATATAATCAATAGTTACTTTAAAACATTCTTTGGGTTGAGAGTTTCTTAAAATTTTGTAGCTACCTGCTAAAAAACACGTGTCATACCAAGAGTAAAAGTATCCACCAGGCCTAATTTACTGATCATTGATGGACGGTAGTAGGATATAATAACTGACACATGTAAATATTTGCTTACGTTTCCATTTCACCTAATCAAACATTGTAATGTCATTTATATTTTTATGTTGGGAATACAATTGCCTATTTTCTTTCACTGCCTTGTAATCTTCTTACGACATTTTTGTACCATCTCACACTGCCTTCTCTGAAGGATTCATATTCCATAGCTAGCTATGTGTATGTGTTAGTCTAATAATGATTACAGATGCAATACTAGCAGCAATCGAACATTTGTTGAGCAATTATGATACAGCCAGCAGTTCTAAGAATCTTACGTTATGTTTTTAACTTATACAACAATCCTTTGAGGTATAGACTACTATACACCTTTTACCTATATAAGACAATTGAGTCGCTATGAGGTTAAGTGGGTTTTCTAAGGTGTATATGAGGAAATGATACAGCCTATATTTGAGCGTTGTCAGTCCAATGCTCCTTTCCATAGATGGACATCTTGTTATACAAGATGCTGGCAAACGTCCACAAATGAAACTTTAACCAGGCTTTACAGCTATGGAAGGTTGTTCAATAAACAGGGTGAGTAAGACCCATAGCACGTTTCTCTGCGGTAGAGTATAATTTTTATTTTTGTTTGGACTTCTCAAGACTTTTTAAAAATGTGAGCCAATCATAGGAGTATTTTATTAAGTAATCTCTAAAGTCTTACTTAACCAGCATAACTTTCCCTTGTATCACCACTTTTTAGTTCTTTAGTTTTTATTAAAAATATTTACCATTAATAACATTATGGAGAGATGCATGGTCTTTGACTAGTGTACCTTTGAAGAGTTGGGGATGTGGTTGAGTAGTGGAGTGCATGCTTGGTATATATGAAGCTCTAGATTTGATCTCTTGAAACTTGGAAACAAACAAATGCCCCGAAACAGCAACAAAATACCCTACACAACTGCTGATTCCCCCCACACCCCTGAAATTTGCTGATTAAATTATCTATACTGTATTGAGGCAGGGTGCTTGGCTCATGTGGGTAGACCATGGTGTATGGGCTGCCTTCCAGCTGCTCAGAGTGACATACATGGACCCTGAAATATGATAGCTACATTCCCATGTGAGAAGTAAGTGTGCCTATTAAAGTGAAACAGATTAAGTTTTCTTTCAGGGCTAGAAGTTTATTATCTTCCATGATCAGTAGAATTCAGAAGTCTCAGCAACATTTTTGGTTATCCCTGAAGATTTTTAATGTTCGAGCCATTTGAAATCTTCCCACAGCTTATTAAACCAATATGAAAGAGACGTTTGAAAAATCTTAAAAATTTATGCATTTATTATCAACATTAAATATTTTGAATTTTGAGTGAGTGACAGAATTATCATCCAAATGCTGTTTTGGAAAGCGTGTGTAGTTGACTCTTCTAGATTTATTTAATGGCAATCATATCCGTTTCTTTCCCTTTACTCTTTATGTCCCCAAACAACTCAAGTAATAATAGGATACCAATGACCTCCTTGAACCCCCTATAAAACACTGCACTAGAAAGACCTTACCTCTCTTATCAGACATTCTTCTCCTTCCATAGTGCAAGTCAACCCACAGAATGGAAATTTTCTTTTATTTGCACAATTTTCTTATTTTTCTATCAACTTTGATTATAGTTTTAGGAGTAGGTGTTTTTCAAAAATCATGATGTTTCTTCATTGAAAGAGAATTAGCCTCACTTTCTCTTTGTTTCTCCCAGGTGTGTCCGTCTTTCACGTTATAATCGTAGGTTAGTTAGGGCTCTCTTCACAAAGATGGACTGATTGGCTCGAGAGCCAAATTTCATTACCCCTACTACAGAGACAGGTCCAACGGCAGATGCAACAAATTTCAACCATCATTTCCATCAAGATCACAGATGGTACTGATGGGGAAGACATCTGTGGCACAGGCCGGAGAGGGGATGGTTGGCTTCTTATAGAATCAAGGCAAAGGATATAGCAATGAAAGATCTAAGGATGCCCCAAGCAATTCCATGTGTGCACAGAGGTCATGGAAAGTCAATTGTAACAGATTCAGAGCCCATCAGTGGGGCCCAAGAAGAGACTAGGGGATGGTTCAGTGTTGGATTGCTCTGTTCCTGGAAGAATCGAGAATGAGGAACAGATACGGAAAATTGTATATACTTAAAGAATAAACTTCTAAGGGAGAGACGTGTTTATCAGGCAGGGATGTGATCACAGAAAGTTTGGATCCTCTTGCACATTCCCGAGTAAAGATGTGAGGAGAGACCGGAAGTAGCCAGGCAAACGGGGTTTGTGTGGGGAAAACTGAAGTGAAAATACTAACACAGGCTATATTTATAGTAGTGAACGTTGACAGTGGAATGTGTGTGTGTGTGTGTGTGTGTGTGTGTGTGTTTACCCTTCCATTAATTTAGCAACAATTGGGCACCCATTTGAAACTGTGATAATTGGGGTGGGATCATGAAATGAAAAGAGTTGTATTCCTAAACCTTCCAGGGCTTGCTGTCTTGTTGGGGGGCCTTTATTTGGCCAAATGCTAGCACAAGTGAACATGGATACAAATAATTGAAATTGTTTTCTTTTTATCAGTCTTAGCATCTGTGCCTGTAGTCAAGCCCATCCTTTTCTTCATGAGAAGCCATGCATATTAGCATATTCATAATACAATATGAATGCCATAAGCAGTTACCACCATCTACTCAGTTAATCATCATACAACCAAAGAAGGAAGGATTCTGTCCAGAGTCAAACAGCTTTGAAGCCGCAGGGTTGGGAACAAAACCTCCCCACTGTAGGTCCAGAGTCCACCCTGTCGGATAATGATGCAACTCTTCCTTGTAAACTCCTGTAAAGCTGTATCCCAAGTAGGAGCGACCATTTACTTCCTTTCGCTGAGTCCTAATGTTCCATACAGTTTATATTGTCTAGGTTGCCTAGCATCTGCTAGGCTATGGATGGACAACCAGTCTCACCAGGCCAGCAAAGAGAGTCAACTTACTGCATAGATGCTGGGAAGTTTTCTGGTTTGAGTTTTTCTTTACAAACTGTTAGATGACTTCAGCTAATAGGCTTTCCTCCTTGTCTTCATGTGTGTTTGTGTAGTGTGTGTATGCATATTTGCCTGTACACTTGCATATGTTGAGGTTGATAACAGGAATTTTACTTGCTTGCTCTTCAGCTTGATTCTTTGAGGCAGGGTCTCTCGGTCAAGCCTGGAGTGGATATGGCTAGTTTTGCTAGTCCGCTTGCTCCTGGGACTCCTAGTCTCTGTCCCAGATGTTTGGCCCACCAGGCATTTACATGGATTCTGGGGATCCAATCTCAGGTTCTCTTGCTTGCATGACAACCTCTTACATGCTGAGTACCTCCCCAGCCCAGCCAGTAAGTTTTTAAGTAAGAAGGAACCCTGAGCCCGTAAGACGTATCCAAGACTGTGTAGTGTCCCGGGCAAGAAAGTTCCTAGTTTTCATTTTATTTTTTGACATGGTCTATGTAACTCTGGCTAGAACTCACTATGCAGACCAGGCTAGCCTTGAACTCGCAGAGGTCTTCCTGTCTCTGCCTTCCAGGAAGTTCCTGACTTTTGGGATGTGGTGCTGCTTCATTTCAAGGAGGCTAACAGGAGAGCTGGTAACTCAACAGTGTGCCATAGAACAAGCTGTTTTTGACAAGGCCACTCTGCTTTTTCTCCATGGTGCAACTCTCCCTACTTGGCTTCTCCACAGCAAGGTTTTCTTTCTCGTTCCATGCCACGTCTATCGCTTCATTGTTTTAACCTGCACGGATTTCTACAGCTGCTCTCTGATGACAACGTTGCATGCCTCAGATCCCTAATCTCTGTGACACAGTGTTTTACGGCACTGCGTTTGGGGCATGTTTTGGTGGTGGCATTTATGTGAGGTGAAAGGCAATTTGGCGCCAGTTGCCCTTGGTTTAGGAATGGAACCTTGTTCACCAATTTCAGGGCCAGTTGTGATGTGTCTGGATCTTTATTCAGGAACTTCTGGTGTGTTCGGCATACTGAGCTTCTGGGGAGGATGCCTGACGTGGTCAGACGTTTTGTAGAACTTCTCTGGGATAAACACACTACTGACTTAGTTTCATGTCGCGTAACTGTATAATCCACGTCAGTAGTCGATGTGGCTGGGGAGCTGAGGGGCAGAGGAAAGAATCTGCTTAGGTGGAAAGAAAAATAGAAGAGCTGGATCGTAAAAACGCCAGAATTTCATAAATTGTACATTTTAACAAACATCTAAAACCAGAGGTCCTAATGATGTGGTTAATGTCTCAGTTTTTGACAACAAAGCTTCATGGCCGAAAGAAATAATCCCAGGGGAGTATCTAGACAATTTCCCACCAAGAAACTAGAGTAGGTGGATTCCCAAGGTTGACACATTAATGACTAAGGGGAGCGACCCTGTGACCTGGGGACAGTGTGCTCTGGGAAGTCACTGCAATGGATTTTCAGGACTTCTGCACCTGCATAGCCCTGTGTTTTTTCTTCTCAGTGTCTATCTCTGCCTGCTTACTATGCATTTAGGTGTTTATTCTTCTGTCCTTGTCCCTCTTGTTAAAACACAAGCATCACATAACCACTTGGTCTTTGTCATCTGTCACCTGTTCTAGCTCCAGTGCCTTGAAAGCCTGCCCACTGCATGCATTCCAAAATACTAGTTGAATAAATAAAGATATAATATGTATTAGTGTCAGGAATACACACTGTGTTGACAATACTCACCTCTAGGAAATAAGATTAGCTGGCTTGACTCGAATTGAAGGAGGTTAGTGGGAATGGTGGAGTTTTATGCTATAATTCCTATTATATTTTGCATTTAATAAAATTGAAAAGTCAATTTGCTTTACCGTGAGCTTTTTCGGGAGCACACCTATTGTGCAGCGAGTGAAGATATGTGTTGATATGCTGGAATATAAATATGTGTATTTCTTGGTGTCCTAGGCTCATCTCAGTGAATATATTCAGTGTTTTATAGCACACTACAACCTTTTTCTTGAGAAAACTTCACATTTTAAAAAAAATCTATTTTTAGCATTTTATGTATGAACTGGAATTAATATGTCATTGTCAACCATCTAGGCAAAACAAAACAAGACTGAGGCCAATGTTTGAAATACAGATTCCTTCCAAATACTGGAAATGGTTTTCCATTATTGCTCAGTGGAGTTGCCGAGAAAACCTGTACACTTTTAAGAAGCAATAGATTATAAAGAGTAAACGATGATATTATAAGAGTAAAATTATGCCCAAATACAAAGAGACCTTCTAAAACATGCAGTTCAGTCATAAACGCAGATTGCTTACTGAAATGTAAGCACATTCAGAAATAGATAATTGTGCAGGCATTAGAGAAACGTAAAAGCCAGAGAGGGGAAGAAGGCAACTCAGATCTTGTCAACTACTGGAAGCCCCACCCATTCTTAGGGCTGGAGGAACTACGAGTGTGTAGTTACCAAAGAACTAAGGCCTCTGCCGCTGTGGTGAATAGTCGGTGTCCAGAGACATGACAAGGTCACTATGCTAGGAATGCAAAGAGAGGAACCCTTGGCTAGAGATGGGTCCAGGAAGGAGACAAAATCATTGCCAAAAGTAGAATCAGGGAAATACAGTTTCCTCCTAAGTCTCAGATCTTCCCACTTTAGTGCCTGCCATTGACCAAACCTAAATTTGAAAAGGCTCCTGGGAATTGTAGTTTACATAATGTGTCCCTGCCCTACACCATCGGTTTTAGGTTTTAGAGGAAGGGAGAATTGGTTTGAGAATTAACAAGCAGGCAACCAAAACAGAGGTTATAATAGAAGAAATTATTTGCTTCATTCAAGCAATAAATTAAACAAAATATTCTATGCCTACTTCTAATAAGTTTATAAACACTTATTCAGGTATATTTGGGTAAGAAAAATAGCATAGATTAAAACACATCAATTGCTGTGCAGCGGTGGCACATACCTTTAATATCAGAACTCCAGAGGCAGAGGCAGGTGGATCTCTGTGAGTCTGAGTCCTGCCTAATCTACAGAGCGAGTTCCGGGACAGTCAGGGCAACATGGAAAAACCTGTTTTGAAAAACTAAAACTAAACAAAACAAAAGACTACATCAATTATTTCTCAATCTTTTCGGATTCAGGTATCCCTTTTATGTAACTAAAGTGATGTATTTTATTTTATCTTTTTTAGGATTTGTTTTATTTTTCCTTATTTGTGTATGTCTATATGTAGGTATGTGTAAGTGAGCATTTAAGTGTAAGTGCACAGAGAAGCCAGAGATGCTGGATACCCTGGACCAAGAGTTACAGGTAGTGTGACTCTCCCAGTGTGAGTTCAGGATCTGAACTCAGCTCCCCTGGAAGAGTAGCGTATGATCTTAACTACTGAGCCATCTCTCCAGGCCCTGTGATAGATGTTTTCTGTATTATTTTAGTAACTTGGCATCAAAACCAAATGCATTTCTTTGTTCACTTGACGTTTAGGAACTTTTGTATTCAAACTCAAAAAAAAAGACAATATTCTTTTAAAAAATTGTTTTTCTGATTTGCTTTGAAATGATGAACTGAGTTGGTAAATCTGAGGCTGTATATGTAAGCATTTCTTGTGAAAAAAAATCTTTTTCCCAATAAAGTAGAAGCCACATTAGGCATAGATGTCACTTGACTTTCTCTTTTTGTATTGGCTTCTGAAATACTGGAGGCATTTCCAGTGCTGTCCCGGGATTTACAGGCGATAAACGAACTTTCAGGGTCTGAGGATGAGAATCGGGAGGTGAATTTGTAGGATTATTATCGTTTATTGCTTTTCATCAACTATATAATTGAGAAGGCTTTCCCAGTGATTTATGCTACCATAAAATACTTGGTCTTGTTTCTATTAATTACGATTTGGAAGATGTAGTAAGTATAATGTTAATGAATGTGTTGAACGATGTTGGATTAATTGGAATGACAGAAATGCCTTAAGCAATGAGTGATAAGTCGAGACTATTGGCAAATCCAAAGATAAAACTGGTATTTACTCTGTGTCATGCCCTGTCCTTACACATGGAATTTATCCAGGACAGGAATTTAGACCTAATCTGTGATCATCATTTCTGGTATTTTTAAAAAAGTAAACTTTTTATTATAGAAATTTCAAATGTATACAAAGGTAACTCCAAGAGCAACGAACTTCCCTTCAACAATGATCAATTCATGCCCAGCTTGTTTATATATAATAATCCTCTCCACTTCCTTTTCCTCTCCCTGTGAGCTTCACCGCATTATTTATAAAGTCAGGTCCAGACAGCCTATCACTTCAGCCTGGTTTTAACAAGCCTTTTGTTGGGGCAAGTACAGAGGGAAGAGAGCTGGTAGCTTTCCATTTGGTAATGCTGCAGGAGGATCAGGACAAAGTTCTTTTCTCTTTTCTTTTTTTTCCCTCAAGAATGCCTGTCATTGGTAGGCTGTGGTGATGGAAATTACCAGGGCAGGGCTAGAGATTTAGCTCAGAGGTAGAGCACCTACCTAGCTTACATGAGGTCTTAGGTTCAATGTTCAATGCCACAAAAGTAAATTATCAAGGGATTGCATAGGCCTTGGTTCATTGCACTAATGTATATAATTCTTACTTTGGGGAACACCGACTTTCAGAAGTCATTAGCATGCAAGTTACAGTCAAACTCACAGGCAATCATTTAGCCCAAGGTAGAACCAGAATGTATTTTCGAGACAATTGGGAGTGTCATGAATACGTTCCAAAACCTGGAACTTACACTTTACTAATAGTGGTGAGAGCACGGCTCTGAAACTCTTCTGGGAGCAGGGAGGGGAAGAAGGGAGGAGGAAACAGCAGTCAGCTTTATTCTCTCTTCACTCAGCCTTCTTTATCGACAACATCAGTCATTCTCCAGCTTGATAACTAGCACATCTGATTTTATTAATTTTTCCTCAGCTCAGCTTCAAATATGCCTCTACTGTTAGATGTTTCTGTAGATTTGAACACAAAGCCCTTTACTGTCAATTGTCTTTAAGAGACCTTTGTAACTCTTACATGTCTTTTCCCGTCTCCTTTTCCCAGTCTATACACATGGCACTGTCATCCAGTTAGGTTTTCAACTGGGAGTCAGAATCTTCTCCTCACATCAACCAGTTGTCAGTTCTTGTCCTGTCTACGTCTGAAAAAAATCATCAAAAAAATCAAAATCTCTCAATTAGTCCCTCCCTCTGATGCTGTTTTTGCCTTAGGTTTTATTTTTTTCTCACTAGAGGTGGATTCATCTTAGACCAATCCATTTCCCACTCTGCCATCAGAGACAAATGGGAAGCATCTCTCCAGTCTCAAGTTCTTGACAGAGATGATAATCTTGTTTTCCATATCCACTGTGATCATCTCCTCTTGTTCTTTAATGATTTATGATCTAGCCACATGGAAAAATGACTTGGGATCAGATAATACACGAGAACCCAAGGAACTGGAGAGATGGCTTAGAGGTTAAGAGCACTGACTGCTCTTCCAGAGGACACAGGTTCAATTCCTAACATCTGCATGGCAGCTCACAACTGTCTCTAACTTTAGTTCTAGGGGATCTGGCTCCCTCACATAGACATACCTTCAGGTAAAACACCAATGCACATAAAATAATAATAAATAGATTATTTAAAAAAAACCATGGGAACTCTAAATTTCTGATAAGATGCCAACTCATGCTGCTGATCACCATTTAGCAGCAAAGACTACATACAGACTCACTTCTTACCCTGTCTTTTAGTTGATACAGCGTTCTCTTTTATTACCATTCATCCTTTTAGTTGTTTTATAGATTTTGCTATTCAAAATTTTTCTTCCCCTCTAAGTTTCAACCTGAACACACACACACACACACACACACAGAGAGAGAGAGAGAGAGAGAGAGAGAGAGAGAGAGAGAGAGAGAGAGAGAAATTTGCTTTGTTTTAAAATCATAGCATAGAAAACTTTAAGGAAATGGGAAGCGGTGGCTCATGCCTTTAATCCCAGCACTCCAGAGGCAGAAGCAGGCAGATCGCTGAGTTTGAGGTCAGTGTATCTGCAGAGCGATTTCTAGGACAACCAGGGCTACAAAGAGAAACTCTGTATCAAAAAACAAAACAAAATACCCCCCAAAGCCCCAAACAAACAATAAAACAAAAACCCAAAAAGCAAAAATAAAAGGAGAGAAAACTTTAATGGAGGGAGCCCCAGGAGGACTTGGTACTTCTTCTCCTACGCACACTCCATCACCTACAATGCTTGGGTACCTCTTCTCTCTCTTGTGCATGCTCTATCACCTACAGTGCTTGGGTATCTCTTCTCCTATGCCTACAATGTGAACTCATTGCATTCTGGGATCCCTACTGTTTTGCAAACTATTTCCCAGAACTTTTCACAGTGCCACACACATGGGACAAATTCAGAAATGTTTCTTGAAAAATAGACAGATGAATTAATTTCTCCATCAATGATTCTTGCTATTGTCCTTTGATAGCCCCAGCACACTGTGAGGTAATAAGTATTTCTAAAGACTACTACAAGTTTCATAAACTATTGGCTTTGGAGATTAATTGTAATCCCATTTTAATGATAATGTTGTTACTGTGAGCCAAGAGTTTGGGATTGTCTTTGGATGAGCCTCATGCAGTAGTCATTTGGGCCTTGATTAATTCATCATGGTTTGCCTTTAGCCTCTAGGCTGCTAGGAAGCTAGGCTTAGTTTTTTGAGTGTCTCTTTCTCACTCACATGAGGGGGCACTCACATGAGCCTACTTTTTAAGACTGATATATAAGTTAAGAAAGTCAACTCCCTTGAGAAGTTGACAGTGAAGACCTGAAAATGGAACCCGCACACAGTTCTTTCTTACTGCAGAAGGGCTTTAAAGAGATGAAAATCATAGTTTTTCGTAGTAGGTAGAATTGGAACAGCAAGATTTAGATAAATTAGTTATGAGTATAACTCAGGTTATGTTGTCTTAAAATATCCAAACTGTCCCGAGAATGATCTTGGCAGTAGGATGAGGAGTAAAGACTGTGATCTCAGCTTCTATATCCATTTTCATCCTTGGTGGGATTTTCATTATGAGGAAATTTAATGGAGTCTCTGGAGTCTCTGATGGAGAAGATCTTCCCTAGAGTTCTTGGTGGGGCCTCCCACACTTGCCTCTCAGTCTCTTCGTCTCTTCCATGGTAATGGACCTTCTTCACGTTCATTTGTTTTTTCACAGGGCAATGCTCTCTTTATCATGGTGAATTTGCATGATTTCCCCTGATACTTCACTTGTTACTTTCTTTCACTTCTAATCATAGCAGGCACTTTCCAATAAATCCACATATAAGATCAAATCATAACCCTTCACCGTTAGTGGAGTGGGCAATAGCATCCTGACTAAAAAGGCAGATGTCTGTAAGATGTTGGGTAGGGGTCCCTTAATGCCTTCCAGACCAGTTTCTTCCTCCTCCTCCTCCTCCTCCTCCTCCTCCTCCTCCTCCTCCTCCTCCTCCTCCTTCTTCTTTTTGTGACAGTGTTTCTTTATGTAGACCTGACCATCCTGGTACTTTCTCTGTAGATAAGACTGGTATCAGACTCAGAGATCTGCCTGTCTCTGCCTTTAGAGTGCTAAGATCAAGGGTGTGTGCCACAACCAGTCATCCAGTTTCTTCAGTTTTAAAAGACTTATGTGCCCAGGTGAGTTCAGGTTCCTGTGGAGACCAGATTAAGGTGTCAGATCCCACTAGACTTGGATGCTGGTGCTAAATTTGGGTCCATAGCAAAAGCATTCTCAACTGCTGAGCCATTTTACCACTTTCTTGTCATGAAAAAGAAAAGAATAATTTTCATCTGCTTTGCCAAGCACTACAACAAGATTCAGAAATTCCTCTTGAGTTGGATGTAAGTATCCGAGGAACAGCAACATCGTTCTCCCCTGTACATTTCTGCACGAACAGCACATGCCGAACCAGAAAAGGATAAAGCCTACCCATCACAAGCAAAATATCTGAGTGCACAGAGGACTTTGTGACCTTAAGCCTTTGTTCCCAAACCCACATGAGCACAGAGTCCTTGTACTTTACTGAGAAAGGTGCGGAGGAGTGAAAGTGTACAGTGCTTAGCATCTGGGTAAGGAAAAACTGAGGTTTCTCCCCGTGGTAATTTAAGCTCACATTTCAGTTATTGACAACTGTCTTCCTTTGCTAGTGGTAGGAACAGAGAAAGTGGAGTGTTTCCTTGTCTTTACTGTACATGCAAATGTTTGGGAGGTTTTGGATAAAAATGTAGATTATGATGTAGTGGACCCACTGCAATGTGGGTCCTGAGAGTCTGCTTTTCTGATAAGATCTCAGAGACACTGGGGGTTCTTGGGTTACATGTTGAGTGTCAAAGGCTCCCAGATTCCTTTCAATTTATTCTCACTTCAAGTATCAGCCAAATCAAAGTTCCTCCTTTTCTTTGCCATTCTTTTTTTTTTCTTCTCTTGTCTCCTCTGTGGCTACTGGCTTTTTAGTTTGCAGAATCAAACATGTCACATAGTAGGAAACCTTTCTGGGCCATGTGGACTTGCATGGTACTGGAAATATTTAGTAACTGGTTGTCGTTAAAACAAATAGGAAAAGGCACATGCCTTTAATCCCAGCACTCAGGAGGCAGAGGCAGGTTGATCTCTGAGATCGGGGCCAGCCTGGTCTACTGAGTTCCAAGAAGGAGTTCCAAGACAAGTCATGGCTATACAGAAAAACCATGTTTTGAAACAAACAAACCAATGATGATGATGATGATGATTATGATGATGAACCATCAAAGAAAAATGAAGAAGGGGGAGGGTGCTGTGTAGGCAGAGAGCAGAGAATGGTGTGTATGTTGTATATGGCAAGGGCAGGACACAAAGGAAAAGGATAGGCTAGGTCTCACCCGAATGTGGAAATGCATGTATGTGAAAGACCTGCTAACTCCTGTCTGAAACACTGTAACTTCCCAGCATGGCTGAGCAAGGACAGTGACAAGAGAAACAGTCTAGGGAACATTAAAAAAAAATGCTCCTGGAATAATTAATATAACACCGCACACATTGCTTTCTTTTCTCTGCTGTTCACGGTTGGGTGTAGTCCTCTGTTGTTGAGCATTTGCCCTGGACCCTGTCTTGTTTGCAGAGATGAGGTGGAAGACATTTCAAAGGGAGACATTTCTCCTGTTTATGGCCAAACATTACTCAGGATGTCATTATTCCAGTTTCACTTAAGTCATTTTCCCCAAAGTTTTATTATATAGTCTCTGCAGAAATCCTATTTAATACCCAGCCTTCCTGGTTTGATTCTGTCTTTGTACCTTGACTTTGTACAAAATATGCATCAAGGCTGGGAACTTTTTCCCCCCATTAAAGATTAAGCTTCATCAAAGTTTAGCAAACGTTGCTCCTCTTTTTGAGGGGTTCTGAGTGCTCTTAAATCACTTACCCCTCCCCATCTGAGTTCCCTTTAATCAGGAATTTTCTACGCATTTACATCTTTTTCGTTGGTATTCTCTTATTGATTAAATTGCCTCCCTCAGCTGTGTGTGTCATGACTAGGTTGGGGAAGAAAACATTTCACAATAGATGGAGGAATCCCAGCCTCCCCTGGGAATGACATACATGGTGTGCCTTGGGTTCGAGTCTCAGTACTGAAACCCAAACCAACCTAACAAAACTCAACCATTCAAAGGCATCAAAAACACCTCTAACAATTTCTCTTGGCAAATATTTTGGAAGCCTAATTTTTAACGAGAAAACTCAGCATGCATTTGCTTAGTCTATCTTTTAAAATGATTTTCTATAGTATTTTCCTTCAAGATGCCAAGCAAAATAACATATAGTAACTTAAAAGATGGGTACAATTTGATGCACTGTGGTTGTGTTAAAAATCCAGTTGATGAATCCATATTTAGTTGTTTCTGTCTTTCTCTATGGGTTACCATCTCATTTTGTAAATTTGTACTTGTTCAGAATTTCATGGGATGTGAATGAAAAACGTTACTTTCTTTTCAATTTCGTATTTATTTATTTTATGTGAATGAGTGTTTCACCTGCATGTGTGTCTGTGCACCATGTGTCCCAGGCGCCCTTGAAGGTCAGAAGAGGGTGTTGCATCGCCTGGGGCTCAAGTTACAGAGAGTTATGAGCTGCCTTCTGGGTGCTGGGAAGCAAACCTTGGCCCTTTGCAAGGGTATCAGCTCTCCAGGCCCCAAATGTTACTTTTTATAGCTTGAATTACTCAGGATTTATATGTAGAAAATGCCACACAATCTTGTTGGTATCTAATTCCCATAAATAACTTTATGACTTGGCTTATTTTTGCTATATCCATTTTAGAGATGATACTACAGAGGAATGGGTGAAGGTGGAATTTAAATTATAAACTAGTTACAAAATGTCCATTACCATTATACAGTTTAAATTGTGGGCTTCAAGCTAGTCTTGATGTAACAAATATTGGGTGGAATACCCATGAATACCCATGAATTTAGGCATCTCTGTAGGTGGACCATTTTGTGCGTTTGTGTCTGTAGGCCAGAGGTCAGTATCAACTGTCATCCTCTATTGCTTTCCATCTTTCTTTCTTTGAGACAGGGTCTCTTAATGAACCCAGATGTCACTTTTTTAGCTTCTCTTGTTGGCTCGCAAGCCCCCCAGATACTCTTGTTTTTGCCAGCCTGCCCTGGGGCCCCAAACATACACTGTTACACTTGAGTTTCACATAGCTGCAAGGGATCCAAACACTGATCATCATGTTTGCACATGCTT
Organism: Microtus oregoni; assembly: GCF_018167655.1. NCBI lineage: Eukaryota > Metazoa > Chordata > Mammalia > Rodentia > Cricetidae > Microtus > Microtus oregoni. Next base: position 8,687 of record NW_024543065.1, on the reverse strand, counting down.
GCACAACAAGCACTTACCCACTGAGCTACATCCAAAGCCTTGTTGTTCAGGTTTGTAACAGAAAAATGTGGAGGTTTAGGTCAAATACATAATATTATATATAGAAAATTCCCTGGAGTGATAAAGCTGCAGGTCCAAATTTGTCTCAATGGTATTTCTCAGAAAGAGAAATAAGCAGCATCATTACTTAGCCATGAGTTCTTCTTCATAAACACTGTTCCCTACTCTGTTATAGGGTCACACAAAGCTGTCTGTCTGCGTTCTTCTTGTAGTTTTAATTTCAATGCTGAAAACATGCCTACTGGCTTCTTAGTAGCCACCTCAAGATCATACTCACTGTTGTGAACCCAGAGAGTAAGAAACCTAATGTCTTGACAGTGTTGTTCTGCTTGCCTATGGCCATGAATATGAGCTTCAGAACACTTGCTCCAAAGTGAATGAGCTACGGGGGTCAGTGCATGTCTAACATGGGGGTGCTATGGCCACATAGTGCACCATATGTACATGGTACAAGAACACAGTTTCCCAATAGGTGCCACCTCGGACTGCAGCAAGGAAACAATGGCATAGGAAGGGGACAGGGGGTACCAAGGGAGGCCACATACTGTGGCTATGTCCCATTCTGACTGCACCACAGTGGTCTGAGGAACTCCCAGTTCTGCCCTATGGAGGAAAATGCAACCTTGTCAGCATCTTTCTTTCAGCTCCTTTGCTATGGGATAATGCTCTTGTTGTACCCTGTAAAGACTTGTCACTCATATTGGTTTAATAAAATGTTGACTGGACAGTAGCCAGACAATATAGGTGGGGTGATCAGAATAGGAGAATTCTGGGAAGAGGAAAGGCTCAGTCTGTAGTTACCAGACAAATGCAGAGGAAGCAAGATGAGAATGCCTCACTGATAACAGGTACCAAGCCATGTGGCTAAGATAGACAAGAATTATGGGTTAATTTAAGTTGTAAAAGTTAGTTATTAATAAGCCTGAGCTAATAGGCCAACCAGTTTATAATTAATATAAGCTTCTGTGTGTTTTGTTGAGACTGAATGACTGTGGAACCAGACAGAACAAAAAGTTCTGTCTACACTCTGTAAGGTCTGTGTTAGAGTTCCGACTAGCATTATAATGAAGTCCAGTTTGCGGTAACTTGTTACAGCAGCAATGCAAAACTAAGGCAGACATTTTTGCCTTGATGGGCTCTTTTCCTCCATTAACAAAAAATTGTAAAGGTTATATCTTCTGATTGTGTTGACATAAAGGTGTTATTAACATTAAATTTGATTTAATGTTAATCAAATTTGTTAAAAATAATGTTATAAATTTGGTTAAAAATCTCCACTTTTGAGATTTTAAAAGAAATGAAGATATATTTATGGGCACAAAAAATATATTTATCCTGGGCTCCAAGCACAGACTGGCTCTACCCATTGGTACCTTTATCCAAAGCATCCCCGTCCCTCTACTCTTGGATTCAGTATCTGGAAACACATGCCAAGGGAGGGATTATGGAGAAACCAGCTTTTTGCTTTGTTGTCGAGTCTCCTGGCATCTGAGTGGAGGTGGTAGGGTTTCACAATACCAGGGGCATATATTTTGAGCAGAACAGCGTCATTCTATTCTGAAGTCACATGGCACCAGATTGGCCTCTCATTATGTACTCAACAAATGAAGTATCTTCTGTTTGAGTGAAGAACCAATGGCCTCACTTTTATTTTAAAAACAAAACCAAACCACTTTCCTGAATATATCTTTTTTTATATTTCTCTTCTTCTATATTGCAAATAGAAGATAGAATTAATTAGTTTTTAAGTTTGGTGATGAATATAACATCATTATTCTTTATATTTAAGAGTCACCCCACAGTTTTTGGAAACACTTCATATACATTATTTAACAATTTTAATTAAATTTTTAAAGTTATTATTGTGGCGAGGAAAAAATATCCCACAGTGTGTTTGTGGAGGTCAGAGCGCCATTTGAGGGAGTCAGTTCTTTCCTTCTCAGGACATTAGGCTTGGGTGGGTGCCATGTAACCAGCCCAATTATTTCTTACGATAACCTTCACGGTCATTAAAGACCTTAGTAGGGATAGTGCTTTATAACTTATTGAGGTAAAAGCTATTAATAGTCACAGGGTTTCAACTTTAGATAAGTTGTTTGCTGTCGGTTTAGTAAGAGGAACATGGAGAAGGACGAATGTCTATGCGACTTCTGTCATTCTGTAATTTGGCCTTTTTCCCCAATATGTAGGCTAAACTGGAAAACAAAATTTGTGTTCCTTAAGTCATCTATATCACTTCCCACACTTCACCCCTGTGAGAGATGATACGCTTCAGGCTTATGACTAGGAGTGTCAACGCTGTGAATTGGAAATTATAAGGTACCTCGTTGCATACCTCATTAAGTGTTTCCACTTCTCTGGCAAGTGGAAGCCAGAAAAGCATGCCTTTTAAAAGAGCAAAGCTCCGTCTCATCGACGAGATGCAGGAGCCTGAGGCCAGAGCGCCTTGCCATTGAGGAAGTCCACAAAAGCAAACACTTTCCTGAATTGTGGTCCTACGTCAGGACTGGCAGCCAACTCTTGTTGAACGCTGCTCTGGAAAAGCAGGTGTCAAGAAGGATATGTTTGTAGCACTTTCCAGGGGTGTGGCCTATTCAAGCTGCTCTTGGCAGTGGGATTATCGGTGGCTAGTTGCAGGTCCTTTCTGTCCCCGTGGCTTGCTGAGAGGAAAGAGCATGTGGATTAATCCCTGCTCTTTAGGTCACGCATGTGGGCTCCATGTGCGCACAACTTCCCTGAGACACTCCGACCCTATACCGACTCCAGCCTTTGTGCAACTGCGTGGCCTTCGTCATCAGCCGTCAGTGTCCCAGTCAGACCAGTTTAGTCCAGTTCTGAGAAGATAAACTCACATATCCTGTCAAACCCTGTCAAATTAAGTCTTAATTTCACAACGCACATTTTGACAGGCTGTCTGCCTTCAGACCTTGAGAGGTTCTGTTACTCCGCTCAAGGCCAGCCAAGTAGAGCAGCCCATGAAGAAAAGTGAGGTGCTTCTCGGGGATTCTTCCCTTGGCTCTCCCACTGAGCCCTTCCCTGCCTGCCCAGGGTTAGCTGCCTTTTCAAAAGGAGGATGCCTCCTGTCAGAGTTCCCAGACAGCACAGGAGGCCTCAGACTGAGCTCTAAGGAAAGTCTGGCCTTGCCCAAGAGTGACCCACTTGGCACTTGGAAGAACCATCCTGATGGAGCTAGGGAGTCTGCCTCCTCTCCTCCAGGGACCATAACTCTTGAAAGCTTGCTTACCCTTCCACTGTGTAGGTGGAGGACGTCTATGGGCCCTGCCCTCTCAAAGCTCTTTACTTCACCCCTTAGGTGATTTACTAGTTGTCTGAATAAAGAAAATACTGCTGGGACTGGGGCTGGGACCATAAGATGTGAAGGTATCAGGGTGAAAAAAAACAAGGGCGGGTCTAAACCTCCCCCTCCCTAGCCCTCCCTCCTTCTCTGCCCTGAGAGAAAGATTGAAGTGTAAACATGCCTTTAAAAATTTAGGATATCTGTGCAAGAAAAACTACTGTATTACTCAATGTTAATGACACTCACTTTGAACCTTAATTCTGAAAACCACAGAATTTTAAAAATGTTGTAAATAGCTGGTATGGGTGTTCCTCGCTGTTAGCATTCAGGCATCTGTGACGGCCTGCCTTTGGGGTCCTGACAGGCTAGGCCCTCAGCTGTAGCCACTAAGCACTTACTGCGCACATTCACTATGTTCCCTTTTAAAAAGGGCCCTGCCCACTACTCCACTACTTCCCTCCCTCTGCCCCCCCTCCCCGTCTCCCTCTCCCCCTCTCCCTCCCCTTTCACCTAACAAACCCCCTCCTCATGTTCTGTCTTTCTCTCCTTATTCAGGTCACTGCTCAACTCCTGGGTGACCTTTTAAACGTCCTTGAGCAGTCTATGATCTTCAGTTCTCTGAGCCCTGTTCGGCCAACAGGACTTCCTTCTCCACCAGGGAAGCCTCACAGTCCTCAGACCCCTGGAATTTTGTGGCCTGTGTTTTCAAGGTATCGCTCTGGGTTTGGTGAAGGCAGCAGGAGCTCTTTGATTTCAGAGTTAAGTTCTTCAACCTCTTTTTCCTTTGATTTTTAATGCCATGGTTTAGACCCTGAATGGCTTTATTCCTCTTTAAGTTATTTTTCTTCTCAGTAGCCATTTCTGTTCCATTCTCTCTCAGGTCCTCTTGCCAATACCCTACAATACCTGGACAGGCGTCATTTTGACTGAGGTCAGAGACAGAGGTCATATATAATTCCTGCCTGTCCTAAAAACAAGGTTTATAAAGGATAAGGTTTAAAACAATGCTGATTTACTGAGATGCTATTGCAGCATCTCTGCATTCATGTACATGGAGGAACTTTGCTGGCAACCAGATTTTGTAACCTAAGAGTAAAAACCCCTCGATATTGACTTAAGACACTAAATTGTTTACAGTGTTAAAACTTTGTTTTGCCTTCTAGAGATTAGGATTATGCTCTAGGTCCCAGGACCACAGCTAAAATCCAGAGACTAAAATGTTCCTTCTAATCTTCTTGTCTTTACAAACATTAATAAGGTGTAACTGATTGGTAAATTGTATGTCCAAATTTAACTTACACATCTAATTTAGATATCGCTGACAGGGAATGATACTCTGATCTTCAAGTGCCTTTACAGATCTGAGAGGATGACATTTAATGAAAAAGCCTTTTATGATAGAGAGACATGCCACTTCTTGCAGCATCCTGAAGTTCCTCTAAGAAGATGGATGATCACAGAACTTCTACCTGGATGCTGGCTTGTTTTAATGTGACAAAGTCAGCCACACAGCAAAAAGCTGCGTGTTATCTTATCAGCTGCCTGGACCCTGCCTGAACTGGATGACAGGATAATGGGGGACTAGATCATCCCATCCTGCCAAGACAGGTAGACAGATCTCTACCCCCACAGGATATTCTGTCAGGCCTCCTGGGCTTAGCAGCTAAAAGCAAGAACTGCTTCTGAGACTTATGATGGCCAGAGACCACAGAGAGATGTAACTGGAGCTTTCTCTTCCGCCTGCCAGTTTCTAGCTGACCATTTTGAGGCTTAATATTAATTACAAACTGTTTGACCTATTAGCTCAGGTTTATTATTAACTAGCTTTTACAACTTCAGTTAACCCATTTTTATCATTCTGTATTTTACCATGAGGCTCGGGGCTTGTTACCTCACATCTTGCTTCTCGGGTGACTGCTGGCCTCTCCCAGACTCCGCCTTCTTTCTTGCTGTATCTCTGCTTGGCTTTTCCACCTGGCTCTATAATTCCTGGCTATTGGCCAAATCAGCTTCTTTATTACCTAATGGTAATAACGCATCTTCACACCATATAGAGAAACATCCCATATCAAAGAGTCTTGGGATTTCTGGGTAGCTGGAAAACCTGTCTCACTTCTGCACATTTACTTATTCCTCTTGGATCTATCTGATGACATTTGATGATTAGGGTACTGATAGCTCATTCGTTCATTAGTTAAGTTTCCTGCTAAAGGTACGGAAGGTGAGCCTCTTCCACAGGCACACAGGTTTCAGATATAACTTTAGAAGCTCGGGGTTTTAAATTTCCTGATTGTCTTCTAAAATGCTCATGCCTTTAAACCGAAAGCCATAGCATTTTGCTATGACACCAAGATACAGATCTGTTCCCGTTGTTTTACAGGTACCTGCAGGTCCCTGCACAGGCCCACCCTTCCTGCCAACCTTGTGCCAAGGCCAACCTGCAGAGGGTCCTCCAGATAATGCTGGCACATGCACCAGCTCCTGGACTTCACCATTGGTACCATTTCTCCAGGCTCAAGTGGGCACCTACCCAGCAACTGGAATCTGGTTTTCAAGGGCCTATCTGATCTCGTTCGTGTCTTGCGTATTCACCCTTGACTCCCCTGCACAGTCAGGGCACTTCTCTGGTCTTTTCATTCCGGCAGTTGCTATCCTTCTCACAGCTAGCCCTGTTTGTAGGACCAATGATAACAATCCATCCCCCCACCCCACCCCCCAGCAACTGGCCTTTTCTGCTTCCTCAAGAAACAAATGCCTGAGGTCTCCAGGAAGGCAATTAACAGTTGCTTCTTCACCTACACCTCCCACTAAGTGTGAGCCCACCAACTCCCAACTCTCCCTCTCTCCACATTGTCTCATGCCTGCAGGAAGTAGCCAGGTTTGAACGAATGGAAGCCTCCCTACCCAGAGAGTCTGGAATGTTCTGGTAGAAACTTTATCCCAACCCCTGGCACCCCTATACCCAAAGAGTCTGGGATGTTCAGGTGGAAGCTTCATCCCAGCCCCTGACATCCATATAGCCAAAGAGTGTGGAATGTTCGGGTGAAAGCTCCACCCTAACCCCTCCTCATCTTTCTCCCAAACCTTGCTGCATCTCAGAAATGCCTGCCACAAATGATGACCTTTCCCCCAGAGATGCTCAAGACCACTCCCCAAGGGTAAACTGCCCCTCAAAAACAGACATGTGGTTTTCTGGTATTTCTTCCCTATCTCCTCTCTGGGAGGCTGGAAAATGATCCAGGAGTGTTGTAACTGTAAAACCTGGGCTTTTCCTAATTTGATACATGGTTTGATTTGGTCTGATTTTGATTGTTGCGTTGGTGGAGAGGCTTATCGGGGCGCAGAAACTTTTCAACAGGGCCTGTGTATTTGGCAGAAATTTGAATCAGTTCAGGTCAGTGTCTGTTTTCTGTGCAAAGAAGGGTTTGTGCATTTCCACTGGACTAGGAAAATAACAGGAAAATATGGGGGGGGATGTTGACGCGGGGGGTGGGGGGGTACAACTAATATTCTAAGCACCAGTGCAGGCTGGCCAAAGAATAATGCTGGGAGCCAATCAGGAATTAACCGCCCGAGCTGCAGTTTGGGGTCACGAGATGTTTGGAGGACAGTGGGCAAGGGAGGGCGGACTGCATTGTTAGACGGAAATTGCCTGCTCTCTTCTCAAGCTCTCTCACCTTGCAAATCGCCCCCTCCCAGCAGAAGCACAGCTTAACTGGCTAACTCTTCCCCTGCTAGCTAACCTTTTCAGTCAAGCCTCTTCATCGCCCAGAAAGGCCTTGGGAACAAAGCCGCATTTTAAAGCCTTTCCCCTGACTAAAAGTTCGCCCCTCCCCCTCTTTTAAAGAGGCAGCGCGGGGTAATTTTCTTCTTTCCTTCCTTCCTTCCTTCCTTTCTTCCTCTTCTTCTTTTCCCCCCTTTTTAGTTTTTGTGCTTCTGCGAGCCGCCCTTGTGAAGCTGTCCTTGTTTGAGGCTTGATGGATATTTCTTCAGAGATACCATCATATCGCTTGTTATTGTAACACTTATTGGTGATAAAGTTCAGAGTAAAAATTAAGCAGCTGCAATGTAGCAGCACAAATTAGTTTAATGTAAGCAGTCAGGAGCAGCTGGCTGGCTCGGGACTCGAATTTAGCTGTGGGGGGAAGGGTGCTGTGACGCTCACAGTGTTTTTCTCTCCTCTACATAAACATTTTTGGCTGTTCCAGCTTTTGTGCTGATCATGTGACAGTGTCCCTAGGCAGATAATTTATTTCTGTGGCTTTCATGAGCAATCATTAACCTCCAGACACCCAGTTTGCTTTCTGCTTTTGTGGCATTTGTTATTATTATTATTATTGTTATTAGTAGTAGTATTTTGTGTACTAACTAGTTTAATTCAGAAACTGTCAGGAGAAAATTGCAACCAATTCATAACATGCTGCAATGCATAACTCTTAACGTTTCCATTAAAGCTGATTCTGCCCACAAGATCGCTCGCATAGCTTTGCTGGGTGTTTGTGGATCTGAGCTGTCATTTTCATTGTGGCTGGCCCTGGGAGGCTTCTTCAGTGTCCCTCTTCTGATTGCCAGGACTCTGCAAGGTGGCCTGATAGACACTCCACTTGGAGATCCTTCCCTGTCAGTTTTTACACCCTAGGATGCTTGAGGATAGGGCTTCTGATATTGGGCATTGTGCATATGCCTTCCTCCTTTAGCAACAGACGCACAGCCTTCAGTAAGTTGTGTGGCCAGGATATATCAGAACTGAAAAACAAAGAACCCGGCAGCTGTGTCTTGCATAAATCAGAAGGGACAGGGGAGTATCATTTCTGACATCTACTAATCATGCCGACCCCGTTTTGTGAATTTATCTGTTGCGTCCTCATGTGATCTGTTTGTGTTGTCTGTCCTTTCTGCAAACCAGTAATTCAGGAATAATATGTGCAGGGCCACTCTCTGGTGTCTATCATACATGATATCTTCAGACACTTTCAGAATGCCGATTATCTTGTGGGTATTGTGTGTGCCCTGCTAGATATTCATTTATTCATTCTCTCATGGTGCAGGGCTGGGATGGGGGTGCGACTCAAGATTACTTGAACAGAGGGATTTGATAAAGTATATTTATAAACTCCAAGGAGCTGGGCTTACTGCAAAGCAAGAGGAAGAGCTACCTCCTTTTCAAGTTCACACACTTTGAAAGATTTCAGTGAGGGGACCTATCCTCAATTGATCTTAATATTTCATAAAGATAGATGTGTGTGTTATTGAATGCAGCATGGGAATGCCTTTCTTTCATAATTCTGACTCTGGAGCTAAAAACTATAGTGGGATTGGATGCTGTACG